>NC_091950.1:96343962-96706462 GCF_031021105.1 Erythrolamprus reginae | reverse complement strand
TTTCTCTCCCCCCTCTCCCCCCCTTTCCCTCTCTCTTTCTCTCTCTCCCTCTCTCTTTCTCTCCCCCCTCTCCCCCCTTTCCCTCTCCCCCCCCAGGCCGGCAGCGATGTTTTAAAACAGCCGCGCCGTTTGCGAGCTAACTCCTGAGGTGCAGAAGTTCGCCTTTGGCGTTTGGGCCACTCGGAATGTGAAATTCAAAACAGCGTTCGGATCCCCCCACCCCCAGCAGAAGCCAAGGACCCCCAGAGTGGGGCGGCAGGGGAGGCGACCGCCTCTCCACTCACCAAGTGCCGGGATACGAGCCGAGAAGAGCCGGGCTGGCTTACTTTCCTTCCTTCCCGCGCTGATGCAGAGCCACTCGAACAAAGCGTCACGCCCCCCTGACGCTTTTGGCAGCAAAAGAGCCCAGCGTCGCTTCGGAAGCCGCCGAAAGCATCAGAGGGGCACGACGCTTTGTTCGAGTGGCTCTGCATCAGCGCGGGAAGGAAGGAAAGTAAGCCAGCCCGGCTCTTCTCGGCTCGTATCGCGGAGAGGGGCGGCATACAAATCCAAGTAATAAATAAAATAAAATAAAAAAATGTCTCTCCTCTCCCAGCTCTTATCTCGAGTAGCTCTTAAGTCGAGCAGCTCTTATGTCGGGGTTCCACTGTACATGTATATGTACACAGTACAGTATATACGTATATATATATACGTATGTGTATTTATGAGAGAGACAGAGACAGACAGACACAGACATAGAGGCAGAGAAAGAGAGGCAGAGACAGATGGGACGCTGAGAAGAGACAATAAGGAGAAACGTTATCTAGCTAGCTCTCTTGTCTGCCACTACATCTGCTTGGATTCACTGGCGTGTAAAGGAGTCATTTACAACAATAAAATATCAATCATACAAAGTAAAACATCCTTTTTTCAGTCATGTTTGGTTCTCAGAGACTGAGAACAAATCTTTGTAATTTTCTGGGCAAGATTTTTCAAAAGCGTTTGCCATTACCTCTTCCTAGAGCTGAGAGAAGATTACGTTTTTTTGTCTAAGACAGGACTAGAATTGACAGTGCCATGGTTTCTAAGCCTAACCATTATACAGCATTGACCCTCTAATACTTCCATACTGAATTGTAAATAAACATAAGTGAATATTCCTCCACCATGGTATAAAGCAAATCTAATTTATTATTATTATTATTATTATTATTATTATTATTATTATTATTATTATTATTATTATGTCAGTACAACACAGCAAACGAGATCACTATGCTGGATTTCATATTTCATCACCAGTTGGGCACTTCCCAAGCACCTAGGACTGCGTGATGTAGCGGCGAATTATGTTTGCCGATCCCAGTAAAGCGGCCTTTTGCAATTGACAGATGGAGATTTTGTCAATTCTGATGGTTTTCAAATGTTCGCTGAGATCCTTTGGTACTGTGCCCAGCGTGCCAAGTACCACTGGCAGGGCCGCCGATAGGGCGGTACTACTGGGAGTGGCATCACGGGCCCAGCCAAATTGGAAAATGGGGGGGGCGGCGCCCGCCAAAAACTCCCCAACCCAGATTGCGATGGGCAAAAGCGCGCCAAGGAAAGCAAAAGGACCAGAGACACCTTGCCAAACTTCGCCTCTGCGGAGCTTCTCTGGCCGCGGCTCGCACCTTCTTCCCACCTCCGCGAGGAAAGAAGGCAGAGAGGCCGACAGATAGGCAGGGAGCCCCGATCGCAGCCGCGGAAGAAAGCGCGGGGGTGACTTGGCCCTCCGGAAGCCAAGCCGTGCTGCTGGGGAAGCCGGGAGAGGACTGAGCCTGGCCGGCTTCTCCGCCGGCCTTGTGTGTCCCCCAAGGATTGCGAGGGCAAGAGAGCAGCGCCTTTCGGCCTCCGGAGGTGCTGGGCCGGGGATTCGTGGGGGCCGTGAACACCGCCAATGGCTTCTTTTGGGCGGGCGCTAGCTTACTCGCTCGCCTTCCTGCTGCTGTCGCTTGGAGCAGGTAAGTGCGCACGGCCGGCCGGGTGGGAAGGGCGAGGCGCGAGGGGGAGGCAAGGTCCCTCTTTTCATGCATCCGCTCAGTGAGCCTCTCCTTCCTTCCCTCCTTTATTCCCCCTCTCTATTTTTATTTCTCATTCATTCTCTTTCTTTCTTTCTTTCTTTCTTTCTTTCTTTTCTCTTTCTTTCTTTTCTTCTTTCTTTCTTTCCTTCTTTCTTTCTTTCTTTTCTTTCTTTTTCTTTCTTTCTCTCTTTCTCTCTTGCTCTTTCATTCTTTTTTCTTTCTCTTGCTTTCTTTCTTTCTCTTGCTTTCTCTCCTTCCTTCCCTCCTTCCATTTCTTTCATTTCTCCTCTTTCTCTCTTGCTCTCTTGCTCTTTCATTCTTTTTTTCTTTCTCTTTCTTTCTTTCTTTCTTTCTCTTTCTTTCTCTCCTTCCTTCCCTCCTTCCATTTCTTTCATTCCCCCTCTCTATTTTTATTTCTCTTTCATTCTCTTTCTTTCTTTTCTCTTTCTTTCTTTCTTTCTTTCTTTTTTCTTTCTTTCTTTTGTTTCTTTTTCTTTCTTTCTCTTTCTCTCTTGCTCTCTTGCTCTTTCATTTCTTTTTCTTTCTCTTGCTTTCTTTCTTTCTCTTGCTTTCTCTCCTTCCTTCCCTCCTTCCATTTCTTTCATTCCCACTCTCTTTTTATTTCTCTTTCATTCTCTTTCTTGCTTTCTTTCTTGCTCTTTTTCTTTCTCTCTTTTACCTTCCCTTCGTCTATTTCTTCTTTTCTTTCTCCTTCCTACCTTCTTCCCTCCCTCCCTTCCTTCAGTCCTTCCTCTCTTACTCTCCCCTTTCATAAGTTTCCTTGCTTCCTTCCTCTGTTCCTGTCCCTTCCCCCTTTCTTTCCTTCCTTCCCTCCCTCCATTTCTTGCTTTCCTTCTCCTTCCTCTCTTCTTTCCTCCCTCACTCCCTTATTTCACTCCTTCCTCTCTTACTCTCCCCTTTCACCTTTCCTTGCTTCCTTTGCACCCTTCCTCTGTTCCTGTCCCTTCCCTCTTTCCTTCCTTCCTTCCCACTCTCCGTCCATTCATTCACCCATTCCTCTCTTGCTCACCCCTTTTACCCTTCCTTCCTTCCTTCCTTCCTTCCTTCCTAGCTCGCCCTCGCCTTTCTTCCCTTCCTTCCAGATGGGAGTGCCCCCTCAAGACACCCGCCTGACTGCTGGTACCCTGCTTTTTCTCTCCCCTCGTCCTTTCCAGCTCCTCGCCGGTGGCTACCGGGTGTGGGATCCCCTTCCCCTCTCCCCTCGCTAGAAAGCACATGGTTTTTTGTCAACAAGAAGGGAGAAGTGCCAAGGAACCGTAAATAAGCCTCGCTCCGCCTGACCGATGCCAGGAGGATCTTTCTTTCCCTTGTCACTCCCGCTTCTTTCTTTCTCCTGGACGAGTCCACACAATCGGCTTAACCCAATTCCTGAAATAGCCTATGGCAGTGCTTCCCAACCTTGACAACTTGAAGATATCTGGATTTCAACTCCCAGAATTCCCCAGCCAGCATTTGCTGGCTGGGGAATTCTGGGAGTTAAAGTCCAGATATCTTCAAGTTGCCAAGGTTGGGAAACACTGGCCTATGGGACCGCCTCGCTTGGCGTGAAGCAGGAAATGATCCCCAGGGGATGGAGTGGCTTGGTGACTTAAAATAGTTTTAAAATGGCGGGGGGCCCAGACACTTAGGCTGTAAGGGGCCCCAAAATTCCTGATGGTGGCCCTGACCACTGGGACCACTTTCACTGGCTTATGCCAGAATCGTTGCAGCTAGATTTTTAGATCTTCATATTTCACTAATTTCTTTAGCTGCTTCTCCTCAATTCTGCTGTCTCCTGGGATTGCGATGTCAATGATCCATATTTACTTTTTCTCCACAATCAGGATGTCTGGTGTGTTATGCTTCAGAATTCGGTCAGTCTGAAGACGGAAGTCCCACAGTAGTTTTGCTTGCTCATTTTCAACTACTTTTTCGGGCTTATGATTCCACCAGTTCTTTGCCACTGGTAAATGGTAGTTCCGGCACAAGTTCCAGTGGATCATTTTGCCACAGCGTCATGTCTATGCTTGTAGTTAGTCTGTGCGAGCTTTTTGCAGCAATTGAGTATGTGATCGATTGTTTCATCTGTTTCTTTACAGAGTCTGCACTTTGGATCGTCTGTTGATTTTTCAATTCTGGCTTTGATAGCATTTGTTCTAATGGCCTGTTCTTGTGCTGCCAGTATTAGTCCTTTTTGAGTCTCCTTGTAAGCCATGACCAGGTCTTTTCTGTATCCACTTTGCCTTCAATCTTCTCTAAGGACTGGCTAAGCAATGCTTTGTTCTGCCAACTGTCCATACGACATTGAGTTACAGTTTTTCTGTACTGGTCCTTAGTTTGCTTCACCTTGAGAAGCTTCCTATTGTTGACCTCCATCAACGCTGACTCTTTACTCTCCTTCACATAGTCAGCTAATGCATGCTTCTCTTCTTCCACTGTCTGTTTCACTTGCAAAAGTCCTCTGCCGCCTATTTTCCTTGGTAAATACAGCCTGTCAACGTCACTGCGGGGGTGTAGTGCATGATGGATCGTCATTAATTTTCTGGTTTTCCTGTCCAAGTTGATCATTATTATTATTATTATTATTATTATTATTATTATTATTATTATTATTATTTATTATCTGGTTTTCAGCAGTTCCAAGGATGATCCAAACTCATTTGTAGTATTCAGGTGACCCAAGCACATATAAATCTCCAAGTGGCCTCAACAACTCTCAGAAAAATAACAACCAGATAATTTCAAGGAATATAAATCCTTCCATCCTGAAGAAGAACTGAAGATGTTTCTTGGATGAGAAGTGAAAGGTCTTCAAATGAAAACCAGAAAATCCAGTTGCCTCTGTTCTGTTTGCCCGGATCAATTATCAGGAATGAAGACCCTCTCCCACTTTGGTTCCAAAACACCCATCAGCAAAGTTTATTTTCAAACAAAATTCTGCAATAACTCAAGGAATGTAATGTTGGCTGCATTTCTCTCATTAGCAGGAGATAACGAGAGTGTGGGATGTCAGTCAGAATAGTGTCATAAATCTCCGCTACCGATGTTTCTTCTTTGACTAATTACTCACACAGTCCAGGGGAAATTTACAGCTCAAACCAAAAGCAGGAATCAAAATCCATGGGAACAGAGAAGTCTCTCAGCTTCAAGGCTCTGTCCTCCATGTTGAAATTTGTTTACCATGCCCCCTTTCCCATCAGCCTGTCTTTATATACTGCCAAGGTTTACTCCATTCCTTGCACCATACACGCCTGGACAAACCTTTCTATCTCACAAGCAGCCTTGGCAGCAGTGGAGTTATTACAAGAGCAATCAAGGAAATGGAACTCCAATGGCTTTGGAAGTCAAGAAACATGCCTGCTCCCAGCCTCATGCAAACTTTCCTCCCTTTGTCGGTCTGCTTCTCTCTCTCTTTCTCCCCCCTATCTTTCTGTGTGTGTGTGTGTGTGTTGCTCTCTATCTTGCTCCCTGCTTCTTCTCACTGTCAGAAAGCCCTGCTGCTTTGCCTGCGCTACCTGCAGTGGAGGCTTCCATCCCCCTCCCCCTCCCACCTGACCAGCTGTGGTGGGCACGAGAGGAGAAGAAAGGGGAGGAAGAAGTTGTGCTCATTGCTCCAACAGCCCAGCTTTCCAAAAGGGGAAAAAAAGCTGACAAAAGTCCCAAAAGAGAGGAAGCACAGCAGTAGGCAATGGCAGAGGCAATGACACAATCTCTCTCATTCTCTCTCACTCCCGCCTCCCTTTCTCTTTGCAGCTGGGCTAAGTCAGCAAGCTCTTTTCGGGACAATTTGCTATGTCTTTTATTTCTTCTTTTTTGGAAATCCGGGCTGACAGAGGAATAATTGCCTGTCACCCAGTGTCCCCTTCGCCTAACGAGTCCCTACCTCCCGCTTCAAGAATCAGGCTCCGACCAAGGCAGCAAAGGCACAGGGGGCTTACTGGAAAGCCCAGCAATATGTTTATGAGATGGCAGCTTCTAGGAGGACTGAACTGCTGCCTCTCTATCTGACTTTGCTGGCAGAAAGCCAGGCTTTCATGACTATGGCTGTAGGTAGGAAGACGGGGGCATCTCAGGAGCGGAGACTCCATTTAAATGCCTATAGAGTTTCTTTTAAATTTCCAAATGAAAATGAGGATCTCCGTCGCTTGGAACCGCCCAAAAATGCAACATGCGGAGGCTGAAAACCTCCGAAGGATGGAGGCTGGAAGGTGGGTGGGGCTACATTCGATGCATAAGACGCACCCAAATTTTCACTCTCTTTTGGGGGGTAAAAAGATGCACGAATCCCAGCGACCGGTTAGGTCCCACAGAGTCAGTCTTCTTCGGGTCCCGTCAACTAAACAATGTCGTCTGGCAGGACCCAGGGGAAAAGCCTTCTCTGTGGTGGCCCCGATCCTCTGGAACCAGCTCCCCCCGGAGATCAGAATTGCCCCCACCCTCCTTGCCTTTCATAAGCTCCTTAAAACCCACCTCTGTCGTCAGGCTTGGGGGAACTGAACTACCCTTTTCCCCCTAGGCCTATACAATTTATGCATGGTATGTTTGTGTGTATGTTTGGTTTTAATAAGGGTTTTTTAATTATTTTAAACATTAGATTTGTTACATGCTGTTTATTACTGTTGTTAACCGCCCCGAGTCTACAGAGAGGGGCGGCATACAAATCTAATAAATAAAATAAATAAATAAAAATAAATCTTATACACCAAAAAATACAGTAGTCACTTAGTGCAAAATGCCACACACCAAAGAAAAATTATATTTTTTCCAGTAGTGATTGACTTGGTTACAATTATGTTGGGAGATTCTAGTGCAAAACTCCTTGCAAGATCTCTTCACCTAATGAAATCATTTCCAGCCAAAGTGCAACTCTAATGGAGGATCTAAATGATCAGCTAATTGAACAGCTAAGAAACAAAGCCATGTGCCATTCAAAGAAATGAGGTGACAGAAAGTGCAAAAGATGTTCATTTAATACCATATGTTAGCTTTGTTGATAAGAGTACAGTATTTGAGGATTTACTCTTCTGTAAAGAAATTACAAGGATGAGTAAAGCCGAGAAACTTTTGGCTATTATTCCTGACTATACAAATGCAAATATGTAGTGATATACACTGACTGCGCATATTTGTGTCAGGCTATTACCAATAACTTCAAGCTTTAATGGGTCAGAATCTCTGGGCGCTGATTGGATAGAAAATATGATTCATCAGCAAACATTTCCTTCCAAAGATTTCAGCCAACCAACAGAGAAATCGGTTTATTTATTTCTTGCCCATCTTGAATGCCAAGTCTATAAACCATTATACACTTTATAAAAAGGTCTATAACAGCAATGAAATTTGTAAAGTTTATGCAAGAGATGGCTTATGAACTCAGTCAAAGAAAAACATTTTGACATGTGTTGTCAAACTGAGAAATGAACTTTCCCCATATTTAATTGAGAATATTAATTTAGCACACTTAAGTGACATTTTTAGAAGATTTAAATCCCCAATACTTCCTTGCAAGCTGGCAATAATATTCTTCAACTCAGTAACAAATTAAAGGCATTTATTAGCAAAGCTGAGTTTCCACTGAGTTAAATGGAAAATGTATATTCAGGCATATTTCCTTCTTTAAAACAATTTAACAATTTACTGACAGCACTTACACGCAAATTTATATTATGAGGAACTTTTCTTCTCTGAGAACCATTTTTCAGATGTGGTAATAGAAAAAATAAACTGGATAAAGAACCAAACTGATGTTAAACTGATATCTGGCACACAGTACTTCTGAGGTGAAACAATTCATTAATGTCTGATGCTTCTTTGAGAATGACATTTCCAATAATGTTCCTAAATTTTGTATCAGTGTGAAAAATGAACACAATTGATTAAGTGAGTGGACTATGACCATTCTGACTCCATTTGCCCTATTTGTTCAAGGCAAGGATTTCTACAGTTACTGCAATTTAAAACAAAACAAAAAGCTTTTATAGAAATGAGAATGTTTTATTTTTAAAAGTTGCAAAATTCGATCTTTCCAATTTAATTATTAAAAGGAAGTGCATATTTATTCCTTGTCCGACTTGAATTCCAATAAGATCCATCATGCTGAAGGGTCACGCAAAGCCATTTATCATTTCAGGGAGTTGCAGCTCTCAGAATTTGAAAAGACACGTTCTAGAGTATTAGCCATCCTACACAGCTTTGTATCATCTGAAAACTCCCTCTGTTTAATCCCAGCCTCCAATAAGCTCACTAAAAGAATGCCAGTCATTGGACAAAACACAGAGAGTAGTCTTTCTTCTGGTACAATGAAGACAAGTTTTTTTACTTTGGGTGATGTTCTTTGTAGCTATTATTTGAGTAATTGTGAGGGAAAAGTAATGAAACTTTTGGATTAGAAAAAAGCAAGTCTTCTTCCCCACATTATGGAAGCTTTATATCAGATATAATAAACTGTATGTATAATAGGTTTCTCTGGCAACCTTTTTTCTCTGAAAAGCTGTCTTTCCTCAGAGATGATCTATGGAAGCCAAATGATCAGTGGGGACACCAATTATCTACCAACTATTTTTTTTTTCTATTTCTTGTCTCCTGTCCTTTTTTCTAGCCGTTTGGGCACAAGAAGGAATACTTAACTAGTCTGAACTAATAGCCTGGATACAGATTAGACCAAGGAATGTCCAAAATGACTACACTTTTGTTCACCTTTGCTCTAAAAATGAAGGGTGGGGAACTCATGTAAGGAGAATATGCTTCTTATTATGCTTCTTTCCCTTCCCTCTTTCTGCCCCTCTATTGATTAAGACTCAATCCTAGTACTAGATCTGGACTATATAGCAAGAGAGGGTGGTTGTAAAGCAATAAATGGGGCATGCGGAAGGTTGATCTCCAAAAATTAATTTGGTACCATCTTTTATGAAATTCCTTCAACATACATACATACACACACACCATTCAAAAAAAAAAATCTACCAAAGCCTCCCACCATGATAATTTGAGAAACAAAAGATAATTCCCTTCAGGTCACGTAAAACATCTCTCATCTTGGTAGCACTTTTTTTTTCCTTTGGGGGATATGGTCCATAAAAGAGTATACTACAGGAATTCAAAACTGAATGTCACTATTAAATCGCAACAAAGCAATATGAGCTGGTGATCAATGAGATTTTTGTTTCCCAAACTTAATAACCTCAATTAATGGTAGAACGTATTCAAGAGGGGAGGAATCCAATCCTTGCTCAAAGATATTATCTGTTCTAATGTAGTACTGTGGTTATTGGTGAGGATTATAATAATAATAATAATAATAATAATAATAATAATAATAATTATTATTATTATTATTATTATTATTATTATTATTATTATTATTATTGAATTTGGAGATCATCTGGCTTCAAATGATTCTGGACAGCTTATAAATAAAAGGTCATGTGCAACCAGAAGAAACAAGCACCAAGGAAACCAACAAGGACTCAATTAAAGGCATCTTGATTCCCCTGGATGTTTTTTTATTGCAACCCAAAAGAGTCAGTCAGCATGAAAAATCCCAATAATAGGAGTTTTCATCCCACATATGCTTTGCTCAGTCATAAATAGTGATGGGCGAACCCAACAGTGTTCGGGTTCGGCAAGTTCGGACGAACTTCACACAAAGTTCGGCCGAACCCGAACCCTGGTCTGTGGTGTCAAAGCTCCACGCCCAAAATCCCATCGTTATTTATTTTTATGGATTTTTAATTTTTATTTATTTTTATTGTTACGAAAAAGGACGCTCCAGTGGCGGCGCAAGCAAAGGGAGGTTCTTTCATGTAAAAATATTTTTTTTATTTTTACGTGAAAGGACCTCCCTTTGCTTGTGACAGTGCAAGCAAAATGAGCTGGGGAATCCAATGAAGAGATTCTGGGGGCGGAGCTTGACGTCACGTATACCGGCAGGTTGCTAAGTACGCCAAGGTGATCACTTCCTGGACTCCTGGGGCGGCACTAGAATAATGGAGGGAGGATGGAATCCAGGAAGTGATCACCTTGGCATGCTTAGCAACCTGCCGGTATACGTGATGTTAAAGCTCCGCCCCCGGAATCCCATCGTTTTTTATTTTTACAGATTTTTTATTTTTATTTATTTTTATTTTTACGAAAAAGGACTGCAACCAAAGGGACGTCCTTTCATGTAAAAATATTTTTTATTACTTTTATGTGAAAGGACCTCCCTTTGCTTGCTGCTCCGCTGCAGCGTCCTTTCACGTAAAAATAAAAATTTGCGCTTTGCGGTGCTCGGCACGAACGCCGAACCGGAGCACAATTTTTTAAAAAAAAATCAGGTTCGGGTTCGGCATGCTGAACACCGCAAAATTTGGTATGGACCAGAATTGTGCAGGTTTGGTTCACCCAACACTAGTCAAGATTGCTCCATTCTTTTCATTTTTTTTTTCTACAACAGTAGTACTGTTCATAATATTTTCAGGAAGATGGGTATAATCTCAGTCAACAGGAATGGGAGACACTGTCTTCAATCAGGATAGATAAAAGTGGGTTGTTAGAATGATGGTCTGATATGCATGTTGGAGTCTTTTATAACAGGGGGTTAAAAGAATAACAAGTCACTTGTAGGTTCAGCCATTTAGCTTAATTTTTTTGTTGGCAACACCTTTTAACTTATGTTCTCACTTGGCCCTGTAGGCTACAGGCTCCCAAAATGGTTTATAATCAGTGGTAAATTCAACATGAAAATAATTGCTTATCTAGGAACAGTTGCCCAGTGATTCATTGTGATGCTTATTTATGATGGACTGGTAAGAAAACTATGAAGGGGAGAAGAATCTATCCTTTCCCTTACAAAACAAGGGAGGTTTTAATGTAAAATGCCATGCAAAGAGACAATTAAGAAGACAATGTCAATCATCATGCATCTGAAAGAGGCAGATATGGAATAGTTTGGCCACTTTAAATATTAAAGTGGGTCATAAACAAGACACAGGCTGTAAATTTAGGTCCAACCAACTTGCGATAAAAAATTTTGTTCTACAGTGAGTTACGTCATTCTGGGGAACAGAATCCTATTAGCACTAGCAAATCTATGTTTCCAGGCAAATCTTTATGGGTATTAGATCCCATTGATGTGTCAGTCATTCTTCTTTGTGTAAGTTAACCTACCTGTTACCTCAAGATCAGAACATATGCATCTCCTAATTGAAAATACTATCTTCATTTTGAAGGCTTTATTTTTTAAAAAAAGATATGGAAACCACCATAAAGTGCAATGGATTTGAAGTTGCTCAACAGCCAAGATGATGTGGACAACAGCCAAATGCCCAGATTCTCGATATTCCCTTCTATAATGAACTGCAGCGTAATATCGTTTCTTTCTGTTGCAGAATAATCTTATTTGATTCATTTCTTTTCTCTTTTACTGCCTGGTGTGGGTGATGCCTTGTGAATTATCTTGCCAGGGAGAAAAGTAGAATGGGGTCTGCCATACAGTAAGAAGGACAAAGAGGACAAATACTTTGAGATAAACAAGCCTGCCTGCATCTGGCTAGAATGAGTAAGGTATTCAGCTCAATAGGCATATCAATAGTTTCATTCCAAGTTACAAAGTCTGCAAAATTTGTCAGCATCTCTAGTGAGATTGACTTTGGATTCTGCGCTATCCAGACAATGTGTAATTCCAGCGTTTTACCATGCCACATTTCACAATTTGATCATGGTCTCCTTTTCCTGCTGCTACCTCTCTCCTTTAGCCTTGGCAAGCACAGATGGTTTGGGCACATATTTTTGGAAGGTGTTCTACATTTCGTGTTTTGCAGGCTGCAAAAACTTTGATCCATATTTCATAGCACTCATGCTGCTCTCACTTTGTGCATAATGTTTTGCTCTTTGGCTAAATTTATACATTAAAAAAAAGACAGTGGAAAAAAATAATTCTTGTGAAGAATGTAACAACTAAGCAGTGATCTAATATTTTTGATATCATAATCTGTGCTTTATCTTGGTTTAAAGAGATAGATCTCAGGATCAGATCAAGCCAGAATCTCTGTGTTTGTGTGAAAGAAGAACCTGCTTGCTTTAACAGAAAAACATTTTGTGCCTGACATTTATACACAATAACAGCCAGGGGAAAATGCCAGATACTTTTGAATCTTTCATGCCTCTGGGCTCAATGCAAAAGGTGGGACAGAAGTTCAGAGCTTGTTCTTTTCAACCTTGTAAGTGCATCAAAGTGCCTTCCGTCCCCTGTCCTAATGTTTCCCTTTTACCAGTATCATGTATATAAATATTATATCTTTGTATACCACCCATACCTACGTGACAAAACAAACAAACAAACAAATTGTATTGCATGATGGTTCATTATTACAGCCAGGTTGAGTGGCCAAATAAGATTCTTCATCCTGGAGTGGAACCAGCCTTCACAAAGGGGAGGTCTTCGACCAATCATCTTGAGGATCAAGTCAGTCAATTTGAATGCTTACTTGGATCTGCCCGGTAGACCGATTGCTATCCCACCTGGAACCTCCGCCGAGTTCTGGGATCCTTTATGAGACCTCCCTACAAACCACTTTGGGAAACATCACTAAAACATCTATTATTAAAGGTGGCCTTCTTGGTGGCCATCACATCGGCACGACACATCTCGGAACTGTCAGTGCTCTCAGTCAGGAGTGACCTCTGCACCTTCCAACTTGATAAAGTGACTCTCAGACTGAATCCATATTTCCCCCGAAAATTGAACTCAGTCTTTCATCGATCTCAAGAGCTCATTCTCCCTTCTTTCTCCACCCACCCCGTCCATCCAGCAGAGCAACGTTGGCATACACTAGATGTACCCAGAGCCCTTAAGATCTACCTGAGTCGCACAAAAGAATTCCAGAAAATGGAGGCTCTAATTGTAGGATTCCAGCCCAAATCACTGGGCAATCAGGTGTCTTCACCCACCATAGGATGCTGGATCAGGAACGTCATCACCACGCTGCTAATTCCTCCAGGAATCACAGCACATTTGACCAGGAGCATGGCCGCATCCACGGCCTGGTCCAAGCAGGCCTTACTCAAGGAGGTCTGTCAGGTAGCCACCTGGGCACATTCTTCCTGGTTCATTCAACACTATAGAATTGAAGCTTATGCATCAGCAGATGCTGCTTTCGACAGGAGAGTCCTGCCACAGGAGGTAGAAACACATTAGACTACATAAGAAATTCTTCCCCACCCTTGGGACCTCTGCTTTGTTATTTATTTATTATTTTATTTATTTATTTATTTATTTATTGGATTTATATGCTGCCCCTCTCCAAAGACTCGGGGCGGCTAACAGCAATAATAAAACAGTGTACAATAGTAATCCAATACTAAAAACGAATTAAAAATCCCTTAATATAAAAAACCAAACATACATACAAATATACCATGCATAAAATTTGTAAAGGCCTAGGAGGAAAAGGAATCTTAATTCCCCCATGCCTGGTGGCAGAGGTGGGTTTTAAGTAGCTTACGAAAGGCAAGGAGGGTGGGGGCAATTCTAATCTCTGGGGGGGAGTTGGTTCCAGAGGGCCGGGGCCGCCACAGAGAAAGCTCTTCTCCTGGGTCCCGCCAAGCGGCATTGTTTAGTTGATGGGACCCGGAGAAGACCCACTCTGTGGGACCTGACTGGTCGCTGGGATTCGTGCCGCAGTTATGTCCTATTGTGAAGCCTGATTCCACTCCAGGATGGAGAATAGGCATTGTATCCTTACCTGAATGCTTCTTCTCATCCAATGGAACCAGCCTTCAGTTTCTATCCTTTCTCTACTTTTCTTATTCTCCTTCATTCTCACTTATTGTCTAGCAAAGAGACTCAGGAAGGAGACTCCAATCACCTTTCTTTAGGAAGCCATGTTTTGAATCTATTCAGATTTGTCAGATCTGAGGCCTACAGGGCGGATCCAAGTAAGGATTCAAATTGACTGACTCAATCCTCAAGATGACTTGTTGAGGACCTCCCCATTGTGAAGGCTGGTTCCACCAGATGGGAAGAGGTGTTCAAATTAGGATACTACACCTATTTCCATAGGGTGATATCTACTCACAGATTATACCTCAAAGAAGGTACAACAGGTTCAATATATCATTATTTGTCATGTGACTCATGGATCATATCCTTGTGACAAACAGTCCTTTAGGCTGAAAGATGGAGCTGGCCTGGTGATTTTGACAAGTGGAAGGCCATTTCCTCTGTGAGTCCTAACCACGTTGCCACTTCTTTTAGAGCTGTTGCCTGACACAAATGTGATGCATGGTGTGATTGGATTGCCTGTGTATTATATAGGCTTTTTACTTGTACAGTACCTTGTTAATATATTAGATTTGTCCTGTATGCTTTGTTTTTATACTTATTCTGTGAGTCGCCCCAACTTTTCGGAGAAGGGCGGCATACAAATCTAATAAATTGAATTGAATTGAATTTTCAACAACCTTCCATAGAGCGAAGCATTGCTTAAAATCAGGGGTGAAATCCAACACATTCTGACAGGTTCTGGTAAACCGGTAGTGGAAATTTTGAGTAGTCTGTAGAACCATTAGCAGAAATGTTGAGTAGTTCCAAGAACCGGCAAATGCCACCGTTAGCTGGCCCCAAAGTGGGGTGCAAATGGATATTTGGCAGTATACTTCCCCTGCCATGCCCACCAAGTCATGTCCACCAAGTTACACCACACCTACCAAGCCATGCCCACAGAACCGGTAGTAAAAATTGGATTTCAGAATTGCTTAAAATTGATCTTAATGATTACATGTTTTTTTCTGAATTCTTTTACTTCCCAAAAAAACAATTCTTGGTCTTTCCCATTACTGAGCTGTAACCATATCTGGAGGAACTGGGCCTTGTGAAAAAGTGGCAAACTCACCATGACTGATTGGTCTGCAGGTTGTTAATGCAAAAAATGAGATATATCTGCATTCTGGAATTAAGAATATAAGGCAAGCTTTGCTGAAAAGCCTGAGTCTATTGGTATAATGGCAAGTCAGAAACTTCTAGGAAGCCATCAAGCAGGATAGGAGTGTAGTGGCAGCCTCAGGTTCATCTTCAATAACTTCTAATGATAGGCATAACATCATTCCTTATTTTGGAGCTGATGTATAATGTATATGTGATTAAATATTCTTATTTCAATTCTATTCTCTCATTTTGTCTTACTTTTCTTATTCTTACTTTCTCTAATTCTAGGCATTTTTAAAATATAATCTATCTGAAATTCATTATTTGATTAATAAATAGGAAGATAAATAAATATTTTGACTGACTGACTGACTGACTGACTGTTTGATTGATTGATTGATTGATTGATTGATTGATTGATTGAGCAATTCAGCTATACTAGGCCATGGACAAATTTCAGCTAAGATACATAGCTAATGCCAACCACTAAGGAACTAAAGTGCAATTCTACTGCAGCATAAAAAGTGGGATTATTTGAAAAATGACAAACAATTATGTTTATTAAGATTAAGCATAGGATTATTTTCACTGTGTATCTATTATAAATGCATTTATGTGCATAAAATTAAATATTTCACTTGAATATTTTCTGAGATGGGTATTTGATTGTTATTTTAAAAAAATAAGATACCATATGTTTAATTCTTAAATGTCAGTCAGCCGATTCTTCTTATAGAGTTGCTGGCTTCACATTATTTTCTTCCCTCACCTCTGCCTTGTGCTAACATGGGAATATCAATTTTTGACCCAAATCCAAAGAAAATACAAGGCTTAATTCATTAAAGCATAAAGTTCTTTCAGTTTCTGAATCAGAGTTTTGGGAAAAGATGAATATATCACAGAATATCTATAAAGCAAGCAGCACAAGGGAGTTGTGTGTGTGCCATTGTGTGTTCTTTTAACATCAAAATTGACTTACTGACTACTAACAGCCTAGACTTGGTGGAAGACATCTGGTTCAGCATAATGAAAATACTTTTTGGCTGCACCTCTTTGCAGCTAAGAACAAGCACAGCAACTCAGGTGAGCCACTGACAAATGAAATTCATATACAATGGTACCTCTACTTAAGAACTTAATTCGTTTCGTGACCAGGTTCTTAAGTAGAACAGTTTGTAAGAAGAAGCAATTTTTCCCTTTGGAATCAATGCAAAAGCAAATAATGTGTGCAATTGGGGAAACCACAGGGAGGGTGGAGGCCCTGATTCCTAGAGAGGCCCCAAAGAGGCTTCTCCCCACCTTTTCTGGCCGTTTCCTCCCAGGAGATTCCTAGAGAGGCCCCACAGAGGCTTCTCCCTGCCTTTTCCAGTTACAGATTTGGAGTCTCGGGTTTGTAAGTGGAAAATGTCCCACAGAGCTGGCCTCCTTAGGGTCCTGTCGACCAAACAGTGTCGGCTGGCAGGACCTAGGGAAAGAGCCTTCTCTGTGGGAGCTGTGACCCTCTGGAATCAGCTCCCTCCTGAGATTCACACTGCCACCACCCTCCTTGCCTTCCGAAAGAGCTTTTAAACTCATCTTTGCTGCCAGGCTTGGGAATCTTAGATCTTCCCCCTGACCACTGAATGCTTTAGATATGATTGTTGAATTATTGGTCGATACTGTTGTATCCTGTAATGGCTACCTTGTATCTCTGTAAATAGTTTGTTCCTTGCTAAAGTGCTGTCTGAGCTGGAAATCAGGAAGTCGCTCCTGATTGGCTCAGACGCGCCCTGCTCTTCCTTTGGCGGGAACCGCAAATGTATAAAAGAAGCGGTTTCTCCCAAGCAGAGCAGACGGTACTCGCTGAAAGTCACTTTCCTATGCTGAGCTGAATAAAAGTACCATTCTAACCAACCCTGCCTCTGGGTTCACCTCACTGGCGACGAGGAACAAAAGAAACTACGCGTGCAACATGAACAATCTCCAAATCGGCCGGGCTCCTGAGTTCTTCGACCCAGAAAACACTTCCTGGGACGACTACCTAGCCAGCTTCGAGATCTTCCTCGAGGCAGCAGGAATACGGGACGCCGACGCCGATCGAAGATGGGCCATTTTCCAAAATTACTGCGGTCCAGAAATCCGCGCCCTCGCCCAGACTCTCACCGACCCGCTGCCGGCAAGATCCGTCGCTTGGGACGTCCTACAAGACAAGCTCGCGAGCCACTTCAGGCCAACAAAACCAGCCAGGGTTTTCCGGCACCAGTTTTCGAGAATGGCTCAGCGCGAAGCGGAATCAATCAACCAATTTGCAACGTGACTTCGAACGGTGCTTGCGAAATGCAAGTTTGACAACCCGGAAGCTCGCCTCACCGATGCCTTAGTCTTTGGCATGAGAAACGCCGCGGTCAGGAATAAACTCCTCACCGAAGATGAACCGACCCTACAAACAGTGATTAAGCTAGCGCAAACCGCAGAGGTCGTCGACGCCGCTGCTAAAGAGCTGATAGATCACAAAAAGAAAGAAGTCATCGCCAAGATAGACTCCACGTTCTCCCGCGCCGAGGATCCAGATGACCTCAGCCTACCAGCTCGCAACGAGGACAGCTGTTTCCTGCTGCAAGACCAGCCGAGACAACACAGACTTCCTCACCCCGCCACCCCCTACGCCGGCTGCCGAGGAAACCATCAATGCCAACGTTGCCCCTTCCGGGACGCCATATGCCGCCGCTGCAACCGACGGGGCCACATCGCCGAAGCCTGCAGAGCATCAGCACCGGAGGAAACCTTCTCCACACCGCGCCACCAACGACCCCAGAATCAAACACCGCAACCACGAGAAAACCGACCTTTTCATTTTTCGAGCCGTAAGAACTACTCAGCCGCTAACCGCGACTACTCAAGAGGTAACACTCAATTTTCCGTGAATACCACGGCAACAGAAAATGGGGGCAAGATTGTTATTTCCTTACTTTTAAATAACAAGCCATGTTCTATGGAACTTGACACGGGGTCTAAATACACCATTATGCCGTGGGAAAAGCTTAAATTGTACATGCCTAGCCTGTCTAAATCTGAGCTATTGCAAACCTCGTTGGTAATTAGAGATTTTCAAGGGGGGATAATCTCTGTTCTGGGCAAAGTGAATGTACCTATCGTATTTAAGAATGTTAAACGTACCATACCCATGATTGTTGTTACAGGGGCTAAACACTCTCTCCTGGGGTTGGCTTGGATGGAACCTTTGGGAATTGAAATTTCTGGTATTTGCAATGTTAACTGTGATAGCATGCCTAACTTTTTACAAGAGTTCCCTGAAGTGTTTAGCCCCACCTTGGGGTCGTATAAAGGGCCCCCTATCTCGTTTTCCATCGATCCCAAGGTCCCACCTGTCCGGCTCAAACCTCGCAGGGTACCCCTTCCGCTACTCCCCAAACTTGACCTGCAGCTGGATAAGCTCATAAGCCAGGGCATTCTAGTTCCTGTGGAGCAGGGACCATGGGAAACACCCATAGTCACCCCTCTAAAACCGGATGGCTCCTTAAGAGTTTGCGCTGACTATAAATCTACGCTAAATAAGGCCCTCCAACACCACCCTTACCCCATTCCAGTGGTACAACAACTCCTGCACTCCCTGGGGGAAGGGAAAAGGTTTGCAAAGATCGACCTCGCCCAGGCTTATCAGCAACTGCCGGTCAATGAAGCGACAGCAAATGCGCAAACGATTGTGACCCACAGGGGTGCCTTTAAATGCACCAGATTACAGTTTGGAGTAAGCATAGCCCCAGGGATATTCCAAAGCATAATGGAAAGATTGTTATCAGGGATTAAAGGGGCCATTCCCTATTTTGATGACATCTTAATTGCAGGGGAAAACCAAGAACAGCTCAACAAAAGGATTAGGGAAGTACTCCAGAGACTTCAAGACAAAGGGTTGAGAATTAAGCCGGATAAATGCGTATGGGGAACCAACAGTGTAGAATTCCTAGGGTACAAAATCGACAAGGAAGGTATCCACCCCACCACTGAGAAACTGAGAGCTATTAGAGAAGCCCCAGAGCCACAAAATAAGACTGAATTGCAAGCCTTTTTAGGCCTTCTTAACTTTTACTCCGTTTTTTTAAAACAGAAGGCAACAGCAGCAGAGCCTCTACACCGTTTGCTATAGAAAGAAACCCCTTGGACATGGGGGAGAACTGAACACGAAGCCTTTGTACAAATAAAACAATTATTGACCTCTAAAAGTGTGGTAGTCCAGTATAGTACTTCGCTACCTATCAGGCTTACGTGCGACGCCTCCCCGTACGGCATGGGAGGAGTCTTGGCTCACGTTTTGCCTAACAAAACAGAGGCCCCAATTGCTTTCTTTTCCAGAACGATGACCAATACTGAAAGAAACTATAGCCAGCTAGATAAGGAGGCTCTAGCTCTAGTGGCAGGAGTTAAAAAGTTTCATAATTACATTTTTGGAAGGAGTTTCGAATTGGTTACCGACCACAAGCCCTTATTAGGCCTTCTAGCCCCCAACAAGCCTACTCCTCCATTTATGTCCCCAAGATTAATCAGATGGGCCCTTTTCCTCTCAGGATACCAGTACGAGCTCATCCATAAAGGGGGTAAAACCATCAACCACGCAGATGGCCTCAGTAGGTGCCCCATGGCAGAGTTAGTGGAGGACCCGGCCCCTTCTGCGGATGTCTTAATGATAGAGCTCGAAGACAACCCACTAACTACTGCAAGAGAGGTGGCTGCACATACGCAGCAAGATCCAATCCTAAAACAGGTGGTTAACTGTGTACTAAAGGGATGGCAATATGACTCTGTGAAACCTGAATTGTGTGACTTCAAAACCAAAAGACTTGAATTGTCATATGTAAAAGGTTGCCTATTGTGGGTGGATAGAGTAATCGTTCCTAAAAGCCTAAGGGAAAAGGTACTTGAAATGTTACATGTGGGCCATCCTGGGATTGTCAGGATGAAAGGCCTAGCTAGAGGGCATTTATGGTGGCCATGTTTGGATGCTGATATTGAAAATTGGGTAGCCAAATGTGACCCATGCCAAGAATCACGGCCTAACCCCCCCAAAACAACTCCAGCAGAGTGGGAGCAACCTGCAGGGCCTTGGTCATGGGTCCATATTGATTTTGCAGGGCCAGTGGGGTCACAGTATTTCCTAATAGTGGTTGATGCATTTTCCAAATGGGTGGAAATCATAGCAATGAACAACATAACCACAAATGCCACCATCAAGGTTTTGCGCAGACTGTTCGCTACCCATGGTTGCCCCGATATCCTAGTGTCTGACAATGGGCCTCAATTAACGGCCAGGCAGTTTGAATTATTTTTAGATAACCTAGGGGTCAGACATGCACTCATCTCACCTTACTCGCCCTGGGCTAATGGGTTGGCGGAACGTTACGTTCGCGTGGCTAAGGAAGCATTATGCAGGTCAGGCCCAGGAGATGTACAACAGAATTTGGACCAGTTCTTGTTAACCCAGCACATTACCCCAAACTCTCACACGCACGTGAGTCCTGCTGAGTTACTAATGGGAAGGAAATTAAGGTCCCCACTGGATAGGTTACACCCAAGGTTTTGTACTAATGACCCAATATATGTGAACCCGGAAAGACAAATGTATTTGGGACAAAATGTATTTGTAAAAAATTTTGATGGAGGTGTAAACTGGATGAAAGGAATTGTTGTTAAACAGACTGCTCCAAAAACATATTTGGTGAAACTGGAGGATGGTCGAATGTGGAAACGGCACATTGATCACATTCGGAAACGCATGGGAAACCCCCTAGAGCAAATCGCTGACAAAAACTCTCCCATTCCAGCAGACTGTAACTCGCAACCCGATTTACTAGACATTCAAATGGACTTATCGGGTCAGGGGGAATCCTCCAGCGACGCCGAACCATCGTCCTCCTCTGAAACCATCGTCGTGCCGGCCAGGCCGAATTAACCGGCCGGAGCCCTGACTAGGCCCCAGCCGTGCCGGGGGAGCAACAGCGAGCCAACCTCCACCGCCGATAGCGAGGACGCAACTGAGCTGCGCAGGTCGGAGCGAGCCTCGCGGCAACCCAACAGATTGGACGACTTCGTCACATGGCTTTCGTGATGGTTGCATCCATCTAAGGAGGGAGGGGTGTTGTATCCTGTAATGGCTACCTTGTATCTCTGTAAATAGTTTGTTCCTTGCTAAAGCGCTGTCTGAGCTGGAAATCAGGAAGTCGCTCCTGATTGGCTCAGACGCGCCCTGCTCTTACTTTGGCGGGAACCGCAAATGTATAAAAGAAGCGGTTTCTCCCAAGCAGAGCAGACGGTACTCGCTGAAAGTCACTTTCCTATGCTGAGCTGAATAAAAGTACCGTTCTAACCAACCCTGCCTCTGGGTTCACCTCAGATACGTTTTTCTTTTAATTGTTTTTAAATTGTAGTATTAATTGGATTTATATTATTGTTCTGTTTTTATATATGCTGTGAGCCGCCCAGATGGTGACATACAAATCCAATTAATTAATTAATTAAGTAAGTAAGTAAGTAAGTAAGTAAGTAAGTAAGTAAGTAAGTAAACTGCATGGCCAAACCTGAGAATGCCTCCAGCTGCTCTGGCAGGGAAATTGCTAGGCAACAGGAAGGCTGGTACAGTAGTAATTATCATGCCTGATCCCATTAGCTAATCTTGAAGAAGAGGATCTCACAACTGGAAACTTTGGGGCAGCATCCCTGACGGGCAGCAGAAGTTCCCTGATGACAACTGCTATACGCACCCATTCCTGCCCTGGAGTATCAACTGATGCCACCCGGCTAGGCTCATTTATAAAAGGGGAGGGGCCTTCCAGCCCCAGCCAAGTGTCAGTCATTCATGCCGGATTGGTGTACTGCTTCCTGATAAGGATACAAATGGTGGTGGTGGTGAGGTGTTATTATCAACTGACCTGGCATTAAGAAGCAATAATAATAATAATAATAATAATAATAATAATAATAATAATGACAACGACAACGACAACGACAACGACAACGACAACGATAACGATAACAATAACAATAACAATAACAATAACAACAACAACAACAATAATAATAATAATAATAATAATAATAATAATAATAATTAGATTTGGATGCCGCCCCTCTCCAAGGACTCAGGGGGCTCACAACAATAATAAAATGCAATAAACAGTGGTACAAATCTAATATTAGTAAAACTGAAGTTAAAACCCCTTAATATTAAAAAACAGTCAATACTACCAAGAAGCAAAAACCCTGGTTGAATACAGAGGACCACAATACAACAATAGTACAAGGCATCATGAATATCTTCCCCAAGAACAATATGCTTTCTGTCTCTATCAAAAAAAAAAATCTATGCCCATCACTATCTGGACATATTGGCTCATCATGAGTCCCCACCCCAAGTATTCATTTAAGTTTAAGTAGACAGGCACTTTCAAAAACATGAGTTGAATTGCAAGCTAACAAAATGCCCTGCATTTTCTTTCAACTTTCAGTGCAAATTGGGTGCTCTGGGGTGGAATTCCATTTTTTGCTACCCCACTGCATCCCCTCCCCCAGTCCAGGCAGCAGCCCACCCCTGGTTGGAAGGGACCTTGTAGGTCATCTAATCAAACCACCTGGTCAAGCAGGAGTCCCTACACCATTTCAGACAAATGGCCATCTGATCTCCTCTTGAAAGTCTCAAGTGTTGGATCTCTCACAACCTCCCCAGGCAAGGGGTTTCACTGGTTGATCCAGTTTCACTGGTTCTCACTGTCAGAAAGTTTCTTCTTATTTCTGGGTTGAATCTCTCCTTGGTCAGTTTCCATCTATTATTCATTGTCTGGCCTTCTGGTGCCTTGGAAAGCAGTCTGACCCCCTCCTCTCTGTGGAAGCCCCTCAAATATTGGAACTCTGCTATGTAACATCCTTTGTAACACCTGAAAGAAAGAGGAGGGTAGATCAAGTTAACATCATCTGATTTGAGTCAAGGTTTAATACGGTTCATACAGAAGGTTCAGAAAATAAAAAAGACATTGGTAAAATCATCTTAGCTATGGATTGTTAGCAATAGCAATAGCAGTTACATCTATATACCACTTCACAGTGCTTTACAGCCCTTTCTAAGTGGTTTACAGAGAGTAAGCATATTTCCCCCAACAATCTGGGTCCTCATTTTACCCACCTTGGAAGGATGGAAGGCTGAGTCAACCTTGAGCCTGGTGAGATTTGAACAACCAGCAGTCAGCAAAAACAGTTTGTAGTAATGCACTCTAACCACTGTGCCACCAGTCCGATTAAGGAAATAGAACAGTCTTCCTTCTATTGTCCAGGTAGGTGTTCTGTCTGGGTCACTTCGGAAGCTATGACCAACCCAAAAAGATAAGCCAGACACACCGGTAAAATTCAAATACAGTTTTATAATGTTCAAGAGAAACGAAGCTAACAGAAAATGTCCTTACAAAGCAGGAAAACACTGGAACTCCAAATATATACACGAAGGCAATTGTCCATGCATCAATATAGGATTCTTGCTGCCAAAACGAGGCTGTAGATAACAGACATACACCTCCCACGGTTCTTCAAGACTGCTGGGCCACGAGCCAGGAACAGAAACGCCAAGAAAACAATGCAGGTTACAGCAACTCCAAACTGATAACACTCCACATGGCTTCAAGAGCTTGCCTGCCTTATGAACCCTTCCCTGCTAATGAGGACCACACCCAAGCCCTGGTGTTCCTTATTCAATGCTGATAATATTTCTTCAATTGATCCTTCCTTTGATCTAAACGTCTCTGTCGCATGTCAATGACAGCTTGTGCTTCGTCACCTAATGACTCCAAAGACTCCAAGCTACTGGCTGGGGAGAGCCCCTCCCCGGGGCTCCCATGCTGTTCTTCCTCATCACATTCCTGACTGGACTCTCCCCCGTCCGACTGCCCAGCCCCCTCCTCTTCGCTGTCAGCCTCCTCTGGGCATGGAGCCAGCAGTGACGCAGCTGGTCTTTGATCTGCCTCAGGCTGAACCACAACAGGTAGGTAGAGACTATAACTCCCAATATTTTTAGCCAAAAATAATTATTTTTCTCCAGCCCTAACTAGGAGGCCCTGGGCTGCTTTAGAAAAATAGCAGAAGGAAAAGTATTCTATTCATAAAGGAAAATGTTTCTGATTATTAATCTCCAAATTGCCATTTAGGTTCAAACACCATCTAGAAAACTGAAATCCATAATGCTAAATTGAAACACACCATTGACAACTTACCAGGAGCTCTGCTCAGCCATGGGCAAGAATAACATCTCTAAATCTAGCCTTTTCCTCTTGCCCCAGTCACTGGAGACCAACTCCAGAGACAAGAAGAAATAATGATCAATTTTTAATATTGCATATTTAAACAGATTTGGGCTTCAATCCATTGCATCTCGTAGCTTTCCCTAAGATTAATCTTCAATAACTTATGGAGAACGTCAGAAAATTAATATTGCAGCATTTGGCCTCAGGGTGTGAGTAGGAGGGAAGAGGGAACTTTTTTTCTTCTTCTTCTCAAGTATAGAGACGTACAAAAACCACAGAAAAATGCTGAGTAGAAGTCCCTCTGTGAAAATCTGTGATAGTCTCCTTTTTCAAAATTTGATCTTTGAAAAGCGATGAAGCATTGATACTGGAGCCTAAATGTCTGACAATGCTGCACTGCTGAGCCTCTCCTCACTTTGGTGATAATGTTTACATCAGCAAACAAGTTTAAACAATGTTTCAATGCCAGCTAGGGAACACCTGGAGTTGACACATCTGATAGCTCCCAAGGTTGAAAAACACTGGGTTAAAGAACTACCTAGCAGAGGTTAGCCTACACACAGGTATAATTGATGTGGTACATTTATTTATTTGTTTGTTTGTTTGTTTGTTTGTTTGTTTGTTTGTTTGTTTGTTTGTTTGTTTGCTTGCTTGCTTGCTTGCTTGCTTGTTTGTTTGTTTGTTTGTTTATTTTGTATGCCGCCCCTCTCCGCAGACTCGGGGCGGCTCACAACAGTAATAGAAAACAATATATAATACAAATCTAATAATTAAAACTAAAAACCCATAATTTAAAAAACATGCACACAACATGCCATACATAAACAGTATAGACCTGGAGAAGTTATCTCAGTTCCCCCATGCTTGACGGCAGAGGTGGGTTTTAAGGAGCTTACAAAAGGCGAGATGGTAGGGGCAGTTCTAATCTCAGGGGGGAGCTGGTTCCAGAGGGTTGGGGCCATCACAGAGAAGGCTCTTCCCCTAGGACCCGCCAAACGACATTGTTTAGTCGACGGGACCCGGAGAAGACCAACTCTGTGGGACCTAATCGGTCGCTGGGATTCGTGCGGCAGAAGGCGGTCCCATTGCTCAACAGCAGTAACTGTGAGCGGGACCTTGGAGTCCTAGTGGACAACCATTTAATTATGAGCCAGCAGTGTGCAACAGCTCCAAAAAAAGCCAACACAGTTCTAGGCTGCATTAAGAGAGGGATAGAATCAAGATCACGTGAAGTATTAATACCACTTTATAATGACTTCGTAAGGCCACACTTGGAATACTGCATTCGGTTTTGGTCGCCACGATGCAAAAAGGATGATGAGACTCTAGAAAGACTATAGAGAAGAGCAACAAAGATAATGAGAGGTCTGGAGGTTAAAACATATGAAGAACAGCTGCAGGAACTGGGTATGTCTAGTTTAATGAAAAGAAGGACCAGGGGAGACATGATAGCAGTGTTCCAATATCTCATGGGTGGCCACAAAGAAGAGGGAATCAAACTATTCTCCAAAGCACCTGAGGGTAAGAACAAGAAGCAGTGACTGGAAACTAATTAAGGAGAGAAGCAATTTAGAACTAAGGAGAAATTTCCTGACAGTTAGAACAATTAATTCATGGAGCAGCTTGTCTCCAAAAGTTGTGAATGATCCAACACTGGAAGTTTTTAAGAAGATGTTGGATAACAATTTGTCTGAAGTGGTGTAGGGTTTCCTGCCTAAGTAGGGGGTTGGACTAGAAGACCTCTGAGGTCCCTTCCAACTCTGTATTCTATTCGATTCGATTCAATTCGATTCGATTCTCTATCCTGACACTCATAAGGATAGCATTTTGTCTTTGTTACTGTCTTCTCAATTCTGGCTTCCTTATCAACTGTATGCCATCATTTTTAACAATTTTGCCTGCCTTTATGCCATGGTTGCCCACTTATCAATGCCAAGTTGAATTCCAAGATCTTTGCTGAATTCTTTTGCATCTAATTCAGCCTTTGTTTTTCCAAATAAACTTAAAATATCAATATAAAGTATATGAAAATACTTCTTTTTTAGCCACTTCCTATCTATTTTGTCTTGCTGAAAATTGTTGTCAGTGGAACCTTTGCTGCTATAAAGAGTGACGGCGATAATGAGCCACTTAGAACATTTCCATGTTTAATTTCAACTTCTCCTAACTCTAGCCATCCATTTCACTTCATAGTAAAACTTCATTCAAGTCTTTACAAATTGCCAAATGGTTTTGTTGATTTTAAAAATTTTGAGTCATTCTCAGTGTGGTTATATGGAACAGAATCAGATGCCCTTTTATAGTATATCCCAGCCTTAAACAAATCTTTGGGTTTTGGTGGGGTTTTTTAGTTCTTCAAAACCAACTTGTCAGTTAACACCTGGTCCTTCCCACTGAATTTTTGCGGTACTCAATTCATTCTTCAGGAAGTAAATTGTTCCTTTCCAGATAGCCATAAATTTGATTTGCAATTATGCCTGTAAGTAGTTTGTATGCTGTTAGCAAACAAGTGATGGGTCTGTAGTTTCCAGCCTCATTTCCCTTCTCCTTCTTCTTCAGCATTAGGAAGATTCTTTCAGTTGTTACTCATTCTTCACTTTCTGGTGCTTCCAAAAATTCTATTCATCTGGTCTGCTAATCCCGAATGTAGTCAGGATTACAGATTCTACTTGTATTTGTATTTGTATTTATTAGATTTGTATGCCGCCCCTCTCCGAAGACTTGGGGCGGCTAACCACAATATAAAAAGACAATGTAAACAAATCTAATATTAAAAAACAATCTAAAAAACCCCAATTTAAAGAACCACTCATACATACAAGCATACCATGTATAAATTCTATAAGCCTAGGGGGAAGGAAAAGTCTCAATTCCCCCATGCCTGACGACAGAGGTGGGTTTTAAGGAGCTTGCGAAAGGCAAGGAGGGTGGGGGCAACTCGGATATCTGGGGGGAGATGGTTCCAGAGGGTCAGGGCCGCCACAGAGAAGGCTCTTCCCCTGGGTCCCGCCAAATGACATTGCTTAATCGACGGGACCCGGAGACCTAACCGGTCGCTGGGATTCGTGCGGCAGAAGGCGGTCCCAGAGATATTCTGGTCCGATGCCATGAAGGGCTTTATAGGTCATAACCAACACTTTGAATTGTGACCGGAAATTGATCGGCAACCAATGCAGACTGCGGAGTGTTGGTGTAACATGGGCATGCCTTGGGAAGCCCATGTTTGCTCTCGCAGCTGCATTCTGCATGATCTGAAGTTTCTGAACACTTTTCAAAGGTAGCCCCATGTAGAGCGCAATACAGTAGTCGAGCCTCGAGGTGATGAGGGCATGAGTGACTCTGAGCAGTGAGTCCCGGTCCAGATAAAGCTGCAACTGGTGCACCAGGCGAACCTGGGCGAACGCCCCCCTCGCCACAGCTGAAAGATGTTTCTCTAATGTGAGCTGTGGATCGAGGAGGACGCCCAAGTTGCAGACCCTCTCTGAGGGGGTCAATAATCCCCCCCAGGGTTATGGACAGACAGATGGAATTGTCCTTGGGAGGCAGAACCCTCTAGGTTTTATCTAGAATCCATGGAGTTCATCTGGTCCAGGAGCACTCCAGTTGGTTTAGCTATGTTGCTGTGTTTTTTGCTCAGTTTTCAGAGTGGCTAAAAATCTTTGTCAAATGGCATTTAATCTTTACCGGCTTCCAGAAGTTCTTACATTCATTGGGAGACACCGCTACCTCAGCATGCATGCTGTTTTTGTAACTGCTGCCATTCCCCTAGCCAAGCTCCGATTTCTGTTCCTAAGCAATGTTGCTACTGAGTCCCCAAGTGAGCTTCAGGCAAGACCAAGCCAAGATAACCTGCTCCTTGTGGCCTGTAGTCTTGTCAGTTCATATCAGTGTTCTTGCTTGCTTGAAACTGTCTATTGCACTTGTCCAGACATGCAATACTTCCTATCTCCTTACTGGTGCTCCCTTGCCTTCTCTTATCTCAGTTACATGAGTCACACACACTCAGTCTTAGCTTTCCTTTTGTTAAGCTAAGAGCACGAGTGGGCTAAGTGTGCTAACCTAGCTGCCTATGGATGTCACACTTGAACAAGCCATCTGGAGATGTTGTTATGCCAGTCAACTGTGGCCAAATGACTAGCTGGGAAACTGCTGTGGATGCCTGTGGATAGGTCTGTGCCAATCAGTCCATTTCTCTCAGCCACCTAGGAGGAACCTAGTGTTTTTCCTTTCATGTTTCCAAAAACTAACGTTTATGTTCTGGCTCAGGGAAGAGGATGAGTGGAGCCTAGCCTGGGAAAGAAGGGAGGGGGGTTTATTTCAGCCAAATACAGATGCTTCACTCAGTATTTTCAGAAATTGTTTTTCTCAAGTGCAGAAGCAGTTTTTAACTTCAATCTTCTCTCCTTCACAACTGACCATGGCAGAAATGGGACATATATCCCCAAACATTTTTTGTGAGTGGTCCATGACCCTGTCAGTTAGTGACAGATTCTGAGGATGAACCGGGCACATCTTGGTACCCTAGGACAGCGTTCTTGCCAGCTGAGTAAGAGTGAGGGAGAGCTGGAACCGAAGGAAGCTGAGAACCTCCAGAGGTTGTAGATAGCCCAATGATGGTAATGTCTGACTCAGAGCAGGAGGGAGACATTGGGGATTAGGAACCCCTATTAGATGCCCGGGTCAGAAGGTCAAAAAGCAGACAGGAATATCTTTATTGGAAAAAGTTCATAAATTGAGTCTATGAAAGAAAGTCTAGTCAGTATAGTTCTAGGAAACAGTTGGCCACACCCAGTCTGTATATAAAGGAGGGTTTCTGGGTAAAGAGGCGTGGAGTTTCAACGTTCATCATGGTGGAAGACTCAGACCTGGAGTTCCAGAACTGCCATGCTGAGAAACTGCTGTGGCTCCTTTAAGAGTCATGCAGCGATGCCAATGAGTGACGGGGAAAAAAAACTTGGAGATCTGTAAGGGTATGTGGGTGATTTATGGATCTTATCTCAAGGAAGAATGTGCTAACTAGCTCTGCCTCTCAGCTGCCGGCTGTTTGTAATTTCTTAGCCAATTTGAGCGGGGCTTCTGAATTGTTAAATCTGCTCCTGTCTGTACAAAGCATCTTTAACTATATAAAAGTGTTTGAATTGAAACCTTTGCTCATGGGGACTGCTTTGTTCCGATTTGATAGGCCCCAAACAGAACAACATTATGTGTTTTTCGCTTTTTCTGCTGACAAAGGTTTTTGCATATTTTTACTGTTTTTATTGTTTTCGTTTGAGCTGAGGAGTGACTCTAGAGTTCTACAATCTTTACAATCTGAACACAGCCAATACTCCTGGGACTAGGTAACTGAGTTTCTCAGTTTTCAGAATTGACTAGAACTGTTTCTACTACTATTTGTATAATGCACCATGGTTATATGGGTTCACCTTGGCAGGATGCCATTTCATCCACCCCAATTTGGCTTCAATGGCACTAGTTGTCGTGGAGATTGTTGTCATTACAGTCCCATCACGATGTTGCAATTCTGGAAGTCTGCCGAGATTCAGATTCGTGACTGTTCCTTAGTTATCTCTGGGTGCTACAGGTCCTAAGGGCAGAACTGGACTTTTTCAATTCCTTACAGCACTGCTTGGAACTCATGAAGCATTCACAGCAATCAATCACATTGATTCCTGAATGCCCCCTCACCTGTTAAAAGCTATTACTACTGAAGCAAATTAACAGTGTTTTACCCACATTTATTGACATATAATAGATGCAGAGGAGGGATTGCACTGTGTTCTCTCCCCTATCACCTTGTGCCTTCCCTTAGAGTCTTCTGCATGATAGTCAGGCACTCTAAACTCAGAGTTCAAAGCACCCATATAAACTTGTCTCATCCATCTTGTCTTATCCAATGTCCCGAAGAACAATTAATTGTGATAGTTTTCCTGTTGGCAAATGATATTTAACTAGCAGGTGTAAAATGAAGGGTGGGAAATCTACCAATCCTTTTCCTTAATTTGGCCATCGATAAATAAGGATAGCACCATTCATTGGCTTCATTGCTGTGGAAGAACATAATTGGCACTATAGGCAGCATAATTCTTGCCATTATATATTTCTACCATCAAGATCTGACCATAAATGGCATGTATGTTTTTTTTTTTAAAAAACTGTGGGATTTGAATGGCTTTTAAATGGTTTTTTATAAGTTTTAATACTAAATCTAAATCCAATAAGTCTAATCTATTTATATGTCTTAATTTTTGTTGCGAGCCGCCTTGAGTCCCCAGGGCAGTGATGGTGAACCTTTTTTTCCTCGGGTGCCAAAAGAGCCTAGGTGTGTACTATTGCACATGCGCAAGTGCCCACACCCATAATTCAGTGACTGGGGAGGGCGAAAACAGCTTCCCTCGCCTGCTGGAAGCCCTCTGGAAGCTGGAAGCAGCCTGTTTCCCAAACTTTGGTGGGCCCAGTAGGCTCGTGTTTCACCCTCCCCTGGCTCCAAAGGCTTCCTTGGAGCCGGGGGAGAGTAAAAATGCCCTCGCCCACCCCCCTGGAGGCTCTCTGGAAGCCAAAAATGGCCTCCCAGAGCCTCTGCGAGAGCCAAAAATCAACTGGCCAAAACATACTTGCATGTTGGAGCTGAGCTAAGGTAACAGCTCATGCACCAGAAGATATGGCTCTGTGTGTCACTTGTGGCATCCGTGCCATAGGTTCGCCATGACTGCCCTAGGGAGATGGGCGGCATACTATATATATATATATATATATATATATATATATATATATATATATATATATATATTTGTTTTCGTAGATTTTCATGGGTATATGTATGTAGATTGTTCTGAGTTCGGGTTTTGCCCTGTGTAATATTTTACATGTCTATGCGACGTTTCGGTGAAATCACATTCACCATCATCAGGCTGAAGTTTCAAGCTTCGTGCTGTTGTAAAATGGAATTTGGTTTGAATCTATTTGCTACATTCAAACCAAATCTCCACACTATATACTAAGAAGAAATGACAGTTGCAAACATTCCATTTTACAACAGCACGAAGCTTGAAACTTCAGCCTGATGATGGTGAAGAAACCCGAATATACCAAGACCGTCATATATATATATGTGTGTGTGTGTGTGTGTGTGTGTGTGTGTGTCACATGTTTTTGCTGAATTTGAAAATTAAGGAAGACTAAGATAGATTTATTTCAGCCTTATTTTGGCCTCATCAGCTAGCCATACCCTCACTGGAACTTGAACTTGCAACCTTGTAAGGCAGAGAATTAACCTCTAGGCTACAGTATTCAATCCCTTCAGCTCTGTTCCAGGGAAGGGTTACATGCTTTCAGCCTTGTTCTGGCCTCATCAGCTAGCTATACCCTCAATGGGACTTGAACTTGCAGCTTTCTGCCTTGTAAGGCAGAGAATTAACCTCTAGGCTACAGGATCTGATCCCTTCAGCTTTGTACCAGGGAGAGGCTATAAATAAATTTTAAAAATTTATTTATTTTTATTTATTTATTTTTATTTATTTTATTTATTTATTTATTGAAAACCCGTGGTATAGACTTTTCGCGAAAGTCGGACCCATGAAAGTCAAGGGACCACTGTATTCTTCTATTTCATGTGCTGAATTTGTACCACGAGGTTCACTGTCTCCTTTCTGCCTCTTGTCTCTTCTACTTCAGCTGCCTCTATTCTCTGTCTCTCACTTCTTGACACATTCAGCTCATGGGAGCATTGAAATGCCATTAGACTTTAATATGTTTGTATCAAGCTCTGAGTATATTAACTGCTCCAGTTTATTTTTGAGGCAGCTTGTTTTTAAGGCACATAAGAGAAGACCACCTGTGTGTTGTTTGTTTGTTTTTAAATAGAACACTCAATGCTCAGAAGCAGAACTTTTCCAAGGCTGCTGGTGGGATTCAAGAACAAGGATCAGAAACAAAGGGAACTTCTCTCAAACATCGGGAAAAACTTCCTGGGTTTCTGCCATGCTCTTCTTCAAGAGCACAGATCCAACTATGGTGGCTGCATTGCATCATCAGACTCGGCCTAACATTTGACCAAAAGTCTTGTATGAGAAAACATGATAGTTGAAGAAGAAATCACTCATCAGCCCAAGAACAGTAAGTATCCAGGAAGAAAATCCCCAACAACAATAGCCCATGAAAGAGCTGGGGGTGAGTTGTGCAAACTTCACACGGGAAACCTCTGTTTAAGATAGGAAATAGAGAATGGTAAGTTTGCATTCAACATAGTTAAAAAAAATAATAATTTCTTCAAACCATTCAGACCTTGAAATTAACCTTGGGAAGGGAAGGTGGTGCAATTTTTGATACTTCCTGTCAGCTTCCCACAAGAAAATTCAAGGGGGGCGCCAACAGGAAGTCAGAAATTGCTCCCTATCCCATTGTTGTTGTTTGTTGTTGCTGCTGCTGCTGCTGCTGTTGATGTTGTTGTTTTTGCCCACCCATGGTCCTTCTATTCCTCTGTTTAGTTAATGAAATATCTCTGAAACAATGACCAAATAGGTCATTACATGTTCGCCAAGTATGGTAAAATAACCCTTTCTGTTTACATTTCCTGCTTTGATTTGAAGTACCTTTAACCATTCCAGATAATTATTTCATTAAAAATGCTCTTAGTGTAAATTTTAGTCCTTCCAACTACATATCTGTCTCTGGAGAGGGGCGGCATACAAATCCAATAAATAAATAAATAAATAAATAAATAAATAAATAAATAAATAAATAAATAAATAAATAAATAAATAAATAAATAAATAAATAAATAAATAAATAAATAAATAAATAAATAAATAAATAAATAAATAAATAAATAAATAAATAAATAAATAAATAAATAAATAAATAAATAAATAAATAAATAAATAAATAAATAAATAAATAAATAAATAAATAAATAAATATTTTCCCATTGTTCCATCTGTATGTCATAACCACATTTTAGACACTTTATTATACATTCCTTCATTTGTTTTTTTTCCTATTTCAAACCTCAATAACCATTTATACATTAGCAATCATATATCCATCCTTTAAACACAATTCTATTTTACAGTCATACTATAAACTTTTGTCTATATTGAACACTTTTGATAACTGTACAAAAGAAAATCGTTGACAATTACAATATGTTCCTCGGCCATCAGTTTATTTCTTGATATTATTTTGATATCTTATGATATTCTAGTAGAGTTACTAGAGATACCACTAATTCTAATATCTCATGATAAGTTTACTATTGGTGTTTGCCTATTAATTATTGCCTATAAAATGCTGCTTATGTTGAAAGCCACAGAGATGTTTGGGGGCACAACCTGAATTTGTTCCTATTCAACATTCTCAATGTGGCACATTTAACATTATGATCTACTTTACTGTACCAACAAAGAAGGGCATATTCCCTCTACCTCTTTGGGCTCTTTTGGCCTTCAGTGCCTTAATTTCCCTTGCATGCTAATTAGATCATGGCTATTCTGCTTGTGTTTTTGTGCTTGGATTTTTCATATTCCACGTCTCATTTTTATTATCACTAGGCCTTTTCTGCTGCTTCTCCCCCAGAACAAATACTCCCATTTTAATACCCAGATCTGAAGTTTCTAGAACTGGGACGAGTAGCTTCCTGACAGCTACAGACTAGGATATCTACAGGTCAGAAGATACAGAAGGTGTGTATATCATACATACATTCTCCAAAAGCAGAAAGATCCTGGAGGCAAACAACACAACTGGGTTAATTTAAAATCAGCCAAGTGGCAATTCTGAGAGCTACCCATAAATTTCAGCTGAAGGCTCATATAATTAAAAATCATTGCATCATAACATTGCTGTCATATTTTTTTTCAGAATATTCTTATTTCGGGAAATTATTACTTTCAGACATGGGAATAATATGTCTGTTAATCTTCATATATGCTTATGATAGAAAGAATACTGACTCTCATTTCTCTGCCTTCTAGCTTCTAAGTCTTGCACGTTTGCTATTAATCAGATTTCCAAATGTGTCTGTACAACCATGAAATAAAAATCTCATTGAAACAATGAAGATTTAGGTTCCCTCCGATGCTATTTTCTGTATTATTCTATGACACACATGCATGCACATCAGTCTGTCTATTGACAATTCTTTTTAATTATTGCAGATTTGTACAACAGGGAAAGAAATGCATTCCATTCTTCAAGGAACTTGGGAGCAGCTTCCAGTAAGCAAAATATGTCTACATAAAAGCCTTGTAAGGGAGGGAAAGAAGGGAAAGAGAGAAGAAAGGACTTTCGGGCACTTGAGGGCACTGGTTTCTGAGGGTAGCAGAGGCTGCCAACTGGTTTCTGAGGGTAGCAGAGGCTGCCAACTCTTAGCCTTAAAATAAAGTGACCAGATTTTAACTTTGGTAAAGCGGGACATTGTTGATGGGGGATGGGAGAGGGGAGATGGACTTCATCTCCCAGAATTCCTCAGCCAGAAAAGCTACGGGCTATGGAAGGAGGCAAAAGACCCTTCCAAAAGCAAATCGCCTTTCTCCTCTCGGCACTCACCATTGCTGCACTCAATATTAATAGACAAGCCAGGCTGAAGGCCCTTGTAAATATTGGAATCCATACTACAATATACCTGCCGGAGAAATCTCAAGACACCTGAAAAGTACAGTCACCCACGCTTTCTAAACCCAGTGTCGAACAAGGGCACTTAAACTAACTGCCGCCGTTTTGAATGGGATGCGCTGAAAAGGCTGCCGGGAAACAACGTCCATCAGGAGAACTCAACATTTGCAGAGCTATATCTCTGAGCGTGGCAGCAGAAGGTCCTCTCGTTAACCACTTTTAAAAATGACATTTCCCAGAGAGGCCTGGGAGCAGAAGATAGAAACATAGAAACATAGAAGACCGACGGCAGAAAAAGACCTAATGGTCCATCTAGTCTGCCCTTATACTATTTCCTGTACTACTCTTTCAGTAAAATAATATTTTCCCACGTTGCCTTTGATCTTTCCCCCAACTAACTTCAGATTGTGTCCCCTTGTTCTTGTGTTCACTTTCCTATTAAAAACACTTCCCTCCTGAACCTTATTTAACCCTTTAACATATTTAAATGTTTCGATCATGTCCCCCCTTTTCCTTCTGTCCTCCAGACTATACAGATTGAGTTCATTAAGTCTTTCCTGATATGTTTTATGCTTAAGACCTTCCACCATTCTTGTAGCCCGTCTTTGGACCCGTTCAATTTTGTCAATATCTTTTTGTAGGTGACAAAAAGATGGTTAAAGTTAGTTCAAATGTGATGCAGACAACACAGGAAGTAGTACCCCCCCCCCTAAGAAATTAAAGCACTTCATTGTTCTCATTGTATTTGTAAATCATGTCCTCTATATTCTGGGGGATGGATTTGATGGTTGGCCATCTGTAACGTGTTAAAAAAACGGGGGTCTTTGTAGAAATACCAGGGCTTTTACCTTTATTATTCATATTTTATTGGTCCTAAAGTGTTTCCTTTCTCTGGGCGCTGGGAGAATTTTATTCCCTCTCCCAGCACCCAGAGAAAGGAAGCGCTTTATTCGCTGTGGGCAGTCCAGAGAAAGGAAAATCAGAACTTTTTTTAAAAAACCACAGGATGCACGACAAATTATTAAAATTGGGACTGCCCCACCAAAAGAGGGACGTCTGGTCACCTTACATAGGATGCAATATCTGGCTCTCTTTATTTTTCAAGAGATTGTTACATGCCTCACTGATCCATTTTCACTGCTCTTACCCACCACACTCCGAACCTGCTGAAGGTTAATTCTTGAAAAAGGAAGTCAAGCCACCTGCTCAGAACTGTCCTTAAGAAAATGACAGTTCATTCAACATACCTTTCAAGTTTGTCCAAGATGTGAACAAACAAGAAGTAAAGCTTATATTTTGTACTCTCTCAGGAATGGGGGTTGCTAATGGTCACGAAAGAAAGTGACAGCAATTGGAGCCAAAAGAGTATTTGATTGGTTGAAAAAACCTGAGCTTTCAATCATTTCCTCCTTTTCCCAGACAGGCAACTGCTGTATTATGCATAATGAATGATCCATTCTTCCATTGTGAACATAGCAGATATTGTTTACATTCAACATTGTTTGCCGCTGCCATGTGGCTGCAATGTAGATCTGGGACCCCAAATTTCATAACCTGTCTTGACTGATAAAATTGAACACATTGCTGAAATATATTATGCTTTTTTAAAAAAAACACACATTTTCCTCAGGATATAAAAGATGTCTCTGAAAAAAAAGATGGTTATACATGTTTATATATGTACAAATATGTACAAATATTTTGGGGGATAGGTATCCTGTCAATCTTATAAGCCTCTTCATTAAGTGGACTTCATGGTGAAGATCAATGAGTAGTCACAACAAAAACTAAATTATTAGGAGGTAAATAAACTGAAGACAATACTTTACCGTATAGAATAGCCAAATGTGATTGGACACACAAGGAAGGTATCTTTGGTGCATATGGTCTCAGTGTACATAAAAGAAAATATACATTTGTCAAGAATCATGAGGTACAACACTTATTGTTTGCGGAGAGGGGCGGCATACAAATCCAAATAATAATAATAATAATAATAATAATAATAATAATAATAATAATAATATTGATTGTCATGGGGTCAAATAAACAATGAGGAAACAATCAATATTAATAGAAATTTTAAGGATATAAGCAATGAGTTACAGTCATACAGTCATAAGTGGGGGGAGATGGGTGATAGGAATGATGAGAAAAAACTAGTAGTAATGGTACTGCAGACTTAGTAAATAATTTGACAATGTTGAGGGGATTATTTGTTTAGCAGAATGATGGCATTCAGGGAAAAAATGTTCTTGTGTCTACTTGTCTTGGTGTGCAGTGCTGTGTAGCGACAATTTGAGGGTAGGAGTTGAAACAATTTACGTCCAGGGTGGAAGGGGTCAGTAAATATTTTCACCACCCTCTTTTTGACTCCTGCAATTTCCAGGTCCTCAATGGAAGGCAGGTTGGCAGCAATTTTTTTCTTGCAGTTCTGATTATCCTTTGAAGTCTGTGTCGGTCTTGTTAGGTTGCAGAACTGTCTGTCAGTGAGGACTAGATCAATGTGCTTATTAAATCCACCTTCCATCAGAGACTAATTCTGACCATGTGCCATTTAGGTTCTTGACTACAAAAAGATATGAGAACTTGCAGAGAAAGAGAAATGCACTAGCTGAAAATTGTCATAAAAGCCAATAAAAATCAGCAGTTATCCTTTATGACAGCCTTTCTAATCGAGACAATTTCCAGATACGCTGCCCTTAACAAATAAAAATATATGAGATTAGGAAAGTCTGCCTTATTGGAACAGGTCATAGATCTCTGTCTTCTCATCTATTTCCATTCTGATAAAATCCTATAAGTTGTTTCATGTTCTAATGGTGCTGTTAGGGCTGAACCAATCTAAGGTGCTGCAGCCCAGTGGCCTCACAAAATCAATATTTCCATACCCCTTCATTAATACATAAATAAGCAGAATAATTATTTTTCTGCCTTGCTTCTTCTCTTACTCCTTGCTTCCTTTCCTTCGAGAAAGAAAAAAAGTAGTGGATTATTTACCAATGAAGTAGAGTAGATGTTGAGGCCCAGTTTAAAAAGAGAATCCAGGTTGAAAAGAAGGTAAAGAAGTCAGAAATTTCCCCAAAGTCAGGGGGGAGGGGGAAACGGGGGAAATCCAGAAATAAGAGGTCAAGGATTTATTGCAGGTTTCCTCCCTTACTTTGACCATCTTGGTGCCTATATCCCCTCAGTGCATATTCATGCATATTATTAATATTTTTATTAGGATTTATTATCTCAACTTCTGGAGTGGAAAAAATTCAATCCTGAACCTTCCAGCATGCCCCAAGCAACCATCAACCATTATTTCTTGAAATCTTGAAAATAGACAGCTCTTCCAAATGCTCACTATACCTTGGTTTCAGGCAGAAGAAAAAAGGAATGGATACCACCATTGAAGATACTACCATTCATATACAGCAGACCTGCCTACTCTGTAGTATATGCCCCAAACTCCATCAAATGCTCTTATGTCAGGGGGGAAAACACTCTTGCAAATGAAATAATTTGACATCATACTGATATTTTGATTAAATGTATTCTGAGGAATGGGAAACATAGAAACATAGAAGTCTGACAGCAGAGAAAGACCTCATGGTCCATCTAGTCTGCCCTTAAACTATTTTCTGTATTTTATCTTAGGATGGATATATGTTTATCCCAGGCATGTTTAAATTCAGTTACTGTGGATTTATCTACCACGTCTGCTGGAAGTTTGTTCCAAGGATCTACTACTCTTTCAGTAAAATAATATTTTCTCACGTTGCTTTTGATCTTTTCCCCAACTAACTTCAGATTGTGTCCCCTTGTTCTTGTGTTCACTTTCCTATTAAAAACACTTCCCTCCTGGACCTTATTTAACCCTTTAACATATTTAAATGTTTCGATCATATCCCCCCTTTTCCTTCTGTCCTCCAGACTATACAGATTGAGTTCATTAAGTCTTTCCTGATACGTTTTATGCTTAAGACCTTCCACCATTCTTGTAGCCCGTCTTTGGACCCGTTCAATTTTGTCAATATCTTTTTGTAGGTGAGGTCTCCAGAACTGAACACAGTATTCCAAATGTGGTCTCACCAGCACTCTATATAGCGGGATCACAATCTCCCTCTTCCTGCTTGTTATACCTCTAGCTATGCAGCCAAGCATCCTACTTGCTTTCCCTACCACCTGACTGAATGGAGACGATGGGAAGACATTTTCAAAGAAGCAGGGAGAGAAGAAAGAGTCCAAATGGGGAAGAATATTAATCAATTGGGAATTTAGACACAGTTCTTTCAGCCCCATTAGAACGAAGAGTTTCCCAGTGTGGCTTATCAATCCTTCTGCATTAATAGACTTCTTGTCAGTTCGCCACCTCTATGAACCTCTTCATGCGCATTGCCTTCCCACTGTGCCAGCAAGTGCAATAAACCTCAATGTATTAGCATCTCAGGCCGTACACTTTATATCATACTTAATCAAATCATCTGCCTGATTTCTCATTCTGTCTTTCATTCCAGCTAGCTGTCAAAAATGTGTAAAAGCGTTCCGTGCAGCAGCTTCTGTGACCCAGCTTAGCACTATTGAGATCTAAGATTTGGCTGGAAGCTAATTTAAGATTCTTGTTCTCCTGGTAACTTCAGACCAGGATCTCTTATGAGCTCAATTTATCTTTGTGTTGTTGTTGTTATTTTTTTTTTTACATGTCCTTCTGAGTCATAACAATAAAAGTAAAAAACCCCTGCATTTTTTTGAAAAAATACATTTACTATGTTTCTCACGCCACCTTGGGCTCTATAGTTCCCTAGAATATATCTATGCATATTTTTAGTGTTACTTATTAGGATTTAACACTTCTGGAGGAAAAAAAATTCAATAAAGATAACCTAGGCAGCAAATATTTAACAAAATGCAATGGAATCAGTAGGCATTGCTTATCTTAAACTCCCATCCATATTTTCTTTCATCTCCTCTTTCTTCTTTTCCATTTTTCTTGTACTCAGTGCTCTTATATCCAGTCTGTAAGCCTTTCGATTGATTTATTTTCATTCATATTATCACTATTCACCAAAAAATGTTCCTGAGAAAAATAAAATTATTATGATAAAACAGCATAAACTGGAAAATATAATCAGTAGACTTGGAAAGGGAGAGCATAATAGGAGTTTCTTTGCTCGTTTTCCTTCAATGGGCATTCATCAACAAAATGATGCCATTGTATAAATCATGTGTCTGTTTATCATTCCTCAAACAATGTAGGTACACAAAGGAAAAGAGCTTGGGATATTTTCTTAGGCAACGTCAAACAGCCATATTGGTGCCTAGCAGAACGTTTGGTCCTTAAAGTCTCAATCAGTAGTCACCCACCTAGTTGTTGTGTTGGATGGGGAATGTAGAAAGTGAAATTCAACATATTTGGACACCATCTGATCAAGGACAGCTCTTGCTAAGTAAAAATTGTTCATTGTGAAGCATGGATTATGAGAAGAGTCAAAGGACTTTATTAGAGTTCATACTTTTTACCCAAAACATTCCATATGATTCCTATCTAATGCTGTATGCTAGAAACATAAGTAGACCCCAAACTCTTTTTGTGCAGTGCTTTTCAAAGTTTGTTTAAGTTTAGAGCCATAGTGGCACAGTGATTAAAATGCAGTACTGCAGCCTACTTCTGCTGTCTGCCAGCCGCCAGCCGTTCATCAGTTCAACTCTCACACGCCTCAAGGTTGACTCAGCCTTTCATTTATTTTATTTATTTTTATTTATTTTATTTATCAGATTTGTATGCTACCCCTCTCCGTAGACTCAGGGCGGCTAACAACAATAATAAGACAATATAAACAAATCTAATATTTAAGTTAATTTAAAACCCCCAATTTAAGAAACCAATCATACAGACATACCATGAATAAATTTTATAAGCCTAGGGGGAAGGGAAAATCTCAATTCCCCCATGCCTGACGACAGAGGTGGGTTTTAAGGAGCTTACGAAAGGCAAGGAGGGTGGGGGCAACTCTGATATCTGGGGGGAGATGGTTCTAGAGAATCGGGGCTGCCACAGAGAAGGCTCTTCCCCTGGGTCCCAACAAACCACATTGTTTAGTCAACAGGACCCGGAGAAGGCCAACTCTGTGAGACCTAACTGGTCACTGGGATTCGTGCGGCAGAAGGCGGTCCCGGAGATATTCATTTTTCCGAGGTGGGTGAGATGAGGACCCATATTGTTGGGGGCAATATGCTGACTCTGTAAAACTGCTTAGAGAGTGCTTTAAAGCACTGTGAAGCAGTTTATATCTTATTGCTATAGCTATTGCTACTTAAGGAGAGAAGAGCCAGAAAAGAGCTGTAAGATTGAACTATTTCAACAGAATTTTACAAGCTTCTATTATGAGATATTGCTGGTTAACATTTTAAAACAAGTGTATGCTATTCATTTAAAAAAAATCAACATTGTTGATTTTGCAATTGTCCAATTAGTGCACTTGTACAAGGATGCTCTTGAGCTAATGAAATTATTAGTATTTGCTGCTTTTTCCAACAATGGTGAATTTTTCATTTGCCATGGTTTGGTGGATTAACAAAACCACTTATTTCTAGGGCCAGTTACTGAAAAGATAGGATATTAAAGGTGCTAGGTTGGTGTTTTTCAAATGTGGTAACTTTCATGTGAGTGTAGACCTCAGCTGCCAGAACTCTTACTATGCTGGCAAGGGAATTCTGGAGGTTGAAGCCCCTACATTAAAATTGCCAAGTTTGAAAAACAATGTACTAGGCATTTCCTAGTACCAAGTTATAATGTTCTCCACTCATCTAGATTTAGCTGTTCTGACCCAACCTTAGCAGAAGCAAGGAACAGACTCCTTGTTAAGAAAAATCCCTCTTTATTTTCTACTTGTGAATTAATGGCATTCGTCCACTGAAAAGTCCAAGCAAGAGTCCTGCAAGGAGTTAACTGCAGCAACAGACCTTATCAGGTTCTTGCGATAATTGCAAGGCCGTGAGAGAAATTGCAGCTTTAACATCGGTATAGGTAAGGATGAGTTAACACAATCTCACTCCTGAGTAGGGAGCAAGATGAAAACAATGTGATGGGAACAAGGGAAAATAAGTGTTGTCATGACATGTTTCTTTCATGGCTGAATGCAAATGAGGTCGCCTCGCAGAGGTTCCTGCTGCAGTTGTTAAAAATGCGTAGATGATCCATGCATTCCAACATATTCGAGTGGCAATAATAAAAGCTTTAAAATAGCAGCATAAACTGGGTTGATGAGAAAACTAACTGAATGGGGATAACTCATTGAATTCACTCCACAGAGATAAACTTCAATTAATGCCATAAAATTAAGCCCAAAGAGCCTAACAAATACAATCTAATCTGTTTAATCCTGTCTGAGATGGTCTCAACAGAGATTTAAAGTAATAACAAAATATCAGTGAAGTTGTGTTCCTGGATCAGTCATATTGCACTCGTGTTTATTTTTATCAAATGAGCAAAATGTGTTGATTTCACAACTTCAGAAAGAAGTATTTAGGGGTAGTGATTTCTGACAGTCTCAAAATGGGTGAGCAGTGTGGTCGGACAGTAGGAAAAGCAAGTAGGATGCTTGGCTGCATAGCTAGAGGTATAACAAGCAGGAAGAGGGAGATTGTGATCCCCTTATATAGAGCGCTGGTGAGACCACATTTGGAATACTGGAGACCTCACCTACAAAAAGATATTGACAAAATTGAACGGGTCCAAAGACGGGCTACAAGAATGGTGGAAGGTTTTAAGCATAAAACGTATCAGGAAAGACTTAATGAACTCAATCTGTATAGTCTGGAGGACAGAAGGAAAAGGGGGGACATGATCGAAACATTTAAATATGTTACAGGGTTAAATAAGGTTCAGGAGAGAAGTGTTTTTAATAGGAAAGTGAACACAAGAACAAGGGGACACAATCTGAAGTTAGTTGAGGGAAAGATCAAAAGCAACGTGAGAAAATATTATTTTACTGAAAGAGTAGTAGATCCTTGGAACAAACTTCCAGCAGACGCGGTTGGTAAATCCACAGTAACTGAATTTAAACATGCCTGGGATAAACATATATCCATTGTAAGATAAAATACAGGAAATAGTATAAGGGCAGATTAGATGGACCGTGAGGTCTTTTTCTGCCGTCAGTCTTCTATGTTTCTATGTTTCTATTTATGAATTCCAATCACTTTCATGTCTGAATGGAATATCCAGTTTAAGCCCAATTGCATGAAGCCATAAGATTATAAACTGTTTTCTATAGCTCTCCTCACAAAGACAAAAAGCTAAATCATTTCCCTCTGACCTATGCTAAACATATAAGAAACATAGCCTGTAACTTAAATTATATTTTCAGTTTTTTCTTCTGTGATCAACACCACCAATATTATATTAACATCTAATGTTCCTTTTTTCACAATAAACCTTGCATCAAGTTGCAATAAACTATGTAACCTGACCAACTGCCCTTTGTTTAGTGATCACTTCCTTTTTTTGACTTAATCAATTTTCTTAATTGGCTTTTCAACATTTCAGTGTGTTTTTTGCCCCCAATCGAAAGCCTTCTGTTGCTCCAAGCTATCCTTATTTGCAGAAAAGTCTGACTTTGAATCTCTGCATGATTGATGGTTATAATCCGTCCAAATGAAATGTCAACTCACCAGACTGCCCCAAATTAATTCAATGGTATGGCACCCCCAAAACACAAAGATTTTTGTCATCACCTGGAAATAACACCTTAAAAAGAAAATATATGTTCTAAGACTCATCAAGAAAGATTGTAAATATTGGGCGAAATTCTAAATGGAGCCAAGAACTACCGGTAATTCCCTTGGCCTGGAGAAGTCCTTGTCATTTCCAGCTATTCAGTTTTGAATTCCTTGCTCTGAGTTCTATTTTACTTTTTTTCCTTTAAGTGAGATTAAAGTTGATTGCAAATCCTGAATAAACTTTACCATTCTATAAATTATTCAGGATATAATTAACCCTGTTAAGATTTAAAATATTCTCTCTGTGTGTCTCTCTGTCTCTCTGTCTCTGTCTCTCTGACTCTCTCTCCCATAGATACAAGCATAGTTGTCAGTATGATTTCAATCATTACTATCGGCATATATATTTCACCCATAAAGATGGCATACAGCATACAGACAGCACAAGCAATCATTAAGCTACAATAAGGAACAAAGTCCAGGTTTCTGGGACCATTCCTGCAGAGGAGTTCCTGGAAATGGCCTTGTGACCAAGCTGAGAAGGAGTGGGTAGGAGATGAAGTATGTGTCAGAACTGTAAACTACACTATCTATAAACTACAACTTTATAGATATGTGAACTTCAACTCCTCATACTTCTCACCAGCATATCTCAAGGCTCTCGCTCTCTCTCTCTCTCTCTCTCTCTCTCTCTCTCTCTCTCTCTCTCTCTCTCTCTCTCTCTCATTCATGTAGCAAAACTATGATTCAAGATACCACCAGCAAGGTGTTTTTTAACTCATAATATCAAAAATGTACATCGAAAGCATGAAATGTGACACTTATATATTGGTACAGGATTTTTTTTTTTATTTCTAGCAGGTGGAATAGAATGAAAGAGAATACAGTTTTTTATTTCGGTTAATTTATACTTTGTAGATATGAGAACTTCAACTCCTCGTACTTCTCACCAGCATATCTCAAGGGACTTCAGGTTTAGGAAGGCTGATTAATAGAAATAAATATCTGCCTTTATTATATTATCTATCTCATTTCTGAGACAAGTGAGGTATTTGCCTGATGAGCCATTTTTGTGAAAGTGTTATCAGAACTATAAACTACACTATCTATAAACTACAACTTTATAGATATATGAACTTCAACTCCACATACTTCTCACCAGCATATCTCAAGGCTCTCTCTCTCTCTCTCTCTCTCTCTCTCTCTCTCTCTCTCTCTCTCTCTCTCTCTCTCTCTCTCTCTCTCATATTCATGTAGCAAAATTATGATTCAAGATACCACCAGCAAGGTGTTTTTTAACTCATAATATCAAAAATAATATTAATATTACCATCACTGAACTTTCCTGCGTTAGATATTTTTAGTGTGGTAACATAACTATAGTAAAATAAAATATAAAAGAGATCAGAGATGGAATCCATATACACACACACATATATATATACATATGTAGGTCTTGGCATATTCAGATTTCTTCACGTATACAATTCAAAGAATCTTGGTGATGTTTTGATGAGGTCCCACCCATCATCATAATATAATAATATATTATCTTATTCATATATCATCTTCATATATATCATCATCTAATAAAGGCAAGATGATGAGTGGGACCTCGTCGAAATGTCACCAGGATTCTCTGAACCTTACACTGGAAGAAACCCAAATATGCCAAGACCTACATACCTATACTCATGAAAATCTATGAATATGTATGTATGTATGTATGTATGTATGTATGTATGTATGTATGTATGTATGTATATAAATATATCATATATGCTGCCTTGCAAGACAGACCCCAGTAAGGGTATGGCTAGCTAGCTGAAGCCTGGCTCTAATATAGTATGAAAAATTGGAACTCACTTACTGGACTGTACATCTACATATTAATTACTTTAGCTCACCAGTAATGCTTGTGGAATCACACTAATAAAATTGCAAGAAATAATTCTATAGAATAAACAAGATGTGAATGTACAAAATAAGGACAGACAATGGTGAAATGCAGAAGGTGAGATAAACATAACTGTCTCACTCTATGCAGTCTAAAGCTTTATTCTGTTTTTAAGTTTTATGAACATCCTATTTTGATTACCAGTTACTGACCAATGCAAAAGATAGCTTTTCTGATGATCTGAAGGGTTGTCTGGGAGATACTTTTTTACCTTTTCCGTGTCTAAAGTTACAAATGTTCTGTCCACCGGTTTGCCCAGAGATGAATGAAACACAGATTGATGAATCCATCCCAAAGCTTACACATTCTTGGCATCAAAATGAGTTTCCAAAATCAGATTCTCTCCCCTTGCCTGATCTATGATATTTCAACTGTAGGATGCGTCTCAGGATCTTTTTACAATCCCCATAACTGGTGCTCATGGATATTACACATTTTCATAATGCGTTCAAAGAAACTGCTGAGAACGCATCAAAGATTCATACTTAATACTCCAAAGTATTATATGCGGTGTCACAGCATATGCAGAAATAATGTGCGCCGTTCTCTGCAGCAGAGAAATACAACCAATTACACGTCCTTGTATTTGCTACCTACATTATATCTATGAGTACAAGCCCATATATCATATTGCTTTGTTAGATGTGCACATAAAATACAATGAATACAATGTGTAGTACAGAGAAATAGAATTTCCTGCAAAGGAACCTATCTAGCACCCTTTATACCTCTTTTTCTTCCGCGCCTCCCTACCACATATCTTTCTCTCTGAGTATATAATTCTCCTGCCTTCTTTGTCCACTTCATTGTCTGATGAAGCAAGTTCTTGTTAATAAAAGTTCACAGTATGATAAATGAGTTATTAAGCCTGCCAGGAGTGTCATTCCCTCTTTTCCCATTTATCTCACTCTTTCGAGCCATATTCCAGATGGAGCTAGAGTACCACCTGCTGGCGTGGGAGACCAGACTATGTTACTGGGAAATCTTGGAACCTTCTGCTGCCCCAGGATTATGGGATTAGGTTGGATAGAAGAGGACTAATGTATCTAATCCATCTTCTCTCTCGAAAATCCACTACAATATGGCAACTGCTTTCTGTCTGTCTTGTTTCCCACCCCCCTCTTATTGTGAGGAGAGGTTCTTTGCAAAATAAGTCTGATAAATGCGCTTAGCCTCATGGGTATTTTTATAGAATGATAAAACCAGAAATAGCAAAAGTACTTCAATGCTATTATTTATTTATTTAAAGCATTAAAAAAAAAACCCTTGCATCTTAGTCAAAAAGCTCCTGAAGCATAATCTACAAATAACAAAAATACGACAGTTCTTAGCTTCCAGGTGTTCATTTTCAAAGACACAATGCATGAGGGAAGGGAAGAGCTTTTTTTTCCCTTTACCAAAACCAGCTGGGATATGTTTTTCTTATTCTCTGCCATCTTTCCTCCAAAATGGACAATATTAAGTACTTAAAAAAAAAAAAAAGATCCTTCTTCACTAACAGTGAAATTAAAAAGGAGGGGTGGAAGAACATGTTTAAATGCCACTGGTACTTAACTGTATTTTAACTGTCCCTGGTGTTCAGCCGGGAACATCATGGAATAACTCAAGTTATTCATATATACACAACCGCTAGTTTGCTACTTCTTGTTCTTACATTGCAGTTGACTTATATTTTCAGGCATGCTTTGGCACGGTGCATTGCAAGATGGAAAAAAACCACATGTCTTTGGAGAGGGGCGGCATACAAATCTAATAAATTATTATTATTATTATTATGTCAGTACAACACAGCAAACGAGATCACTATGCTGGATTTCGTATTTCATCACCAGTCGGGCGCTTCCCAAGCACCTAGGACTGCATGATGTAGCGGCGAATTATGTTTGCCGATCCCAGTAAAGCAGCCTTTTGCAATTATTATTATTATTGTTGTTGTTATTATTATTATTATTATTATTATTATTATTATTATTATTAATCCTTAGGGTCTACAAGACTGCAATTTATGTCTGAAACAATAAGAAGGTGAATAATTGTATAGGACAACCTGGGTAAGGTATAAGACATATTCAAGGACTAAACTGAAAATGGTCTAATCCATCAAGATCCATAATGCACAGAGTAAGTTGTGAACAAGTAAAGTGCATATCCATATTGATTATTTTTTTTCCTTGGTTTCAACATTAAAATACTTCAAGTATGATCTTACTTACAGCAGCAGCTCAGGAGGAATGTACTCCTTCTTATGTTCATGTTTTGTCTTCTAAGGTTATTAGGCAGGTGTAGATTTCACTAACCTTTACTACCAGTTCGGGAATGTGGGAGTGCATGTGATGTTTCTGTGCATATGTAGAACCTTCTGTGCATGTGCAGAACATCTGAGATGACGTCTGGCTGAGTGGAAGGAGCCTCCTACCACCCAGCTAGCGGTTCACCCAAACCGGGGTGAACTGGTAGAAACCGACCACTGCTACTAGGGTTGCAAACTCGTTTGCCACATTGTTAGCTCTCTTTCAGAATATGATTTAAGCATCAGAAAGTAAATATAGAGGTAAATGTATAATAAATATACAGGTGGATAGAGAAAAAATATTTCTCTGTCACACAATACTAGGATGAAGAATCACTCCCTAAAGCTCTTAGGTAAGAAAGTGGGGACAAATAAAGGGAAATATTTCTTCATGCAGAGGGTTGTTGGTTTATGAAATTCACTTCCAGAAGAGGTCGTGACAGCTGTCAGCTTTGAGGGCTTCAAGGCAGGATTAGACAGATTCATGGATGCCAAGTGTATAGGTGGTTATTGAAACAGATGTCCAAGTGCCGCCTCTATGTTGGTTGATGTTCTAATGTTCTAAATAAAACTTCCCAGGACTTCAACTTTCCTATAACACCACTTTTATAATAAGAAAAAGGGGAACCACTAGAGCATTTTAATGGACGGGAAGGGGTAGTTGGTCAAATTGTTCTTGCTTCAAAGCCATTGACTTGCAGTATTGATCTCTCAGGGAAAGAATACTTCAGCAAAATGCTTTCTCAACATAGCTGACAATATCATAATGGAAAGTTATGGCACCACTGGGAAACATGGTCTTCCAAAAGCTCCTGGATTATTCCTCCCATCAAGATCTACTGTGGTCATCTTAACTGTGGCTGATGGGAGTTGCAATCTAACCATCTCAAAATGGCTATAAATCTGTACTAGTTGATAAGTAAGAGACATGGACTCTACAACATGTCTGTAAAAAAAATTAGGTTCCCATAAGTTCCCAGTGATGGTTCCTTCTACAATTATGCCACACTTACATCTCATTTTTTCTTCCCAAAGCATGAAATGTACAAGTGAAATACGTAGAGAGAGGAGAAGATACACTAAATTTGATGATGGAAATCATTGCAAAAGTCCTCCAACTAGACAAGAAGTGAAAAATAACATCATTGAAGTCTATAGAAGCCAGACAAATTAGATAAGGAAACACAGATTATCAAGAGAAATACATGTCAAGTTCACAAAGACACACATGAGTGAGATGAAATATATAAAGCTACAAGGACTCGACAAATAAGTTATAAAGGGAAAAGGGAAACATTCATATTAAATCTTAGTGGATATGACTCGGTAACATTTCAAACCATTTTGAAGGAACCTGGTAATCATTGCTGGTTAAAACTTTATAGAATAGAATAGGGATAGAAGGGTTCTTGGAGGTCTTCTAGACCAGCCCCCTGCTCAAGCAGGCAATTGTGGTACTATAGTAGTGAATGTCTATTGAGGAAAGAGTTACTGTGTGTGTGTGGGAAAAATCAGACTCTTGGGATTTTTATCTCGAAAGGGGCACCAGTTTTAGATGTGGGCAGTTTCTCATCTAATTTTATAGCATCAGTATTGAGAGCACATATAGATAAAATGTGATTTTCACTTGTAAAAGATAATCAGGAAGCAGGCAATAATCATGGGACCATTCATAATCACTTTGAAGCGGAAAAGTGACTTTTAAAATAAATCTGCATAGTCATCTTCCTAAGAAAATCAATATTTAAGCACATTTTTAAATAAGAGAAAAGTTTTCAAGGGTTTTTTTTTAACTAGAAACATGTTATGTCCAGAGAAACTGGGAAGTTTTCACTCCAGTCCGACTGGGAAGTTGAGCAGAGAATTGATTGGTTCCTTCCCAAAAGGGCTCCCTATTTAAACTGCTGCCAAAAGCAGGCAGATGCTGATATTTGCTCACTGTAGCCAATAAAGAGCTGAAATCATACTACCAGTCTCCTGCCTCTTCAGTATCAGAACATAACAAAGCATATTTTTATGGAAGCAGGAATTGTGGCTTTGTGAAGTGGAGCTGGATATAAACAGGAAAGCTGCCTCCATTCTTAGGTCCTTGGTTGCTTTAGAACAGAGGTCTTCAAACTTGGCAACTTTAAGCCAGTTGGAGAATTCTGGGAGTTGAAGTCCACAAGTCTTAAAGTTGCCAAGTTTGGGGAGCCCTGCTTTAAAATGAATAATCATGCCAATTTTGAGACACTATTTTAGTAGAGAATTCAATATTTTAGGGCATTGATCTTGTAAAGGACTCATTGAAAAACTATAATCTTCTCTTTCATATAATTTGTTTATACTATTTTTCACTCATTCAAAAATTAGTTATTATTCAAAAAAATGAGTTGACCAATGTATTTTATTATAATAAATAGAATTGAGAATTAATGATCAGGTATTATCCCATGTGTAATTTTAAAAACAAACCTAATCAAAATATGTGGTGCATTACTTTCTGGCCAGCCCTCGTACATGCAAGCACAGCAGCCATCTTATAAATTCCATACACACAGACCTACACATATTAAGTCTTGACATGCTCTCTCCCTCCTCCTCCCTCCCTCTCTCCTCTCTCTCTCCCTCCCCCTAAACAGGAAAGTTCCATCCTAGTGGTGGCTGCTGGATTGATGATAGACTTCCCTTCCCTTGTTCTCTGCTCTCCACCCATCCATCTTTTTGCCTATCATATTGATGTATTATTGTTGTGTTCTTTCTAATTCTTTCATTGTTTTATTATTTTACTTCTTTTCTGTTTACCCTATTTTCATTTATTTCTTTAATTGTTGTAAGCCACCTAGAGCAGCCCCATGGTGAGAGAGGTAGCAAATAAATGTAACAAACAAACCAACAAACAATATACAAAGGGGAAAGAGTACATTAAAAACACAGCATAAAAGCATGCCTGAAAGTTGTCTCTGCAGTGGGAGGGGATGAGTAAAGTGAGATCATCCATTTTGTTCTTGGAATGCTTGCTGGCCCATTCTACTGACAGGGCAACTGGGCAGTGCAGATAAGCCCTGAAAGAAAAGACCATAATTATATCCAGAATGTTGAGTAAAATGCTTTGTGTCTTAGAGGAGCCATTGAGGCACAGAAGTGTCCAGAGAGGAAACTCCTCCAGGTGAATTGAAAGCTGGAGATTTTTTTTAGCAAGCTTATGAAGTGGGAGCATTGCTGATGGATTTGAACCGATGCTAATTAGCTGAGCCTTCCAGCTATCTGCCTGTAGCCAGAGACTCTCCAATCTTTTCTCGTTTCCTTTGCTACTATCAACACAGCATTGCAATCTTGGCATAATTTCCGCCATATTTTTGAATCTATGCATTTTCAGAATCCAGATAGTCCCCAACATAAAAGGATGTTAAGATAATTGATGCAAAGCTAGGTAATTGTTTCCCTCTCTTAATTTTCTCTACCTCTCTAAAAGGAACTTTTGAACTAAAATAAATAGTGGTGGTCAAAGTCAAAAATAACATGAAACAGCTCTCTGGATTTGCACTGCAGTACTGGCTTCCCAGTTCATTGCATGCTTACAAAAAAAGTCATTGGTTGGTAGTAATCATTGTTAATTATTTTCTTAAATGTCATGTGTAATCTGGCCCTATCATTCCTTTTTTTATTTAAACAGGGTACATTGAATCTGTTGTGGTTGGCTCTGGCCCAGCTCCTGCCCCAGGGAATGTGGAGGTGGATGCAGGAGAAACTTCAACATGTCACAGGCCTGTATTTTTGCCAACAGAATCAGATCAAAGTTTAGTTTCCTCGGACAAAAAAGAAGGTGGGAGTGACTTGGCAGAGGGGGGCTTGGCACACAGCCCAGGCAGTCAATCTCCCTTATCTTCCATTGATTCAGATGATGACGTTTTGGACCCACACAAGCACAGAATTATGCGTAGAAGAGACCAAGTAAGAACATATTACAGGAGATAAGTGAGGCCACCTGTGTTTGGGTGGTGCTCCAGTAATTAGGGCTGCTGAGATAAATAGCAGCATGTGGGTTTGGCCCTTGTGGAAGAATATCTGATCGCAGTTCATCAGGAATCCTGTGTTTTCTGCACTTTGTTGCCTTTGAAAACAAAGCAGAGCAATGTGTGTATGTGTCACTTCGTTGGAAGAAGAAGGGGTGTGAAGTTTCTTCACAGCTGCTAGCTAAGTACTTAATGACTGCTTAAGGGAAATTGTACAGACTACCCGGTTGTTTTGGGACGAGTGCTCTTTGCAATACAAAAAGAGTGCTTAGTTTATTTTGAATTTTGTGATAAAGAACATTGTTTTGAATTTTCAAACGTGTGTGTCTGAAATTTGTACCCTTGAATTTTCGAGACGCTCCTATCAGAGAGCCTGGCAGAACAGAATCAAAGCTGGAAGGAACCAAACTTTGTCCTGTACTTTGTACAAGAATCCAAATTAAGTCCTCTCAACAAATAGCAATCCAACCAAAAAATGTTCGCCATCACTGGTAGAGTGTCCCCTGTTTGAACAAGGGGTTGGACTAGATGACTACAAGGTCCCTTCCAACTCTGTTATTCTGCATTCTATGTTCAATGATCCTTTACCTGCCTGCAACTTAAAACCATTATTCCATTGCAGTAAAATGTGATCCTGATAATGAATAGAGGTAGGAAGAGAGAAAATCTTATATGAAATGGAAACTTCTAGAAAGCACAGCAAGAGGAATGAATGAAAAGATGAGGCATTGCAGTAGGAAGATCAACATTCAAGAAACAAAAAATCAAAATGCCAAGAAACTTTTTGAAGCAGAAGAGAGAGTACTCGTGGCAGCTGAAGACCAACCATCACACGAGAAGGGATTATTTTTTAAAAGATTGTGAAAAGGAACAAAGAAGAAGAAAAGAATTAAACGCTGTAAGTAAAATTCCCACAGGACAAAGAGAACAAGGAAAGAGCAGCTGACTTTTAAAGGCCATTTTATTGTCTACAGAATAAACTCCAACACAAAAAAACCTTGAACTTTGGAACCAAATTCTCTCAGATGTTTTACCAGTATTTTCCTTTGCAAGAGAAAATGAAATCTGTATTTGTTTTATTGTTTGGACATCTGTCTACTGTATCCATTTCTTTTGTAAAGTACTATAAATGCAACTGGATTAATTGCTGAGTTTAAATTGTTTTTGTTATGAGAACTGTTTATTATAAAAGATGTCCCTTGAATCCAGATTTTTTGTTGATATACGTATTGTGCTGTTGTGACGCAAGCTCCGTACTTTATATGTAAAGTCTTCGGTGAGGGGCGGCATACAAGTCCAATAAATTATTATTATTAAATTATTATTATTTAGTGAACACGGAATCAGTCCAGTAGAACCATGTATGAAATGTAATGAAATGTAACCATGTATGATGTCATGAAATTATGCCCCTTTTGTACAGGTCTTATGATATCATACAAAAATACATAAAGTGCGGAGCTTGAGTCACAATAGCACAATACGTATATCAACAAAAACTCTGGATTCAAGGGACATCTTTTATAATACAGTGATCCCTCGATTTTCGCGATCTCGATCTTCGCGAAACGGCTACACCACAATTTTTCAAAAAAATATTAATTAAAAAATACTCCACGGTTTTTTTGCTATACCGCGGTTTTTCCCACCCGATGACGTCACTCTCTTCCTTCCTTTCTCATCTTTCTTTCTCTCTCTCTTTCTCTATCTTGCTTCTTCCTCTCTCATACTCTCTTCCTCCCTCTCTCATCTCTTTCTTTCCTTCTCTCTCTTTCTCTATCTCTCCCCCTCTTGCTCTCGAGCGGCGGGCAGTGGGCGGGCGAGCGGTGGGCGGGCAGCAGCGAGGAGCCGAAGATCGGGGTTTCCCCTTTGTGTGGGCGGCGGGGAAGACCCAGGCTCGGCAGTGCGGCAGCAGCGAGGAGCCGAAGATCGGGGTTTCCCCTTTGCATGGGCGGCGGGGAAGACCCAGGGAAGGTTTCTTTGGCCGCCCAGCAGCTGATCTGCTCGGCAGCGCTGCTGCAGGAGGACCCGTGTCCGAAAGCCGGTGAGAGGGGTGGATCGGGCGGGCGAGCGGCGAGCGGCGGGCGGGCGGTAGCGGCGAGGGCGCCGGACGCGCTGGGGGGCGGGGGCAGCCGACATTCAAAGCAATCTTTGTTGGCTTCCGCACTTTCATCGCTCCCCGGCTCCACCATCTGCGCATGCGCGGCCATGGAAAAAAGGGCACGCATGCGCAGATGGTGTTTTTACTTCCGCACCACTATATCGCGAAAAATCGATTATCGCGAGAGGTCTTGGAACGTAACCCTCGCGATACTCGAGGGATCACTGTAAACGGTTCTCATAACAAAAATAAGGCAACTGTGAACCTTTATTAACGTAACTATGAAGAGTTACCCAAATTGTATATACTAGCGGGATCATGCATATTGTTTGCTTACCTTTATTGCCTACAAAAATGGCACAGGAGATTTTGATTTATTGGCAAAGACATAAAAGAGTAAACCCACCCAAGATATTTATTGTACAGAGAAACCAATGGTGGCTAACCGTTTTTTCCTTGGGTGCTGAAAAAACGTGGGCATGTGCTATTGTGCATGTGCGAATGCCCACATCCATAATTCAATGCCTGGGGAGGGTGAAAACAGCTTTCCCTGCCCCCAGGAGGTCCTCTAGAGGCTGAATGGCCCATTTCCCAACTTCTGGTAGGCCCAGTAGGCTCGTGTTTCGCCATCCCCAGGCTCCAAAAGCTTCCCTGAACCCAGGGGAGGGTAAAAATGCCATCCCCTGGATACTCTCTGCAACCCAAAAATGCTTTCCCAGAGCCTCTGTGCAAGCCAAAAATCAGCTGGCCGACACACACACTTGCATGTTGGAACTCAGATAGGGCAATTGCTCATGTGCCAGCAGATATGGCTCTGCTTGCCACCTGTGGCACTTGTGTCATAGGTTCGCCATCACTGGTCTATACGGGCAAGAAAATTTGGGTGCAATGGATTCTAAAAGGTGGAAAATTAAACTTATAGACAAAATATTTGATCTTGATAATGAATTTATACTTCTGTAACATTGGAGTACATTTGAAATTTATACCAACAGATAGTAAAGCTGAACTTGATTTTTTTCCGACTGCCCAGTCTGCCTTTCTTGGATTCGGAAAGAAAAATCTTGTAAGAAATTCACATAAATGTGATATTGGTTGAAAATGCTTGATTGAATTGCATGACTTGTAACCCTTTAAAGAGTTTTGTATAATTATCATTTCCTTTATTAATGATGCTAACAAATATATATATATATAATTGCTTCTTAGAGGAATTATCAAAGAATCAAGAACTCTTTGTCATCTCTTTTCATGATTGTATGCAAGAACTGTACTATAAAAATGTGGGCTTAATTACAGAACCCTGAACAGCAGAACTATAAAAGCAGAGGGGTATTGTAGTTAAGTTGGACCGGGGCTATCCAGTTTCAAGCTCACTTTTAGCCACTTTAGAAACTCCCTGGGTGACTTAGGGCCAGTTACTTTGTACCCAACCTATTACACAGGGTTAATGTTACAAGGGGGGGGGGGAATGGGAAAAGGGAATATTGGGTATTTTCCTGTAAGAGCCTAAAAGAATGCTGAAATCCAGAAAATAAGCTATTCCTAAACAATACACTTTACATCCATGTTTATTGATTTATTCGATTTATATGCTGCCCTTCCCCTGAGACTCAGGACGGCATACAACATTTTAGAAACCTACATAAAATTACATTCTAAGATGCCCACAATTTAAAAAAAAAAAAAACAGATTCATATGTCACACATCCTACATTGGGCCAGGCAAGATGTCAAAGTTTCAATAGCCCCAAGCCTGCCGGCAGAGGTGGGTCTTCAGAGCTTTGCGGAAGGCAAGGAGAGTGGGGGCAGAACGAATCTCTGAGGGAGCTCGTTCCAAAGGGCCGGGGCAGCCACAGAGAAGGCTCTTCCCCTAGGCCCCACCAGATGACATTGGCTGGCTGATGGGACCTGGAGAAGGCTGACTCTGTGGGATGTGACCAGCTGCTGGGATGTATGAGACAGAAGACGGTCCCGTAAGTAATCTGGTCCCCTGCCATGTAGGTCTTTGGTCACCTTGATTGGAAGAAATTATTGATATTATATCTGGAAAGCAGATATTATAATATCCCTTGTGGCACAAGCAAACCAAAACATAAATACCCAACCTGAGTTCATTTGGCTTCTGATTTCCTCGAAATCCAACTATGTTCCAACAATAGAGGGAGAAACTTGCCTGGGTTTATCTTGATGATTCAGCTGCATTCAGAAAGCTATTATAAGAACAAACTGGATTTATGACAGTCCTAGAGAGACTGCTTTTTAAATTACGCAAACTGCTTAATAAAGACTACATAAATAAGCTAAATAATTGCTGCTTAACTGAATGTCTCTGACTATTTTATAAAGTGCAAACATCATGTTCTGCATTTTGCGACAAGAGAGATCTCGTCTTGATAGTCTTCTGTGAGAAATTCCTTTGGGTTTCTGGTAAATCTTATCACATTTTCCATCAGTTGTCTTGTCTCAAAGCTAAAAACATTCAGTTCCCGCAGCTTCTCCCTATATGGAACGGTTTTCAGTTCCTTGTTCGTCCACTGTGCCCTTCTCTGCACCTGTTCCCAGTTCCAGCATATTATTTAAAATTGTGGCACTCAGAATTGGGCCGAGTGGTTAAGGTCAAAAATTACCATGTTGAAAAGAGCAGAACAATTATTCCTGCAAGATTTCTCTTGATGCAGTCTGCCATTGAACTCTATCACACTGTTTTCACCTGTGTACGTTTTTAAATGCAAGATCCCTTTCCCTATAGTTATGGGCATCTGCAGGACAGAGACAAAATATGCAAAATACATTGTTGCCTTCCATGCTTGCCCCTTTAGTATGTGAGTGTGACATCAAATCGTATAAAAGGAGTGAGGTTTAAATTGCAGAAATGTACCTATCATCTTGCAGGTTTTGAACCCCCTGCAGTTATTACTGTATGTAGTATTGCCGAATCGCATATTTCCCATGATAGCATCTATGCATTTAATGTTTTTTTCCATCTGGCTAACCTTGCACATGTCATTGCTCAATTTTACTCTGTTATGTTCAGCCCATTTCTGTAACCCATCTAGATCATTTAGAATGATTATATTATTAGCTATCTGATCCAATTTTGTATCACCTGCAGGTCTGATACACATTCAAGTAGCCTAGCGTTCAAGCACTGTATTCCAAGCATGTGAATACCTCTACCAGGCGTCATTTACTTACACCTATTAACAGTAATGGGCTGCTGCCCCCACAGGTGGGGGGGAACGCAATGGAGGTAGTAAGTTTATGCACTATTTATTGAATACTTAATAGTTTTTTATTGTCCTCCTTTCTCTAGTACCTTAGTATGATCCTTAATTACTTTTAAAATAGGAAATAATTAAATAGTATGTTTTAAACCCATAAATGCTTTATCATTTTAATCATTAGCTAGAACTGAACTTTTATAGCAATTAAAGAAAATTGAGCTACTTGCCTAATCTGTTATCATACTGAACCTTGTGGGTTCAGTACAAAACCGTAAAATGTTACTGTGCTCCTCAACAAAAAATGCTGTCTGTCATTTGCCTTTTTTTGTGGCTATTCAAATAATGTGACTTAATCAACCGAAAAAGAGTCCAAGCACCTATTTGAAAACTTATCACAAGACCTTTAAGCCAGCCCCAGTCACATGATTGTCAAGCCACTCCCACCTGGTCACATGACCATTAAACAACACCCACACAATAAGCCATGCCCACAGTGTGGCAGTAAAAATTTTGGCAGCCCATCACTGCCTGTTAAGCCATATTTGTTCTCTTATATTGAAAGTGTAAATTAATCTTGTTTATTCCCATACTCATAGCATTAAAATATGCTTCATTAACAATGATCTGTGGGTTATTATTGATGAATTTTCTTTTAAATGGCCATGGGTTGAAAACACAGGATGGAGCCTCTTTACAGCTGTTTTGATTCTGGTCAAAGCCTGCTATTCTGTTATTCCAAGTTCCATAATAGAAGAAAAGCAAGATAAGAATTCAGGATATAAATGTAATATGAACAATAAAATATGCAACGGAAGCAAACCAAAATGGTGGGGGCTTTTTAAATCACAAATTTATTTTGATAGGGCATGCTATCAGTCCTTGATTTGACTTTCTTACTTAGATCTTCAGGACCATACTAGGAATTGTTTACTGAACATAAAGCAAAGGCCGCAATTTCCTAAATCATACAGTGGCAATGCAGGTATAATGATGCCAGCTGCCCCGTTGTGATTGGCTTGTCATATATCAACTAGATCTCCATTCAAGAGCAAGGCTAAACCACCTTTCCCTGGAGCTTTTCTGATTAATTTGCTCTCTCCTTTCAACCCCTCACCAAGTCCAAGGAGACCAGGAGATAACAAATGGACCAGCCAAAAACAATTTCAGCTTTTGCAAAGGAAAAAAAGAAACCTAGCTCAGAACAGCAGCAGGAAATTGTACAATTAGCACAACAGGGCAGTGTCAACAAGCTCTTAACGCCTGTTGTTATGGCAACCTCAAGAGTGTCAGAACTTAGAAATCAAAAAAAGAGGAAATTTGTGCATGAAAGGAAACAATGTGCACCAAATGGGCAGTTTGGGGACTCCCTGAAAAATTATATTGCCACCAAATTATTCTGCTTAAAGTCATGCGGCAACCTTAGCAGAGGTTGCATTAAAGAGGAGGCCCCTGACTGCTTCCCAAACAAGCACGTAGCTGTAGTCACCTAAGAGAGCTATAAACAAAATATAATCAAGAAATATAACCTAAAGCAGAAGCACAGATCTCCTCACACATTGAGTGAAGAGGCCCATTTGGTGGGTCCACTCTTTCTTGATTCTTTAAAAAGAGCAACAATCCTTTAAATAAATTGGTAGAAACTTAGCAAGCAGATTCAACCACTTACATGCCTGGGAGCCAGGAGGTCCCTGAGAAATTAATGAAGAAGACCAAGATGTCAGATGTACAGTGATACCTCGTCTTATAAACCCCTCGTCATACAAACTTTTTGAGATACAAACCTGGGGTTTAAGATTTTTTTGCCTCTTCTTCCAAACTATTTTCACCTTACAAACCCAAGCCACCACCACTGGGATGCCCCACCTCCAGATTTCTGTTGCCAGTGAAGCACCCGTTTTTGCACTGCTGGGATTCCCCTGAGGCTCCCCTCCATGGGAAACACTACCTCCAGACTTCTGTATTTTTGCGATGCTGCAGGGGAATCCCACCAGCGCAAAAACGGGTGCTTTGCTGGCAATGGAAGTCTGGAGGTGAGGTTTCCCAGCAAGGGGAGCCTCAGCAAAATCACAGCATCACAAAAACACGGAAGTCCGCAGGTGGGGGTTTCGAGGACTTCTGTGTTTTGGCGATGCTGCAATTTTGCTGAGGCTCCCCTCGCTGGGAAACCCCACCTCCGGACTTCCGTTGCCAGCGAAGCACCCGTTTTTGCGCTGCTGGGATTCCCCTTCTGGGATTCCCCTGCAACATCATAAAAACACAGAAATCCGGAGGTGGGGTTTCCCATGGAGGGGAGCCTCAGGGGAATCCCAGCAGTGCAAAAACAGGCCCTTCGGCTGGCAAAAGGGGTGAGTTTTGGGCTTGCACGCATTAATCACTTTTCCATTGATTCCTATGGGAAACATTGTTTCATCTTACAAACTTTTCAAACCTTACAAACCTCGTCCCAGAACCAATTAAGTTTGTAAGACGAGGTATCACTGTATATCCAACATAACGCTCCAGCAACAAAACTGAGGAACAGCCAATAAGAATATTCACAGGTACAAAACCCAAAAGTTTGTGACACTTTAAAACATCTTGCACTCCTAATGTTTACAAAGCAGCTGTCAGGGTGCCAGTTAGCCTAAAGAAAACAACGCGCACAAGAAAAAGTAGCCATCTGTGTAAATATAATATTCATTCAAATACATTTAAAGGACATAGAGAAGATAAAAAGCTTTGCCTATGGGACCCTGAAAGGACTGATTGGCTGGTCTCAAGAAATGGCCTTGATGCCACATTGTGAGGAAGGACACTTTTGGGGATAGCAATGCTGCTTGCCTCCTTTCTTTGGTGGAAATCTATTTTGTCACTCGGATAGTCTCTTCCTCACCTTCAAGCTATACATTTTCTTTTCGTTCAGTATTGCGTGATTATAAAGTATTTGCAATTTTGCAGAAATTGCACCTCTATTAGAGAGAGAAAGAGAGGGAGAGATGCACAGCATATATATTCTCACCTTTCATCTCCCAGTTTCCTTTCAAAGTTAAAATGAATACCAGGGTTTAGAGTCATTGTATTATGCAGATCCCTAATTTATTCTTAATAGCTTAGTGGAAAGTGTGCTTCTTACATTTGAAAATAGATTCCTACATGAAACTTTTTAAAATGTTCTAAGAGCATCAAAATTAACCTCTTCTATTTAAGACAAAAGGAGATGTATTCATTTATTTATATTTCTATGCTGCCCTACTCCCTAGAGATTTAGGATGGCTCACAACAAAAAATAAACATAGATCAACTAAAAAACATTTCAATTTAAAATAATTGCAGCCATCCATACATTCATGGACCAACCTCACTAGTAACCCCTCCCCCCCAAGGTCAAAGGCCCCAGGCCTGTCGTAAAAGCCAGGTCTTTACAGCTTTCTGGAAGGCCAATATGGTGTGGACAGTGTGGATCTCGGGAGATAGTTGATTCCAGAGAGTCGGGGCAACCACAGAGAAGGCTCTCTCCCGCGGACCCGCCAGCCAACACTCTTTAGCTGACGGGACCTGAAGAAGACCAACTCTGTGGAATCTAAGCAGTCACTGAGAGGCATGTGGTAGAAGGCAGTCTCGAAGATACTCTGGCCCTGAGCCATTTAGGGCTTTAAAGATAATAACCAACACCTTGAATTTTGACTGGAGACTGATAGGAAGCCAGTGAAGCTCACAAAGAATTGGTGAAGTGTAGGTGTATCTAGGCGCACCCACCACAGCTCACGCAGCTGTGACAACTGTAGTCTCTGAACACTCTTCAAGGGTAGCCCCATGTAGAGATAGTCTTGTATTTAAAGAGTTGACAAAGAAGAGTCCCTGTTTAAAATATGTCCAAATTAAAGGACTCTCTAATCTCTTTGTCTTTTAAAGGGGGAGGGGGGGTGGGGAACAGCAATAAGAAAGAAAGCAAGAATCTTCAGTTTCATAATATATAGATCTAGCACATGGATTACTTGGTTATAAAGTCTTCCCCAATGTTGTGAAATGTCCTGAAGTTCTATTTAAAATGCATGCATAATTTATAAACATATATATACTGTGTTTCCCCCAAAAGATAAGCCCTCCCTCCGAAAATAAACCCTTCCCCGAAAATACCATTTCCACTGGTTGAGATTAGGGAGACAAAGGTTGAAATCAGGTAAAATGACAAGAGGAGTCCCATCTAGCTCCACACGCCCCAAAATAATAAGACCTCCCTGAAAATAAGGCCAAGTGCTTATTCCGAGGTTCAAAAAATATATATAAGCATTTTATTTTCAGGGAAACATGGTATATATGTGTGTGTTTGCATATATAAATAGATGCAAAACTATTCTCAACACACTTCTCCTATTTGCCTGTAAAGAAACCCATCCAGCCTTTGGCAAATTATACCTGAAGCTTCTATGTAACCGGGATTACTGTTTTCTAGCATTCTCCATAAGGGCATATTCACTCACAAAGTCTACATTAAAATACAGAGTTTTATCATATATCAGGATCCAGAAAAATAAAACGTACAACCCTTAGCTTTAACTTGAAGTTCTGATCCCTTTGTCTTTTCTATTTGTCCATAAGAATATTTTGTCATTTGGTCCAAGAGCTAAATTATTTGGTCCATCCAAAGTATAACTTTATGACATACTTTGAAATCACATTTGGTAGTCCAAATTTAAGAGCACATAAATGTATAGAAATATTCAACATGGCACCGGACCAGAATATCTCTGAGACCGCCTTCTGCCACACCAATCCCAGCGACTAGTTAGGTCCCACAGAGTTGGCCTTATCTGGGTCCCGTCAACGAAACAATGTCATCTGGCGGGACCCAGGGGAAGAGCCTTCTATGTGACAACCCTGACCATCTGGAATCAACTCCCCCTGGAGATTAGGATTGCCCCCACCCTCCCTGCCTTCCTCAAACTTCTTAAAACCCACCTCTGCTGTCAGGCATGGGGAAATTGATTCCCCTGGGCGGTTCCCGCTTTATGTATGGTCTGTATGAGTAGTACGATTGTGTTTTATATCGAGGGTTTTATCATGCCTTAACTATTGGATTTGTACTGTTTTATTGTGAGACGCTCCAAGTCTCCGGAGAGGGGCGGCATAAAAATATAAATAATAATAATAATAATAATAATAATAATAATAATAATAATAATAATAATTAATACCTTAGTCTCCCCCCCCCCATTTGATATACATATTAAAATAATACTGGATAATTTTTCTATCAGTAGAAGCTGTACATAACTCCACTGTCTTTTAATCCAACTTTTCTCACATTCACAATGCTATAGCTCTTAGAATTCCCAAATAATATGTTCATAGTAGTTGGGAATTTTTGACATTATGGATCTGAAATATCTAAATGACAAAAGTATGGAGATGGCTGATTATTCTCCCACCACCACCTCTCTCTCTTTCTTCTTTCTGTATACCAGCTAGATGTAAATGTCCCAGTTCTGACAGGTTATAATAATTAATTGTAACCTAGCTTTGGAAATAACAGCGCTAGTAAAACAATGGGGGGAAACACTTTTCAAAGGAGGGAGGGCAACTTGTCTTTACACTACTATTTGTTGGTTGGGGTGGGGGAAGAAATTCACACAGGAATGGATTATTTCCACAGGAGATATAACTATTGCTGCAATAAGTGAAATGCTGACAACCAACAGTTTGGTATATGAATTTAATTCACCCCATCCCAAAGGGTTTGTCCATACAGCCCTCAACAGTCAACCCTTATTCACGCAATCCTGTGAAAAATATTTCTCTCCTTTCAGATTTTCTGACTGCCTTCAGATCTTGGCAATTCATTGTGACGATGGCCTCATGTTGGTCCTAGTGCTATGCACAGGGAATCTGAGTGAACATGTAGCATTGAAGTAATGTGCTTGATTCATCCAACACTCAATGGACAGTGAGAAAAAATTAATCACACCTACCAAAATGAATCAAATACTAGGGTGTTGTTGGGTTGTTGTTTTTTTACAGTTTTTTACATTTAAGTTACAGTTTAACCCTCAGTAATCACAGTTATTGAGAATGACAATCTTTTAATTTGCATTCAAGGTTCAAAAATGGCTTGTCATCAACATTCAGACAAAGACATCTATATTTTTCGGTGGGGGAGGGTTTTCCATTGGATTAAGACAAAGCCAATAGTTTCAGAAACAACATAAGAAGAAGGCATGTCTTCCATCTAAACTCTCTGAACTTGGTATGCACATGTCAGAGATGTTAGAAGGAACTTTGATCAACTGAGTTCCCAGTGTAGCAAGCCAACTGGAAGCATCATGAGACCAGTATCTCCTCCCAGCCCAGCTGCCTGACTCATTACTGGATAACATTCTGAGCATGTATGAAAGTTGTAGCTGAAGCTTAATTCACTCCCCTCCCCACTGTGGTCTCATTCTTTTTACCCATAACTATTCATGGAAACCTTATTAAAAAGGGGGGGGCGTTCCTGAAAATAGAGTGGTATTATAGATTTCAAGAAAACCGACTTCAATAAGAAACTAAGAAAAATAGGTCATAAAACATACCATGGATGGAAATCCCAGTGAGAAAAACTGTTCAGAAGGGCTGAGAAAATCTGAAAAATGAGATAATAAAAGGCTCAAACACAAAGGAAACCCCAAAAGAAAGGGAAAATGATGACTTCTTATGAAACTAGCATGATTGCATAAAGAGCTCACTGGTAAGCTGAGAAACAAGAAAGACAAGTTTTAAAAATGGGAAAAGGGAGATATAACAAAAGCAGACTATCAGAGAATATCTTAGATTAATCAATCTGTAAAATGGGGTCATCAAGGCTAAGGTTCAGAATGAGCTGAAGACTATAATGCATGCAAACAATAAAAGAAAACACAGATCACTAGACCAGGGTAATGTTGTGTAAATACAGTGTTCTTAGACTTTGATAAGGCAACTGATAAACTTTACTATAGACTCCTTTTTGGATCAGATGAAAAATGTGGGAGAGAAGCTCTACTAGTAGTATCTGATGGATTTGCAATACATGGTGCTTAATAGATCTAAATCTATAGAGAAAAAATTATTCTGGATGCCTCAAGGTTCTGTCATGGTCCCAGTACTCTTCATTATATTCATAAATGACTTTAGATGAAAAGGTAGAAGAGATAGTCCTCAAATTTTCAGTCTGAGCTAGGGGTAGGGGGATTGCTACAAAAATATAAGATTTTGCACTTAAGTAAGAAAAACTAAATTAAAATGTTGTTATGGGTTGTGAATTTGTGTCCAACCCATTGTGATCCAATGGACAAAGTTCCTCCAGGCCTTTCTGTTCCATCTGCCATCTTCCACCCTCTTCTGGAGTCCATGCCTACTGCTTCAGTGACTCTATCCAGCCACTTCATTCTCTGTTGTCTCTTCTTCTTTTGCCCTCAATCTTTCCCAGTGTTAGGCTCTTTTCCAGTGAGCCCTTCCTTCTCAGTGGGTGCCCAATGTATTTGACTTTCATCTTTAGTATCTGAGTAGTCAGGGTTGATCTTCTCTAGGACTGACTGGTTTGATCACAGGATTTACAAGTGTCTTCTCCAGAACCCTAGTTAAAAGGCCTCAATTCTTTGGCATTCAGCCTTTCTTTCAACTTTCACAGCCATACATTGCAATCTGGAAAACCATAGCATTGGCTAAGGCACTTTTGTTGGCAGGGTGATGTCTCTGCTTTTTAGCATGCTGTCTAAATTTGTCGTAAGTGTCTTTTAAAGTAAACTAAATTTTAATTTTAAATTAAACTAAAAATACTCAGGTACAAAATAGTCCAGCTTGTCAGTAGTTCTTGTGAAAAGGATTTGGGTGTCCTGAGGATGAGTTTGTTGTGTGCTGCAATTGTTAAAAGAACCAATGAAACATAATGTCAGGATCACAGGAAATAATAGTTCTAGTCTATGCTGCACTGGTCTAACTATGTGTATGTCTAATTGACTGTCTCCTGCCATATATCTCCCAGAGACAAATTAGATCACAAGGAGTTGGCCTCCTCCAGGTCCTGTTGACTAAACAATGTAGATTGACAAGCCTGCAGGGGAGAGCCTTCTCTTTGGCTGCCCTGACCTTATGGAACCAACTGCCCCCACCCACACCCCAATGTCCATACTGCTCCCACCCTACTGTCCTTCCAAAAGGCCATGAAGACCTTGCTATGCCAGCAAGCCTGGGGGCCATGAATGTAACATCTTATCATGTCCGATTTGTAACTGATTCTGTATGTATGTGAGTTTGATTGGATAGTTTCGTTAGAGTTTATTATGGGTTTTATTGTTCTTATTACTAATATTTGACTTTATTTATTATATGTACTATTTACCGTTGTAAGACGCCTTGAGTCCCATTGCGATTGGGTGGCATAGAAGTCAAATTAATTAAATTAATTAATTGAAGTCACTCCAATACAAGATGGACACTGATGTGAGAAGTTTACAGGCTAAATCCTATGAAGAAGGATTTCATTATGGTTAGACCAAAGAGGGAAAAAAAGTTATGGGAAGACACAGTAACAGTCTTCCAATACTTGAAAGGCTATCAAGAAAAAATGGTATGGATTTATTTGCTTTAGCTCCTGAAGACTGTTCAACCAATAGGTTGAACCGTTAGAGAAGGAGGTACAAACCTAAAATAAGGAGGAATTTCCTGACCACGAGAGTTGTGAGAATCTGCTACCTGGAACCATAGGTGCTTCATCATTGGAAGGTTTCAAGCAAAGAGTGGGCAATGGGGTTTTGGTGGGGAGTGGGGTGGTCTAATGATTCCTATCAGCATATTGGCCCCAACAACCTGGGTCCCCATTTTACCGATCCTATAATTCTGATTCCTTCCTTTTACATACTACTTATTTTTGCAAGACCATTTCAATTATTTGAAATACCGAAAAAGTAAAGTTTATGTATGACAGTATATAAAGACATTCACAACTGATGGCCGAGGCAGACAATAGTCTAACATTCCTGCTGAAAAAGACAATTACATCTTCATGATATTACTCTGGAAAAGAGTAACCAGAGGGGTCAACAGACAGATTTTTTTCAAGAACATATTGTTTGTTTGAAGTAGGAATTGTAATAACAGACACCATATATAAAGATTGATTTATACTAAATATTTAATTTGTTTCTTCCTCCCCAGTTAGCTGCCCTACAGATAGAATGTGGACTATAAATCTCAGAGGTTTGTTTGGTTTGAGGGTTGTTTTTTATCAGAGTGCTCTCTATCTGTGTGTTCTGGGAATTATATTGCCAACATATTTAGAATAGATGTTACCAAATAGGGGGGGGGAGATACTTATTTAAGGGAAAGCAGTTGAATAACTCCTTGCCACTTTTCTGGAATGATTGGTTTGTGGGGAGGGGGGAATCTAAATACTCTATGGATGTGCCCAGTAAAGGGCAGCCATTTGCAGCCTTACTAGAACGCTCCAGTAGGGGGGTGCGTGCAAGTGCACACTCACCCTTCAGCTTCCTGCGCATGCGCAGAGTCATAGCGCAAAGCAGTCCCGCCTGAGAACCACCAGTGGGAAGAAATTCTCCAGGAAGGAGAACAGCTCATCAGAGAGACAACACTCCCCCGTCGCCCGCTTGCCAGAGTCTCCCCGACGAATTGCCCTCCTTTCTGGAAGATTTCTTCCTGCTGGTGGCTGCCAGCCAGGACTGCTTTGGGCCACAGTGGCGGTGGTCAGCCCTGGCCAGGAGTCACCAGCGGGAAGAAATTCTCCAGGAAAGAGAGTAGCTCATCGGGGAGAAGATGCTCCCCTTTCGCCCCCATCGCCCACTTATCAGAGTCTCCCCGATGAGCTGCTCTCCTTCCTGGAGGAGTTCTTCCTGCTGGTGGCTCCCAGCCAGGACTGCTTTGGGCCATAGCGGTGGCGGTCAGTCCTGTCTGGGAAACGCCATCAGGAAGAAATCCTCCCGGAAGGGGAGCTGCTCATCAGGGAGATGACTCTCCCCCATCGCCCACTTGTCAGAGTCTCCCCGATGAGCTGCTCTCCTTCCTGGAGGAGTTCTTCCCGCTGGTGGCTCCCAGCCAGGACTGCTTTGGGCCATGGCGGTGGCGGTCAGTCCTGTCTGGGAAACGCCATCAGGAAGAAATCCTCCCGGAAGGGGAGCTGCTCATCAGGGAGATGACTCTCCCCCATCGCCCACTTGTCAGAGTCTCCCCGATGAGCTGCTCTCCTTCCTGGAGGATTTCTTCCTGCTGTCAGCTCCTGGCCAGGACTGACCTCGCCATCACCACGCCTCGCAGAACCCAGCCCCACGACCGCCAGCCAGCCCAATCGGCAGCAGAGGTGCTCCACGCCTGCCTGGTGAACAGCTGCACTCTCTGGGCCCACCTAGCGGGGGGAGCTGTTGCTGCTGGCCAGATTTGGGTGCTGCATATGCACAGAAGCCGAATCTCACATGCGCAGCACATGCACAGCCTGCATTTCCATACATTTCCACCGGTTCCACTTTCTGTCCTCCCCTGGATGTGCCCCCTTCTGTTATCAGATATGTGACAAGTTATTCCTCACTTGTAGATTGAAGATAGATAGATAGATAGGTAGATAGATAGGTAGATAGGTAGATAGTAGGTAGGTAGGTAGGTAGGAAGGAAGGAAGGAAGGAAGGAAGGAAGGTAGGTAGGTAGGTAGGTAGGTAGGTAGGTAGATCGGTCGGTCGGTCGGTCGATCGATCGATCGATCGATCGATCGATAGGTAGGTAGGTAGGTAGGTAGGTAGATAGATAGGTAGATGGTAGATAGGTAGATAGGTAGATAGGTAGATAGGTAGATAGGTAGATAGGTAGATAGGTAGATAGGTAGATAGGTAGATAGGTAGATAGGTAGATAGGTAGATAGGTAGATAGGTAGATAGGTAGATATATATTTGTTAGTCTTTCCTCTACAAAAAGAAAATTAGTTGATAATATATAGCAATATAATAATTCTCTCTGCCCCAAGAGCCATTAATTTGACTTTATTTTGCTGGTGATTAGAAAAATAATATTGAGAGACTGTTCTATGAGAAGATTTATGAAAGGAGCATCATATCTGGAAAAAATGCAAGATGGTATCAATACTAGAAAGATACACAAAATACTCATCCAGATATTTGCAGCCTAGTTATGGTAGATCTGCTCTGTGCTAAGGCAAGATATTTGCTAAGAATATAAATGAGTTTCTATATACACAGCAGGTTCATGACCACAATGATATATTCACTAAGATGCATGTTAGAAACCCTTCCAAGGAGCTACAGATTGATGGCATTACGTTAGATTGCATTATAAAATCCCTTCTGAGTGTTGTGGAAGAAGGAATAAAAGATGTATGGTTGCAAACAATACATACACAAAAGGAATATTGGGAACTCTAATGAACTGCAGAGAATAATTTTTCATCATTTGAGGAAATTATATATTAGTTAACCTCAGAAGGCTTGTTAACTGTGAAAACTGCCAGATTTTTTTTAAAAAGATGCAACTACCTATGAGAATGGAGATTTTGGGGGTGGGGGTTATATTTACCTTAATGTACAGTATATCAATTTACATATTTATTGTCTGATGCCAAATTTTGAATGATTTCCCATGATGGAAATTTTCCATCATGGGTCATGTTTGTTTGTTTTTTTGTTTTTTTGTTTTTTTGGTTTTTTGGTTTTTTGTTTGTTTGTTTGTTTGTTTGTTTGTTTAGACCAATACACAACAATACACAATGAAGGTTATAGAGGTTATATTCGAGTAAAATATATTAGAGAAAGAATAGAAGTGAAATTTAGGAATAGAATATATCAATTAGAAAATAGAAGGATATTATGAGAGTAGTATAAGAAGAATAGGATAGAAGAATAGTAGTTATGATATATGAGATATAGGAGAGACATAATAAATTTCAAATTAATTTCCTTTTACTATTACCATTACTATTATTTGAATTTCGGGATATATTATCTGAGCTGGGGTGGCACAGTGGTTAGAGTGTAGCACTGAAGGCTACTTCAGCTAACTGCTAGCTGTAGTTCAGCAGTTCAAATCTCACCACCGTCTAAAGGTTGACTCCGCCTTCCATCCTTCCAAGGTGGGTAAAATGAGGACCCAGATTGTTGGGGGAAGTATGTTGATTCTGTAAACCGCACAGAGAGGAATGTAAAAGCACTATGAAGCGGTATATAAATCTAAATGTTATGATGCTATTACTATCTCTAGAAAATATCATTTTGGTATTTTCTTTGTATACCCTTGAAGTTTTATCCAGACCTTTCATTCCTTGGATGGAAACCAAAATTTGTATTTTGGATGTGGATTTTCTGTCTCCTATTTAAAGTTAAAATGCTTATTTCTTTTCCTGCATTGCAAAGATAATTTTATGTCCCAACCGCAGTGCTAGGAAAGCTTCCTCACACTTCTTGAGTTCTAGAAGGGAAATCCGAAATGACAGTGGTGTTCATGATTCTCCCACTCACGGCTGATGCACTTTGGACTGCAGATATCCCTGGAGAATAACTCAGCTTTCAAAACACCAGAAAAGATTAAACCTTTCTGAAATTGCTAAACGTAGGCTTTCTTTCGTTCCTTCTTATGCACACGTTTTGGTTCCAAAAGTGAAACCTCTTTCAGGAGGAGAGAAAAAAAGAGGAAGAAAATAAATAGGAAAGACTGCTGTAAGGAATATTCTTCTGGGTTCAGTTCTGTTGTGGTTGGCTCTGGCCCAGCTCCTGCCCCAGGGAATGGGGAGGTGGATGCAGGGGAAAATTCAACATGTCACAGGCCTGTGTTATTGCCGACAGAATCAGATCAGAGTTTAGGTTCCTTGGACGAAGAAGGAGGTGGGAGTGACTCAGAAGAGGAGGGCTTGGCACACAGTCAAGGCAGTCAATCTTCCTTATCTTCTATAGCTTCAGATGATGACATGTTGGACGCACACAAGCGCAGAATTATGCGTAGAAGAGACCAAGTAAGAACATATTATAGGAAATAAGGAAAGCCACCTGTGTTTGGGTGGGGCTCCAGTAATTAGGGCTGCTGAGATAAATAGGAGCATGTGGGTTTGGCCGTTGTGGAAGAATATCTGATCACAGTTCGTCAGGAATCCTGTGTTTTCTGGACTTTGTTGCTTTTTTACGCCTTTGAAAACAAAGCAGAGCAACGTGTGTGTGTGTGTATGTGTCTCACTTCGTTGGAAGAAGAAGGGGTGTGAAGTTACTCCACAGCTGCTGGCTAAGTACTTAATGACTACTTAAGGGAAATTGTACAGACTATCTGGTTGTTTTGGGAAGAGTGCTCTTTGCAATACAAAAAGAGTGCTTAGTTTATTTTGACTTTTGTGATAAAGAACATTGTTTTGAATTTTCAAATGTGTGTGTGTCTGAAATTTGTATCCTTGAATTTTCAGGAGGCTCCTATCAGAGAGCCCGACAGAACAAGTTCCAAGTAGGGAAAAAGACACTGGATTCATGGAAGTTGCTTGGAAGGAAGGTTTTAATTTTATTTATTATTAGAGTTGAAAGGGACCTTACAAGTCATTGAATCCAACCCCCTGCTTAAGCAGGAAATCCTACAGCACCCCAGCCAAATGGCAGTCCAATCTCCTCTTGAAAATGTCCAAAGTTGGTGAGTTGACAACTTCTGCTGGCAGGCCGTTCCACTGGTTGATTGCTCTCACCATCAGGAAGTTCTTCCTTATCTCCAGGTTGAATCTTTTCTTGGTCAGCTTCCAACCGTTGTTCCTCGTCCGGCCCTCTGGTGTCCTAGTGTGACCCCCTCCCCTCCATGACAACCTCTTAAATACCTGTATACAGCTATCATGTCCCCCCTAGCCCTTCTTTTTACTAGACTATCCATGCCCAGTTCCAGCAACCTTTCCTCGTATGGCCTGGTCTCTAGTCCCCTTATCATTTTAGTTGCTCTTTTCTGCACCCTTTCCATCTCTTTTGAAGTGTGGTGACCAGAACTGGATGCAATACTCCAGGTGTGGTCTGACCAGGGCCTTATAGAGTGGTATTAATACCTCTCTGGTCTTGCAGTGAACCCCCCTGTTTATGCAGCTTAGGATTGTGTTGGCTTTTTTAGCCGCTGCTGAACATTGCTGGCCCATGTTTAGCTGGTTATCCATTATCCATTTTAATAGTGGACAGGAGCATATGGCATGAGTTCCTGAACAGAAAAGGTGGGACACATATTTCCAGATGTTGGGTGAAGAGAAAAGAGGCAGTTTTTTACAACTTTGGTTGGGCCCCAGCTCAGAGTTTCCTGTATAGGAAATGCACTCTGATTGGTGGTCAGACTCAGGCAGGTGTTCCTGCTCCCGCCACTCCCGGCTTGCTGTGCTGGCTGCTCCACATTTCTGGTGCACACTTCCTGCACATGCATAGAATAATAATAATTATTATTATACTGTGATAATAATAATTTATTAGATTTGTATGCCACCCCTCTCCGAGGACTTGCACATGCTGGAGATACGAAGCTGTTCGTGCAGCTCCCATTTTGCCCAATGTAGCCTATACTGGTAGAACCCGATATTGGTCAGACTCCCAGGGGCCATTATTATTATTATTATTTATTATTTATTATTATTTATTATTTATTAGATTTGTATGCCGCCCCTTTCCGAAGACTTGGAGCAGCTCACAACAAGAAAACAGTATAAATCCAATAGTTAAAAACAATTTAAAACTCCTTAATATAAAAAACAGTCATACATCTCAGACAAACCATACATAAAGCAGAAACGGCCCAGGGGAATCAATTTCCCCATGCCTGATGACAGAGGTGGGTTTTAAGAAGCTTACAAAAGGCAAGGAGGGTGGGGACAATCGTAATCTCCAGGAGGAGTTGATTCCAGAGGGTCAGGGCCACCACAGAGAAGGCTCTTCCCCTGGGCCCTGCCAAACAACATTGTTTTGTTGACAGGACACAGAGAAGGCCAACTCTGTGGCACCTAACCGGTCACTGGGATTCGTGCGGCAGAAGGCGATCCCGGAGATATTATGGTCTGATGCCATGAAGGGCTTTATGGGTCATAACCAACACTTTCAATTGTGACCGTAAACTGATGGGCAACCAATGCAGGTTGCAGAGTATTGGTGTAACATGGGCATAACTAGGGAAGCCCATGGTTGCTCTCGCAGCTGCATTTTGCACGATCTGCCCCATGCAGGGGCAACTCTTTTTTTGAGTTCAAGTTTGGCTGAGCCTTGCTGAGTGATGGTGTAATGAAAGGGCTTTGGGCAATTCCTAATATGGCTGTCTGAAGGAGGTAGATCTTTGTTATGTAAAACAGATTGGTCCAGGCTATTAACAAAGTTGAGGGGGGGGGATGAGTGAACTGGGCAATTCCTTGATGGCACATTGACAAAGATGGGGGCTACTAAGTGGGAGTCTTTTTTCTGCCTAAAAGCCTGTTTTGGGGAATATTCTATATAATATTCTGCCTCTTTAATATTACGAAGGATACAGTATTTCAGTTTTTCTAGGAGAGGGGTGGGGGCTAACTTCCTACAAGACAAAAATTGATTGTAAGTTGAGGCTTACTTGTACTTAGGTTTTATTTGTTTGTTTGTTTGTTTGTTTGTTTGTTTGTTTGTTTATATTCCGAAATTGGATTGTTTATTAATTAGATGCCCAATCCCAAAGGACTCACGGAGCCCAATCCCCAGGGTCTCGGGGCAGGTTTGATCTGATCATTGATCAAAGCAAGGAATTTGGGGGGGTTTCAGCCAAACTTTTCAAGCAAAATATTAAGACAGGGAACAAGTGGTTTTTTTCTTCTGAATTTATTAATATTGGAATGATAAATTGGAAAACCAGGTTTCATTTGACCAGAGCCAAGTACCTATAGTTATATGCATTGCAAGGAGTCTCCTTCTTCTATGAGCCACATTCTGTAAGCCCAGCCAATGCACTTTGGCTCTTCTGTTCATGCAAAACCTTTGTTGGTTCACTTCTAATGTCCCACGTCTGCTATTGCTGGCCAAATGGATTCTAGCTATAGAAGAAAGAATCACAGAATATGGACAAATAATGACATAGATAAAAACTGCTTACTCCTAAGTAGCTCTAGTTTAAATGGTTAATTTAAAGTGAATTACTCAGCAGGGAATTCTAATTTACTGGAACTTTATGTTCCAGAAAAGTGGTGAGGATAGAAATTATATATCTTGTATTTATGCACTCCTTTTTCCGGTAAGAATAATTGCCTGCTGAGTAATTCATTTTCAGGCAGATGTTTATACACTCATGTATGTATATGTGTAATCTTAGATACATATGCAATATGTTTCTTTAATAGATAGTAGCATTTTGAAGAAGATGATTGCTAATCACTGTCCTTTCATATAGTCCTACCAGACATTTGGGCGTTCTCATTTCCTTGCTTCCTTTAGAGAGTCTGATTTATAGAGACAATGAGCTGTGGTTCCTTTATCCTTCTGGAACAAAGAATTGATGAAACAACCTGCCATGTCTCACCTTATTCATCTCACTGCTCAAACATCAATAGCTCCCATAACAGCAAAATGTGCTATCATTGTCTGGTTGATAGTTTAAGCATTAGTCTTAGTTCATTGCCTTCATTTTTTATTTGCTATTAGTTAATGTTGTCCAAATGCCTGGAACCAGCTACCAGAAATCAGGTTCATCTTAGCATTTAGGGTAGGTCGTCATGAGAATTGAGTTGTTGTTGTTTTTTAAAAAAAACAAAGACCAAAATATTGTCCACCAATTATTGAGGAAAACACTTGGTTGGGGTAACTTTCAGTTAGGGAGGAGTTCCTCCATCTTGGTCCTTTCATGATAAAATTGTCTGACCCTAAGTATTTACTAACAGTAGTCACTTCCTTCCACCAGACCCCTGGATTACTCTTCCAAGCACTAATTGCCAATGTTTAGAGACAGCCAATGTAAAGTAATGTTCTATTCATTCAATGGAAACTGTGTGATGCAATGATATTCAGTTATGCCTCACTTTCCATTAAAAGGCCTGGAAGCTTTAATTGGGGAGAAAATCAAATGAAAATTCACACAAATACTGTGCTTTAGTTACCCAAACTACCCTTGGTAATATCTATATGTGAATAGAATACAGCTCACCTGTATGGAACCCACATTGCATATCTGACATCAACACAATTGAGAGAGTCCAGAAATATTTCACAAGAAGAGTCCTTCACTCCTCTTCTCACAACAAAATACCTTCCTCTGCCAGACTTGAAATTCTTGGTTTAGACAATTTACAACTCGTCTCCGTTCCGACTTAATTGTAGTTCATAAAATCATATACCAAAATGTCCTACCTGTTAATGACTACTTCACCTTCAACTGCAACAACACACGAGCACGAAATCGATTTAAACTAAATGTCAACCGCTCCAAACTTGACTGCAAACAATACGACTTCAGCAACAGAGTAATCAATGCCTGGAATGCACTACCTGATTCTGTGGTTTCTACTCCTAATCCCAAAACCTTTAGCCTTAGACTATCTACAATTGACCTCTCCCCCTTTCTAAGAGGTCTGTAAGGGGCGTGCATAAGCGCACCACTGTGCCTACCGTCCCTGTCCTATTGTCTTCTTTTGTTACTTTTTATCATTACTTATCTAAAGTTTTATTTGTACAAATTACCACTCTATAATTGTTTGACAAAATAAATAAATAAATAATGAATGGATGAATTAATGAATTAATGAATAAATAAATAAATAAATAAATAAATAAATAAATAAATAAAATTGGAGTTTGGTGGATAAAAGAAACAACGAGTGAAGGGCAAACAAGAAAAATATGAAAATTTTAAAATGGGGAGCAGTTCAGGGCTGGTAACAGCCTTAAGGAACTGCTTTACAGGGCGAGTAGGGCAAGCAGAAATAAACTTGCCCAATTGAACCCGGGAAGATGAGAACATAGCAATTACAGCAAGACAGCACATCCAATTCCTTTTGAGTAAAACTGACATAGTAGATAAGTGTATTTTCTTTTATGTACACTGAGAGCATATGCACCAAAGACAAATTCCTTGTGTGTCCAATCACCCTTGGCCAATAAAGAATTCTATTCTGTTCTATTCTATTCTATTCCATTCCATTCCATTCTATTCTATTCTAAATAGCCTGTTCTAGTTTTCTTTGCAGAAACTGCTGGAAATCTAGATTCAGGATAACTGTTCTTACACTCTCATAGTATGTATGGTGAACTGTTGCACTGCTCTCTCCTGATATTTGATTGAATATAGCAGTGTTTCCCAACCTTAGCAAATTGAAGATATTTGGACTTCAACTTCCAGAATTCCCCAGCCAACGAATGCTGGCTGGGGAATTCTGGGAGTTGAAGTCCAGATATCTTCAAATTGCCAAGGTTGGGAAACACTGGAATATAGTACACATTCTGATACACACACTCCTGCATTATTTATTCATTGGTTTATTCATTTGTTCATTTATTATGTTGATTTGTATAGCACTTGCAACTAGCACTTGAATTCCAAGAGAAGAACACAGAAATCTTGGCACCATTATCTTGTACATGCAAGAATTTCTGAATACAGGGATTCATTTACCGACTACATCCAAGCACATAAGAACCAAAGCACTAACATTTTCTTTTTAAAAAAATACGGTAGCTTTCATACATTGTGACGGTGAATGAAGTCCAACTCTATTAGATTATTCTCTTTGTGTTTGCAAAGCACAACAACTGCTCAGTTACAGAAAGGGGAGGAGAATCTTTGGGTGGCAAGTTTGTAGTATAAAATAGTATTGTACAATACTTTATCAACTGTAAAGGAAAAGAAAACAAGTAACATGTTTGCTGGGTTTTGCAAGGAAGACGTTTCTATAGAAATATCAATAGTTGAGCCACTATGTAAATCAGAAGGAAGGAAGGAAGGAAGGAAGGAAGGAAGGAAGGAAGGAAGGAAGGAAGGAAGGAAGGAAGGATGGAATTTGAGATAGCCATGGAAGAGAATGCATGTAAAGGAAAAAATCTCCAGGAAGATACAATAGTGTTTGCAAAATACTGTGCTGCTCACGGCACCATGTATTAGTGGGTGCAATGAAATAAAGAGGGGAGAGACAGCCTCTCCTTTTAGTCATTTGGAAATTAATAAAATTTAAAAAGAGAGACTAAGGAATAAAATGCAGCATTATTGTCCTATAATTTTCTCTAATATGCCAGTGAGACTTAGCACACTACAACCCTCTGGGGAAATCAAGTCAACAGAGAACAAAATCAGCATAGTCTCTAAGATAATCTCACCCAGAGTGGTTTGAAGCCTCTTTGTTTGAATTCTCTGGAAGACAATGAATGTGGTGGGTATCCACCTGGAAGCCACTCCTTCAACTGGTAGATCAGGAAGATCTGGATCACAAGTGTCAAACTGCCATCACATGACATATTGTGATTTTTTTTTCCTTCAAGGAGCTGGGATGGGCAGGGCCTGCATATCAGGGCTGTGAAGATATTTACCCCTCGCATCCTGGACACAAACTGTTTCAACTCCTACCCTCAAAACGTCACTATACAGCACTGCACACAAAGACAACTAGACACAAAAACAGCTTCTTCCGTAGCGCCATCAATCAATCTATCTATTTATTTGTTTGTTTGTTTGTTTGTTTATTGGATTTGTATGCCGCCCCTCTCCGCATTTCCCTCAACACTATCAAACTTTTTATTAAGTCTGCACTTCTATTCTACTAGTTTTTGTCTCATCATTCCTATCATCCTTTTCCTCCCACTTAGGACTGTATGGCTGTAACTTGCTGCTTGTACCCTAAGATTTTTATTAATATTGATTGTTTCTTCCTTGCTTATTGGACCCCTATGACAATCATTAAGTGTTGTACCTCATGATTCTTGAGAAATGTATGTTTTTCTTTTATGTACACTGAGGACATATGCACCAAAACCAAATTCCTTGTGTGTCCAATCACACTTGGGCAATAAAGAATTATTCTATTCGATTCGATTCGATTCAATTCTAATCAGAGGTGGGTTCTCTCCAGTTCAGACCTGTTTGGCCAAACTGGTAACAACACACTGGTGACATCATGATGATGTCATGGAACCGGATCAGTTGGTGCCGGGCCGCCATATTATTCAATTATTTTTTCTGGAATTTTTTTAAAGATTTTTTTTTGGGGGGGGGGGATTTTTTTCTGGTTTTTTTTTTCTTCTGCACATGCACAGAAGCTGAGTTTCCAGCACTGTGCATGCAGTCACCATCTTGTTTTTGTTTTGAGGGGTAGGGTTCAATTTTTTGCTACTGCACATGCGCACATGCCCACAAGGCATGCCCATAGGGCAGAGGAGGAACTGAACCAGCAGCATAGTAAGTTAGGACCCACCCCTGCTGCATGTGACACATCCGGCCCGTGACACTCCTGCAAGGAGATGCATTGCTTCTGATTGTAAGAAGCATGTTTTATAAAAGAGCTGGTTATGAAGTGTGAGGCATTCCTGCCTCTTTGCTTTCAACCCTGTGAGTCTATGGAGGAAACTGTCCATCTTAAATGTAATTTTCTTGATGTTTGTTGGCATTTACTAAGAATAAATGGCTGTGCATAAGTGTACCAGCATGCCTACTGTCCCTGCTCTACTGTCCCCATTTATTTGTATTCCTTTTCTTCATTCATGTCCATGTTCATAATCATACCTGCTATCTTGTACATGTTCGACAAACTCATAAATAAAAATAAATCTGTAAGGAACTTGTTACATTGGCATTTTATCGCTACTTTCAGCAAATCTTTTCTGGCATATTTGGCAAATCCATGCAGTGATGCAGCAAAACTCTTCTTCTTTCCAAGATGGCAATCTCAAACTCTATTTGGGCAAAATTCACCCTTTTCCACTCTATCCCTGTCCCTCTCACTCATATTTATTTATTTTATTTTATTTATTTATTTTGTCCAATACACAATGAGGGTTTTAGTGAGTATATATCAATATACACATAGTAAAATACATGATGAAGGTTATAGAGGAAATACTCATAGTAAAATATATCTAAGAAAGAATAGAAAAGAAGATATAGGAATAAAATATATAGGAATAGAATATATAGAATATATAGAATATAGTAACAGAATATATATATATATATATATATATATATATATATATATATACATATATATATACATACATATACACATACATATACATATACACATACATACATACATACATACATATACATATACATACATACATACATACATATATATATATATATATATATATATATATATATATACACACATATATATATATATAGGAATAGAGTATATCATGAAAGAATAGAAGAAGAAATATAGGATATATAGGAGAGTAATAGGACAGGGGACGGAAGGCACTCTAGTGCACTTGTACTCGCCCCTTACTGACCTCTTAGGAATCTGGATAGGTCAACCGTAGATCATCTAAGGGTAAAGTGTTGGGGGTTTGGGGATGACACTATGGAGTCCGGTAATGAGTTCCATGCTTCGACAACTCTGTTACTGAAGTCATATTTTTTACAGTCAAGTTTGGAGCGGTTAATATTAAGTTTAAATCTGTTGTGTGCTCTTGTGTTGTTGTGGTTGAAGCTGAAGTAGTCGCCGACAGGCAGGACGTTGCAGCATATGATCTTGTGGGCAATACTTAGATCTTGTTTAAGGCATCTTAGTTCTAAACTTTCTAGGCCCAGGATTGAAAGTCTAGTCTCATAAGGTATTCTATTTCGAGTGGAGGAGTGAAGGGCTCTTCTGGTGAAGTATCTTTGAACATTTTCAAGGGTGTTAATGTCTGAGATACAATATGGGTTCCAAACAGATGAGCTGTATTCGAGGATGGGTCTGGCAAAAGTTTTGTAAGCTCTAGTAAGTAGTGTGAGATTGCCAGAGCAGAAGCTACGTAGGATTAGGTTTACAACTCTTGAAGCCTTCTTGGCTATATTGTTGCAGTGGGCTTTGGCACTTAAATATTTTGTTATTAGTATACCAAGGTCTTTAACCGAGTGGGGATTATCTGTGATAATTTGATTATTCAGTTCGTATTTGGTGTTCAGATTCTTCTTCCCAATGTGTAGGACAGAGCACTTGCTAGTTGAGATTTGGAGTTGCCATGTGTTAGACCACTCAGAAACAGCGTCAAGGTCTTTTTGGAGAGTAGTTGTGTTATCGGTGGTGTTGAAGAGTTTTACATCATCGGCGAAGAGGACACAGTTGCTTGTGATGTAATCGCAAAGGTCATTGATGTAGAGAATGAAGAGCGTTGGTCCCAGTACACTACCTTGGGGAACACCGCTTTTAACTGGGACGGGGGTGGATATGGTGCTTCCTATTTTGACCACTTGTTGTCTGTTTGCCAGGAATGCTGTAATCCATCTGTGGAGGGATCCTGAGATGCCATAGGATTTGAGTTTTAGGAGTAGTTTGTCGTGGACCACTGAATCAAAGGCTTTGCAGAAGTCAATATAAATTGCATCTGTAGATTTCCCTTGATCTAGATGAGTTGTCCATATATTTTTGCAGTGGAGGAGCTGCAGGTTGCAGGATAGTTTTTTTCTAAAACCAAATTGTTTGTTAGAGAGAAAATTATTAGTTTCTAAATGGAGAGTAATTGATTTGTTTATAATTGATTCCATGACTTTGCATGGGACGCAGCATAGTGAAATTGGTCTGTAGTTATCTACAAGAGAGGGATCTCCTTTTTTGAAGATGGGGATGACCATTGCTTTCGACCATAGCTTAGGAAGTGTGCTGGTTCTGAAGGATTTTTCAAAAATTATGCTTAGTGGTTCAGCTATGGCAGAGGAGAGCTTTTTTAGGAAGTATGCACATAGACCATCTGGTCCGACTGATAGAGAAGGTTTAAGGTCACGTAATGCTTTTTCAACTTGGTCTTTAGTGAAGTCTACTTGGGTTAAGTCATTGAGGGAGTTTGAGGTGCGATTGATGAAATTGGGGGATGAGCCATTGCTGTTAACAAAAACAGAGCCAAAGAAAGAGTTGAAGAGGTTGGCTTTGGATGAATCATCAAGGTATTCTTTGTTGCTGTTTCTGGTTTTCTCTGGGTTAATTGTAAAACAAAACAACCCAGGCGTATCAAAGAACAAAGGAGCTGCGTGCCAGCTTGAACATAGATAATCAGCAACAATTTAAATTCAGGTTCTTTGATAAAGACCCACTGAAATGGACAATAGTTACATCCTTCCACACCAACAATAGAAAAGTCAGAATTGCTTTCAATAGTTTCGGAGCAGATCTTGATCCTTTGACAATTGAATGGGGTTTGGGGATGTGTGTGAATGAAGAAGCTTAGCCAAAAATTCTTTGGAAATAGAAGTGACCTTATAATGATAAAGTTAGCAGCTTTAAGAAGTTCATTTAGATTAGACTGTCTCTGCACAATAGATACGCCAGTCTTTAAAGTATTTTCTTTAGGGCATATTTGCCAGCACTAAGGCAATTATACTCAGACCTGCAGATTAATCAGTGTTTCCATTGCACTGGGAAAATGTTTGCAGACCTCTCCACAATTGACTCCTTAAAGAGAATGTGGAAAGGCGCTGCTTATTTCTAGAATTAGAAAATTGTGACACGTCCATTACACCTGCCCAAATAAGAATGGAGTTAAATTGGGAAATCAAAATAGAATCCTAGATTAAAGTATTTCCAGCATAGGAACTTTGAATTAATACAGTCTCCATATCATATCATCCATATCATCAGGGAGCTAGCACCTATACAATCCTAGGATCAGTAATGGGTTCTAAAACCCTTTACTACCAGTTTGCTCACATGTGCAACGCTTCTGCCCATGCGCAGAAGCATCCCAGGCAGGTGGGTAGAGCCTCACACTGCTGGTGCTAAGAACCGGTCCAAATAGGGAGCAACCCAATTTTGTTTGTTGGTTTGTTTGTTTATTATTTGCATTTATATGCCGCTCACTCCAAAAAGGACTCAGGGTGACTAACAATAGTCATAAATACAGCAATAAAATCAACAGGGCAATAAAATATATAATGTCCTTAAAAAACATGCATACTTACAATCATTCCTAATTCCAGGCCTGCTGGAAAAGCCAGGTCTTAACAGCTTTCTGGAGGACCGGTAGGGTGGAGATAGCATGGATCTCTGGAAGCAATTGATTCCAAAGGGTCGGAACCGCCACAGAGAAGGTTCTTCCCCAAGGTCCCGCCAGCAGACATTGTTTGCTGGATGGGACTCAGAGAAGGCGACACTGTAGGCATTTACTGGTATTGGGCACGAGACTGGTCCTGAGCCATTTATTATTATTATTTATTGGATTTGTATGCCGCCCCTCTCCGCAGACTCGGGGAAGCTTTATTTAGGACTTTAAAGGTGATAACCAACACCTTAAATTGCATTCGGAGACTGACTGGTAACCAATGCAGCTGGTGTAAAGTTGGAAAAATGTGGGCGTACCATAGTACATCCGCTATTGCACACACCTCTGCATTTTGTACCAGCTGAAGTCTCCAAATGCTCTTCAAGGGTAGCCTCATGTAGACCTCTTTGCAATAGTCAAGGCGAGAGTTGATGAGGGTATGAGTGATTGTGAGTATTTACATAAAACACTTCTTGATGACAACCAAAATGATAAGTTGTATCAGTAGCTAGCTGTTTGTTTGTTTCTTTCTTTCTTTCTTTCTTTCTTTCTTTCTTTCTCATAAATTTATATGCCACCAATCTCACTATCTAAGTACTACATAAAATTACTTAACTGGAGTAGCCCAGACTCTTCCTGTCTTGATATCCTCCAGGTGTGTCAAATTTCTTGGAGTTTCCAGCTACCTGAAGGCCACCGGGTGAGGCAGACTGACCTGATAGATGTGTATCCAGGGGTGGGCTGCTGCCCAGACATGGGGGAATGCAGTGGGGTAGCAAAAATGGAGCTCCACCCCAGAGCAGCCAATTTGCACTGAAAGATGTTGAAAGAAAATCCAGGGCGTCCTGCATAAGCCACGCTCACAGTGTGGTAGTAAAAGTCTTTGTAGCCCTTCACTGTGTGTATCTCACTGCCGTATAAGTACAACTCTGAAATATCCAACTGCTAGTGAAAGCCATGCCTGCCTTCAGACAAAAGTCACGGGGGCTACCAATTAGAAAACACTGTGGACCTATTCCTTCTGGATAATCATTGAGATGGGAAAAGAATCGGTGGAATAATACGCAAGGCTTGTAAATGAAAGACAAGGATACGTGATCCTATCTCTCCCACCCCCATAACTTTCAGTAAAAAAAGAACAATTGCCTAATGACACAATAATCTGAAAGCACCCAAGCCCTTTAATGAGGAGCATGATTGCCATGAAAGGAGCTGCAAACTAAGATAACCCAGTAAGAGAAACTGCTTTTTCCAGCTGCTCGGAACATCAGAGTTGTTATATAAGAAGGCATTTAAACATGTTGATTAATGCCCTGACTCTACATACATAATTAGAATTAATACAGGATATCAAATCAGGAAATCAGGCATTATTAGGAGGTATTAGCCATTTATTTTCATTTTATGCCTGGTGCATCCCACTTCCAAATATCAACAAGAATTTAGAAAACGTACAAAGATCTTGTTTGGCAGATAAAGGAGCTAGTGAGAAATGACACACTTGAGCCTAGGAGACACAATGAGGAGAAGCTCCCACTATTGTAGGCATCTCTGATGGAACAAGAAAGGACAAGGGCAAGCACCACAGCATCGTGATACAAGCTTTATTCTTTGCGTTGTCGTGTGTGATGCTGGAATGGAAGTACAAAAGGACAGAGATTATATCATGACTCACCATGCATATTTCAGTATTTTCACCATTTCATATGCACCATGTATGGTTCTAATCTTGAGACCGTAAGATTTATTTTTCAATTTATATAACATCAACAAACTATTCTGGGTGGCAAACAGAATTAAAATAAAGTAAAAACAATTACAAACATTATAAAATTTAAAATGCAAAGAACTGAGAAACATTGAACCTAAATTATTAACCCAACCAAGAAGCATATCCCTATGCACACTCAAGACCTCAGCCTGAGCACGTAACCAAATCTTTATAAGGGTCCAGCCCATCATGATCTTGCACCAAATAATAGTCAACACTTGGAATTAAGCATATTCAATAACCCGTGCAGCAATGTCAGGATGGGTGTTATTCTAGACCAGTGGTAGGCAAAGTAGGTTCTTCTATGACTTGTGGACTTCAACCCCCAGAATTCCTGAGCCAATCATGCTAGCTCAGGAATTCTGGGAGTTGAAGTCCACATGCCATAGAAGAGCCAACTTTGCCTACCCCTGTTCTAGACTAATGAGAAATGATATTCATTCATAGAAACATAGAAACATAGAAGACTGACGGCAGAAAAAGACCCCATGGTCCATCTAGTCTGCCCTTTTACTATTTCCTGTATTTTATCTTACAATGGATATATGTTTATCCCAGGCATGTTTAAATTCGGTTACTGTGGATTTACCAACCACGTCTGCTGGAAGTTTGTTCCAAGGATCTACTACTCTTTCAGTAAAATAATATTTTCTCATGTTGCTTTTGATCTTTCCCCCAACTAACTTCAGATTGTGTCCCCTTGTTCTTGTGTTCACTTTCCTGTTAAAAACACTTCCCTCCTGAACCCTATTTAACCCTTTAACATATTTAAATGTTTCGATCATGTCCCCCCTTTTCCTTCTGTCCTCCAGACTATACAGATTGAGTTCATTAAGTCTTTCCTGATACGTTTTATACTTCAGACCTTCCACCATTCTTGTAGCCCGTCTTTGGACCCGTTCAATTTTGTCAATATCTTTTTGTAGGTGAGGTCTCCAGAACTGAACACAGTATTCCAAATGTGGTCTCACCAGCATTCTATATAGCGGGATCATAATCTCCCTTCATTCATTTTGCTGCCCATTTCAGCAACTGACTTTGAACAGCAAACAGCTTAAAGTAAATTAAGCAAATTCCTATCAAAATACAAAAATTAAAATACACAGCAACTGAGAATATACCACAATCAATGGTTGTTAGCACAACCAAGCAATGGGATCTTTCATAGACTCGGGACCCAAGCCCTGAACATAGAACCAGATCTTTAGCATCTTCCAAAAGTCCAGCAGCATCAGGGTCATCCTAATTTCTTGAGTGAGAATGTTCCATAAGATAGGCGCATTCCCTGATGTCAGAACCCAAGGCATATCCATCCTGTCACACTGGATCAGACAGGTAGAAAAAAACTGGTAAAAGGCCACTTGGTGTCCTGATCCCAAGTCACAAAGGCCTTTAAATGTGACAAACAGCATCTTGAGTTGCACCCAGAAGTACATTGGCAGTAAATGCAATACCCACATTAATAGTAGAGGTAGTCCTTGACTTGCAACCACATTTGAGCCCCAAATTTATGTTGTTAAGTGAGACATTTGTTAAGTGAGCTTTGCCCCATTGTACAACTTTTCTTGCCATAGTTGTTAAATGAATCACCACAGTTGATAAGTTGTTAAGCTGAATCTGGCTTCTCCATTGACTTTGCTTGTCAGAAGGATGCAAAAGTCAATCACATGACCCTGGGACATGACAAAGATCATAAATATGAACCAATTGCCAAGCATCGGAATCACATGATCATGGGGATTCGGCAAAGGTCCTAACTTTGAAAAAACAGTGATAAGTCACATTTTTCAGGACCGTTGTAACCCCGAGTCTTCGGAGGGGGCGGAATACAAATCTAATAAATTATTATTAATTATTATTATTATTGAATGGTCACTGAATGAATTGTTGTAAATCGAGGGCTAGCTCTATTACATGCACTGAATTATTGCAAAACACAACAGAAAAACTAGATTCATATCTAGTCAGAGGTGTTCCACCAAGTTCAGTAGGATTTTATCTCAAATGCTGTAATCACAAGATTGTAATCCATGTCAGTAATAAAGGGAAATTAGTGGATATGGACGCTGAACTATTCCAATGACTTTCAAGACTATTTCCCCATTAGTGTCTAACAGTGTCATCTAGATTTGTCAGCAAAGCATTGAAGTACTATATTATTTACCTACAAGAAAGATAGATAAAGCCTATCTTTATTATTGCTTTATTGGCACAATATTTGTTAGATGATGATATAAGCTATTATAAGTCATTTATGGGAAAACATGTTCAATAATATTTTGATAAAGAGCATAAACTGTACAAGAAATGCAGTGTGGTCCTGCAATTAACAAAGCATAATCTACCAGTGGTTCAGATCATGCATTTTCCCATCAATTCATTCCCTCTAGTGTTGGTCCAAAAGATAGGAGAATCCTCTGACATTTCAAAATGCAGGAGACAAAAGCAAAGAGGAAAAATAATACTTTTGGTGGCTGAATAGAAGTTCTTTGCGCAGTATCTGATCACACTCTGAAAACCTTCAGCCAGCCTCTGATGACCCTACTGGATGATTTGAAACCAGATGTAATAGCAGATCACTGGAATATGGAGATATCAATAATACCTGGCTATTTGAATCTTTGGGGAAAGCCCTGTGGCATGACTTGTAAAAATATACATTGATGCTATTTTCATACCAGAAAATCCTCCCACCTTAAAATTATGAGATGGCCGTTTTGACTTAACTTATAAGGAAGAACACGCAAGAATCACAGAAAAAAATTGAGGCAACACTGTACATGTGCAGAATAATAAATACTTAAAATTGCTTTTTATACTACCACCATCCAAAAGGCAACATTCTGAAACTCCTAGGAGGGCTTTCTTGGAGGTGGTAACATTTTTTTCATGATGGTTAGTTAGCTTGATGTCTATACTCAATTGAAATAAAACTTCTGATTGTTGCTTACTTAATGATTAAGCTATAGAATGCAACAAAGAACAGCAGTTGAAGGATGAATTTGACATTGGCAATTGACTTTTAAAATAATACCAGGATAACATGTTATGAATGCTCTGGGGTAATTTTTTAATGAAAAGATATTTACAAGAAAACTTTTAAATGTTATCTCTTTGACTATCTAAATGATGCTATTTGGCGAATTGTCTGGGACTTTATTTGGAAAGAAGCATCTAATTTCCACAGATAGCATTATTTTAAAGGTCTATGAAAAGAAACTATGAAAGAATTGGGAACAAAGAAGACTGGGAGCCTACTGATTCCCTTCTTAACATCTTGCAAGGTTGGCATCAACCATGACAGTCCAGCCCTCCTGATTAAGTAAAGCGGGCGTGTAAATGGCTCCTTTAGATGAATAAATGTGGTGTGAACCCTCCCAGATGGAAGTGGCTCCTCAATCACACCTACACACAAAAAAATCACCATTCTGTGCAGCTCATTGATCATGTCCATGAATTAAACTTAATGGTTCAACTCCAGCTCAATAAATCATAGATGCAATTAAAAGTTTCATTTACACTGACTAATTGCTTCTCAGTCTAGAATGTGTTAGGTTTTAATCTGCCCAGGGTTGGCATGAAGTGTACGTGCTAAGTCCCTGGATGAGTTACAAAAAACAAAAATCTCAGGGAACAGGATGAAGTGATGGAGAACAAAGTCTGCTCCAATTAGCTGTACCATGTTATCCAGCATATTTTTTTTTGTACAGTATTGGGAAGGTAACTCTCTGTAGGTAAAAGGCTGACAGCTGGAAAAAAATGCGTTGGACAACTTAAAAATAGAAATAATTGGAGTACAGGTGAGAAGAAATATGAAGACTTTAATGAAAACAGAGATTGTGTTTTGTTTAATTGGGGATATAATTATAATCAAAATGTATCTTATGTTGAAACTTTTACTATATTATTTGGATAATTACTTATTTTGCATCCATAGTAAAGTGATTTATATTTGGATGCAATATTATTTCAAATAAAGCTGAATTTTGTTGTAAGTGGAAAAAACAGTAAAATCTGCTGCAAATCTTACATAGAATAAAATAGGGTAGAATTCTTTATTGGCCAAGTGTGATTGGACACACAAGGGATTTCCCTTTGGTGCATATGATCTCAGTGTACAATAAAAAAGATACATTTGTCAAGTATCATAAGGTAAAATATTAATGATTGTCATAGGGTACAAATACGCAATCAGAAACAGATTTCTTGGAACAGATTTCACTGTTGCTTTTGTTCAAAAGTTCTGATCATAGGCTGAGCCCAGTGAAGCGCTACCAAAACTTTTACTACCACACTGTGGGTGTGGCTTATGCAGAACACCCTTCATTTACTTTCAACATCTTTCAGTGCAAATTAGGTGCTCTGGAGTAGAGCTCCATTTTCAATAACCCACTGCATTCCCCCCCTCCCATCCGGGCAGTAGCCCACCCCTAGCTGAGCTTGAAGGTGAGAACAAATGCATCATCAGTTTGGAGTTGCTCTGCTCCCAGAAAAGACCTAAGTCCATCTCTCTTCCCTACCCACAACTTGAATTCCACTGATTCTTATCTAGCGTTAATTAATTAATAATTAATTAATTAACGCTAGATAAGAATCAGTGGAATTCAAGTTGTGGGTAGGGAAGAGAGATGGACTTAGGTCTTTTCTGTGTTTTTCAGGAAAAATGGGGCTTTAGAATTTTTTAGATTTTTAACATTAGATTTCTTCACGTTTTAAATTAATTCGATTTTTATGCCACCCTTCTCCTTAGACACAGTGCGGCTTACAACATGTTAGCAATAGCACTTTTTAAGAGAGCCAGCCTATTGCCCCCACAATCCAGGTCCTCATTTTACCTACCTCGGAAGGATGGAAGGTTGAGTCAACCTTGTGCTGGTGGTGAAATTTGAACCGCTGACTTATAGATCTATAGTCAGCTTCAGTGGCCTGCAGTACAGCACTCTACCTATTGCGCCACCCTGGCTCTTCCTGAGCATTTACCCTGAGCATTTACCTACGGGACCATCTTCTGCCTCTTGTATCCCAGTGACTGGTTAGGTCCCACAGGGTTGGCCTTCTCCAGGTCCTGTCGCCCAGGCAATGTCATCTGGCAGGACCTAGGGGAAGAGCCTTCTCTGTGGCGGCTCTGCCCTTTGGAACCAACCCCCTCCGGAGATTCATACTGCCCCACCCTACTGGCCTGAAGACCCATCTTTACCAGCAGGCATGGGGGTGCCGTGAATGTTAAGAACTAACTTCGGTCAATATCATGAATGGCTTAATCCAGTTGGATAAATGTGGACGATTGTGTTTTTCAGGAAAAATGGGGCTTTAGAATTTTTTAGATTTTTAACATTAGATTTCTTCACGTTTTATATGTGTATTTATTCTGTTGTAAGTCGCCCTGTGTTGTTTGAGAAGGGCGGCATAGAAATCTAAATAAATAAATAAATTAGTAGATGCTCAAGGTAAATTGGTGCTAGATAAGAATCGGTGGAATTCAAGTTGCCGGCAGGGAGGAATAGGTCAGATTCTTGCTTAGAGGCAGCATGTAATAAATATGAAGTGCTTTGAACTGAAGTGCTGTTCCTGGTTACTTGCCCCTGACACGACCTCCTTCAAGATATTTCATTCCACTTGCTTTCCTTCACTTCTGTTCAGTTTGCACTTTCGGGTGGAAGTGTGACTTGAGTGACACTGGCTTTTCAACACCTCCTGACCTGCTGACCACAAGGAGCAGTTGATAGAAAGTTAAGAACGTAGTCCATTTCTCCTCTTTGTTTCTCGCTTGGCCTGAAATTGCTAAATCAGAGTCATCCTTTTACCCTTGTTCCCTCTTGAAGTTTTTGCTTATTAACTCTGTTTCTAGTAGGATGTAGTTACCAACAGAAAATGATATTTGTAGATCAGGGTTGAATCCGTTAAGTCCTTGGTGCTCTCTGAGTTTGGTTGTTGTTTTGTACATGTTTCATTACTCAACTAGATAATATCATCAATTCTGGAAGGGAGTGGGGTTTGTTGTTAGCCACTTGTATAAAAACAGAGAAAAACAACCAGCCTCCATTCCCCTTTAGTACTGATGATGTTACCTAGTTGGATAATGAAATGTCTGAAGAAAACAACCCAGCTCCGAGAATTATCAAAGATCTCACAGGATATACTTAACTCTAGGCTAAGTATGATATAGGTCTTGTAAAAAAATCTCCTTTTTATGAAAGTTTTAAAACATTCACTAATCATTACTCAGGTTTTCACTCTTAGGAATTCTGACTCTCAGGTATACTCAAATACATGCACAAATACTTCCCTCTATTTCTTCCATAAGAGTGCTAACATTTCATGAGGCCCTTTAGAAGATTATAAATTGAGGGTAAGGGTTTGTTCTTTGAGCTTGTGGGTTGGTTTCCATACATTTTGTTACCAGACTAGGTAACATCTTCATTGGAGTTTAAGGGATGTCAATGTTCTTCTGTTTATAAGATGTGGGTGTGTCAAGTGAGGGTCTTGTGAAGGGTCAGATGTGAGTCTTGTGATGGGTCTTGTGATGAGATTACATCAGGTCAGGGTCATTGGGAGGAGAATTGCTGGTGGGGATTGGTTGAGAAGGACCAGGGGAGACATGATAGCAGTGCTTCAATATCTCAGGGGTTGCCATAAAGAAGGAGTCAATCTATTCTCCAAAGCACCTGAGAACAAGAATAGGTGGAAACTAAACAAGGAGAGAAGTAACTTAGAACTAAGGAGAAATTTTCTGACAGAACAATTAATCAGTGAGGGTCTTGTGAAGGGTCAGATGTGACTCTTGTGATGGGTCTTGTGATGAGATTACATCATCATGGGTCATTGGGAGGCTTGCCTCCAGAAGTTGTGAAAGCTTCAACACTGGAAGTTTTTAAGAAGATGTTTGATAACCATTTGTCTGAAGTAGTGCAGGGATTCCTGCCTAAGCAGGAGGTTGAACTAGAAGACCTCCAAGGTCCCTTCCAACTCTGCTGTTGTTATTATTATTATTATGAGTTCCTTATCAAATAAGAATGGCATTTGTTTTTTCTTTCCCAAAGGAAAGCATGCTAGCCCAGTTGACGATCATGTCCTTTTATCACTAATATTCTCTTGTTTTTCAGCTGAACCCAATCTTTTACCCATCTAATGGCTGTAGCTTAGTAATACAGTGGTACCTCGAGATACGAGTTTAATTCGTTCCGGACCTGGGCTCTTAAGTCGAGCAGCTCTTATCTCGAACGACTTTTCCCCATAGGAATTAATGTAAATAATTTTAATTGGTTCCAGCCCTCAAAAAACTCACAAAGTTAGTCTAAATTATGCAGAAAGACATGTTTTTAATGAAGAAATGTACATGTACATATAAATGAATAATGAAGTTTCTTTCACTTAACTTGTAAACTTTCTTAAACTTTTAAATTTACATATGTTCAACTTCTCTGCCACCCAATCCTGTAGGACAGAGGTCCCCAACCCTTTTTGCACCAGGGACCGGCTTTAAGCGATCAAGAGAGGAATGGGTGAATGAATGGACGGAGGGTGGGAAAGAAAGAAAGAAAGGGGGAAGGGACAGGAACAGAGGAAGGAAGCAAGGAAACTTATGAAAGGGGAGAGTAAGAGAGGAATGAGTGAAGGGAGGGAGGGAGGGAAGAAGGTGGGAAGGAGAAAGAAAAGAAGAAATAGAGGAAGGGAAGGTAAAAGAGAGAAAGAAAAAGAGCAAGAAAGAAAGCAAGCAAGCAAGCAAGCAAGCAAGCAAGAAAGAAAGAAAGAAAGAAAGAAAGAAAGAAAGAAAGAAAGAAAGAAAGAAAGAAAGAAAGAAAGAAAGGGGGAAGGGACAGGAACAGAGGAAGGAAGCAAGGAAACTTATGAAAGGGGAGAGTAAGAGAGGAATGAGTGAAGGGAGGGAGGGAAGAAGGTGGGAAGGAGAAAGAAAAGAAGAAATAGAGGAAGGGAAGGTAAAAGAGAGAAAGAAAAAGAGCAAGAAAGAAAGCTGCAAGCACCCCCCCGAGCCCCCCAGGCCGGCTGCAACCTTTTAAAACACGCGCGCCGCTTCGCAGCTGTCTCCTGAAGCCGAACGCGGAAGTTAGCGTTTGGCTTCAGGAGACAGCTCCTTGGCGCTTGTATCTCGAATTTGGGCTTGTAAGTAGAACAAAAATATCTCTCCCCTCCCAGCTCTTATCTCGAGTTGCTCTTAAGTAGAGCAGCTCTTATGTCGGGGTTCCACTGTAGCTCCCATTCTGCAAAGCCAAATCCACCTTTCTCCCTGCTGTCTTTCAATAATTTGAGTTTTATATGTGCTTTTTTTCCCTTACCCATATAAATTTAAGTACCATTTTATTTAATTGATTTTTAAAAATTCTCTAATTTTATCAGTATTATTTGGAATAGTATAATAATTCAGGTTAGGTAGTATATTCATTTTACTCATTGAAATTGTGCCAATTAATGATATTTGTAATTTGGTCCAATTTTCCAAAAAAATTTGTATTTGTTTCAGTAGTTTATTGTAGTTATCTTCCTTTATTATAATACATTTTGCTGTCAGCCATATTCCCAATTTTTCTAATTTTCATATTCTAATCTTTTATCTTAAAATCCCCAAATTTTTCCAGTTCTTCAGTTTGTTTATTGGTGAGGTTTTTAGCTAACGTTTTTGTTTTTCCTTTATTTATTTTCAATCCTGCTATGGTACCAAATTGTCTTATTTCCTGCAATAATATTTGCCCATATCCTAACAGTCTTCTACAATGAATGCCAAATTGTCTGCAAATGCTTGCATTCTATATTCCTCCTTTTAAACTTTTAAAGATTAGATTAGATTAGATTAGATTAGATTTATTGGATTTATATGCTGCCCCTCTCCGTAGACTCGGGGCGGCTCACAACAATGACAAAAACAATACATAATGACAAATCTAATATTTACCAATCTAATTACAGTTTTAAGTTAAAAAGTTCATAAAAGCAACCCCAATATATATAAAAAACAAGCACACAATCAATCACACACCAAAACAACATGGGCAAGGGGGAGATGTTTCAATTCACCCCTGACTGACGGCAGAGGTGGGTTTTAAGGAGTTTACGAAAGGCATGGTTGTGTCTAATTTGTATCATTAATTCCTCCATTGAGAGGATATACAATAAGGGGGATAGGTGACAACTTGTGGAACAATGTGTTTCTTTAGGGAAATAATCTAATACTAATAGTCTAATAGAGAAATAGTCTACTAACAATAATTGTAGTCCAGAAGTTCTATCAAAAGTGATATGAAACCAAGAAAAACCTTTCCTGTTTTATTCTGTTGCTTATATCAACTATCCTTTACAAGCCTGTTCACTCTTTAACAAAGTCAGCTGTTAGATAGACATACTGTTCTCTGCAGTATATTATCACTGCACTTTTCTCTCTTCTTCCAACCCAAGAGATAGAAAGTACTGTAATTATAAAAGGATCCTTTAAAGAGAAGCTTCCTTTTAGTATCGTTTCAAGCACACTATACTGAGAGCAGAAGAGATTCTAGGCAGCCATTAGACATCTCTATCTTTTAGAACCATTATGGCTTACACCAGTAAGAATGACAGTAGTAGAAGGAATATACCATAAGGAAAATTTCCAGGAACATGACCAGATTAGGACCTAATAAGACTTTCCTTCCCGGAGAACCCCAAAACTGTGAGAAAACTCACTCAACTAGTCTTAAAGCCAAGCTCCTTCTGCTTAAATTTTATTAGACAGCTCACCTGAGAGCCAGCTGGTTTTGACTGAGGAATTTACGGAGTCCATGCAAATGACTACAAAGAGCATTTGGTGGCGCAGTGGTTAGAATGCAGTAATGCAGGCTACTTCTGCTGCCTGCAGGCTGCCTGCAATTTGTCAGATCGAATAACACCAGGCTCAAGGCTGACTCAGCCTTCCATCCTTCTAAGGTAAAATGTGGATCCAAATTGTTGCAATATGCTGACTTTGTTAAACCGCTTAGTGGGAGCTGTAAAGCAGGGGGGATTATGGATCATTTTGTTGGCAGTTTGCTCAGGGTCACATAGGGCATGTGTGCTTCACATGAGAACACCCCCCCCCACACAGTAATTAAAAAAACAGCTTCTGTACATGCATAGAAACAAAATCCAAGATGGCAGCACCCTTGGACCAGCACCAACAGAACCAACTCCATGACATCATCACTGGTTTACTAATGGTTCTAAAGAACCAGTTAGAATCGGTAGGAACCCACCTCTGCTGTAAAGCACTGTAAAGCGATATGCAAGTCTAAATGCCATTGCTATTCATCAATTTGTATTCAATCAGAAATTCAACAGATGTAATCTTCTTCACTTCACTTAACAGAGTATTATCATAGCAGAATTGTGCAAAACAATGTATATTGGGCACATAAATACCTTGACTCCAATATAAGGTTATGTGTTTTATTTCTTCTTCTTTGTGGAACTTGTTTTATGTCTTCACAAATAACAATTTGACAGCAGAACTATATTTCTCTTCTCAAGTATATACACAGTCCTTGTACTTCATTTAGATCCTACCCTAATCCTAAATATTCTATCTATGAACATTATATATATATTCTCTCATGAACTTTAATATTGAGAGAATACATCTGCTCTCTGTGATGCAGATTCACCAACAACCAACATATGAATGAAAAGAATTCTCCCTTCCAACTGCCAAAACCGACTATATACCAGTATGCAAATTAGCCCTCATGTATCATTTTATTCCCCTTTTTCCATGCTGCATGCTAACAGAGTATCCCAATTTTTAACTAGTGCCTTAACCACTGCACCAAACTGACTCTCAACTGCTCTTTACAGTTTAAGAATGTAAGCTTCTCTAATTGCTTAAATATATATACTGAATACTGTGTTCAGTTCTGGAGACCTCACCTACAAAAAGATATTGACAAAATTGAACGGGTCCAAAGACGGGCTACAAGAATGGTGGAAGGTCTTAAGCATAAAACGTATCAGGAAAGACTTAATGAACTCAATCTGTATAGTCTGGAGGACAGAAGGAAAAGGGGAAACATGATCGAAACATTTAAATATGTTAAAGGCTTAAATAAGGTCCAGGAGGGAAGTGTTTTTAATAGGAAAGTGAACACAAGAACAAGGGGACACAATCTGAAGTTAGTTGGGGGAAAGATCAAAAGCAACATGAGAAAATATTATTTTACTGAAAGAGTAGTAGATCCTTGGAACAAACTTCCAGTAGACGTGGTTGATAAATCCACAGTAACTGAATTTAAACATGCCTGGGATAAACATATATCCATCCTAAAATAAAATACAGAAAATAGTATAAGGGCAGACTAGATCATGAGGGCTTTTTCTGCCGTCAGTCTTCTATGTTTCTATGTTTCTATAGCTAAAAATGGTTACAATTCCCAGTCTGTTCTTTTAATGCTAATCCATGTCTTCTCATTAAACACTATACATTCTTCATTAATGTTACTGTTTATTTAAAAACAGTACATTTTAGAAATTAGAACTATAGTACCATTTGTCTCATTTACATTGATGTGTTCTTCACTTTCTTTTTTCTATTTATTTTGGTTGTTAACAAATAAAAAAAATAACACAAATGCTAACTCAATCAACATTTGCACTTGCAAGCAAATATTCATCCTTAAATACTTACACTTATTATCATAAAGTTAACTATATAGTTAATTATAGTGGTTTCTCTTTGAAAGAGAGGAGAGGGAGGGAAGGAGAGAGAGAGAGAGAGATTCAGACTTTCCTTTCAACATTAGACTTTAATGCCACTTAATACCCTTCCAAATTAAGAAGTCAAAGGAGTGTATACCTGGAACTCCTTTTCTTCAGCAACCAATACATTTGTCTCCTAAAGACACAATTTCAATGGTTAAAAGAAAATCAAACAATCATCTTAAAGCTAGGAACTCAAATATAATCAATTAATTATTCTTATTCATCTTTTTAAATGTTTAATGGAAATTTTACTTCTTTGAACAAAGGTCTAATAATAGTTTATAAGATTTATGTATAGTGTAAATACCTTTTCCTCCCAAAGCTTTGTTGTTTTATTATTTTAATAGGAGAAAAATCTCACACCTAAAGCAGACACAAGCTTCAAAGCAATTCTGAAAATGTAGAGCACTTAGATATAATATTTAGCTCCAATTATGCACTGTCATTCTTTCTTTGTCTATAAAAAAGGCTAACACTAAGTGGAAGTCTTTCTAAAGGGCAAGGAAAGATTGGCAAAACATAATTCAAATAATCTTATAAATAAACTAAAAAAATCTATACTGATAAAATAAGATAAGGATAATATAGCTAGCTAAATTAAGTGGAAAACATAAATATGAACAAGTTTTATATAATTAGCTGTTTACTTACTATTAGTTCATTAGTTTGTATTATTATTTTAACTGGTTTGCTGTTCTAAGAAAGATTTCCAAGATTTCAAGGTAGAGAATCTTCTACTGTCGCCTGCACCCAACATGGTGTACTCAGGATGCATTGGACTTCAATTCCTATTATTCTTTCTTGCTTGGATCATGATGGTCATAAGAGATCATAGGGGTGATAATGCAGTACATATATCTGAATATATCTAGATTATCAGATTACCTTTCTCTTCCTTTTCATAGGGGTGATAATGCAGTACATATATCTGAATATATCTAGATTATCAGTTTACCTTTCTCTGCCTTGACTATTTTGTTTTATTTTTCAGTCCTTCTTTTAATCTTCAATACGTTTCTTTAGAAAATACATATTATCTAATATTTTGTTATCAGTATGAAAGTTATCATAGAAGCGAGGGGCAAATGGAAGGGAAAAGCTACTAATTTCCACCATCCGCAATCATGTTGTTACGGTGGTTCTTTTAAGATAGTTTACTGTTTAATTGTATTTAATTAGCTTAGCCAATGTTTGTGTTTCTGGTTTGATTAGAACAGGATTTTACTTGGTGAGATAATAAATTGTTAACAGGAGGTAAAAGAAGCAGTGATAAAGAAACTGAGTAAATTAACCAAGACGAGAGTGATAGATGAGTGTGGATTAGAAGTAGAATGCAGTCAATAAGAGAGGGAAGAAAGAAATGCCCCCCAAAATATAATTCAGATAAAAGAGAAGAACTAGACCCATGATGACGAACCTATAGCAAGCATGCCACAGGTGGCACGTAGAGCCACATTTGCCATCACTCAAGTAGTTGCCTTAGCTCAGCTCTAATGCACATGTGTGTGCTGGCCAGCTGATTTTTGGCTGGCCCCACCTATGCCTCCCCTTCCTAGAGTCTCTACCTAGCCTGTTTTGGATACCAGGTAAGTACAGGGCTTCCACAGAGACTCTAGGAAGGCATTTTCAGCCTCTGGAGGGCTTCCAGGAGCAGAGAAGGCATTTTTGCCTCTCCAGGCTCCAAGAAAACCTCTGGAGCCTCGGAAGGGTGAAAAACAGACATACCAGGCCTACCAGAAGTCTAGAAATGGGTCATTTCCAACCTCCAGAGGCTTCAGGGAGGCCTACTAGGTACAAAACAGGGCACAGGGGGTTGTGTAGGAATGTGTGGGGGCGGGGCAGTGCTGGGGGGTCACTTGCACATGCGCTGAGAGGCAGGATGCAGAGAGCATTGAATTATGGGTGTGGGCACACACATGTTCATGCGCGCTTTCGGGAACCAAGGAAAACAAGGTTCCCCATCACTGCACTAGACTGCCAAACTGGAACCATTCTCTGTTCCACTGAAAGACAGAGTTGGAGAAAACCACACCATCAGGCGTTGAATTGTATATATATGGCGTCCTCTGTGTAAATGGCCACCTATGGATAGCAGAGAAGGTGTAATGGTTGGCATTACCAGCCAGAAGGCAATGAAGAAGACTAATATGGTAGACTGGAATCTGGTCTCAAACTTCAGGTCGTAGTGCTCTGTTGAAATCATTCAGAGTATAATACAAGCAAAGACAAAAAAAATATATCAGATCATTAAGGAGAACTCAGAGAGGCCAGCAACACAGAAGGAGCAGTATGAGATTGCAGCAGTTTTGCAGTCTCTTGTTCTCGGAACCGGGATGAAAATAGCCTGAAGTAATAGCAGAACTATTACTCAGGAATCAGATGTGAGACTATGGAGATTGCACACCTTGGGTGAAAGCTAGCAAGTGCTGCAGAAGAACATCATAACCACCAGCAATAGTTCTGTGTGTACACATGGAAAGGTTACTAATAAATTCAGGAAGGGTTTCTGGGAAGGTTAGAAGGAAACCATTTGTTCTGTCTTCCATGACAGCTGGCTGGTAATTATACCCAAATGAAAGCTCAAACACACACACACTTTTCAAAATAAAACAAGAGTCCTTTTTACTAGACGTTTATTACTTCACAAACACAAATTAAAACAATGTCTCTTCCTTAGCCAAAATCCAGGCATGAGGCCAAATTGAGCCGGGGTGGCGCAGCAGGTAGGGTGCTGTATTGCAAGCCACTGAAGCTCACTTGTAGATCTGAAGGTCAGCGGTTCAAATCTCATCACCGGCTCAAGGTTGACTCAGCCTTCCATCCTTCTGAGGTGGGTAAAATGAGGACCCGGATTGTGGGGGCAATAGCCTAGCTCTGTTTAAAAAAGTGCTATTGCTAACATGTTGTAAGCCGCCCTGAGTCTAAGGAGAAGGGCGGCATAAAAATTGAATAGATAGATAGATAGATAGATAGATAGATAGATAGATAGATAGATAGATAGATAGATGATAGACAGACAGACAGACAGACAGACAGACAGACAGACAGACAGACAAGGGCACATACACTTGCTTCCCAGCCAAAAGTCTACTCACAAAATTAACCCTAAAAATGTTCAGCACTGAATCCACGTTTGACAGGCTTTTTTCCTCTGGGTGCAGAAACATTGACTTCTTACAAAGAGCACCCTCTAAACTCCTCCCCTTAAATACTCTCAGGGAGTGCTGACTATGCACAGCTGGGCTCACTTCTTTCTGATCTTTCTCAACTGCTCCTGCCAGCCCCTCATCCTTCTCACCTGAGCATTCAGGATCGAGTCCCTCATCTCCTCATCCTTAGATTCTGGCAAAGCCCAGTTGGGGGCTGCAAAGCCATAGTTCAGGGCTACACATCCCCAGATGGGGGATCTATAGCCTCTGTAGGCTCCTCACACCCAGATTCTACCTCTTCCTCTGGCTCGTTCTCTGACTCCTCCAGCAGCCACACAGGCCGGCTGTGCCCAGATGGCCCCATGTCATCAGGCTCAAAGTCTGTGGCCAGAGAGCCTGGCTGTGAGCCAACCACAACACCATTTATTCAATAGAGAGTAAAAGGAGTTGAGGGAGAGTGTGTGTGTGTGTTATACAGTATGTGAGTATAGTAAGGTAAACTAGATTCCAAACAAAAATCCTCAATGTACACTACATGTGTGGGTATGGTTGGTCAGCCAGTTATTAATCCACAATATCTCCGAGACCGCCTTCTACTGCACAAATCCCAGCGACCGATTAGGTCCCACAGAGTCGGCCTTCTCCGGGTCCCGTCAACTAAACAATGTCAGTTGGCGGGCCCCAGGGGAAGAGCCTTCTCTGTGGCGGCCCCAACTTTCTGGAACCAGCTCCCCCCAGAGATTAGAACTGCCCCTACCCTCCTTGCCTTTCGTAAACTCCTCAAAACCCACCTTTGTCGTCAGGCATGGGGGAATTGAGATATTTCCCCCAGGCCTATATAATTTATGTATGGTATGTTTGTAGGTATGTCTGCTTAAAAATGGGGTTTTCTTAACTACTTTAAATTTTAAATTGTAAATTATTAGATTTGTTATGAATTGTTTTATTATGTTGTGAGCCGCCCCGAGTCTACGGAAAGGGGCGGCATGTAAGTAAGTAAGTAAGTAAGTAAGTAAGTAAGTAAGTAAGTAAGTAAGTAAGTAAGTAAATAAATCTGGTTGTATAGATGTCCATCCCACTTTTTTCTAGCTTGTGAAGAAGTAGGTGAAGCACTCTCTCTTGAACCCATTTCTTGATCCAGTCATATCTGACAACTTTCAGCATTCTTCAGAATATTTCTTAGAATAATCCTCCTAAGAAAATGACTGAGAAGGTAGTATGGAATCAATAGCAGTGAGATTTCAAATGTTTGATAGTTTCTGAACCTTATGTCAGGCCGAAAGCCATCATGTGGAGTTAGAGGCTTTGGCCTGCCACAGTAGCACAGTATTAGGTGAATTGGGAGGGGTAGTTGAAGGAGAGAATCGTTACTAGCCCCAACAAATTATTTTCTAAGAGTCCAAGGTCATTTTTTGTTTTGCATCAACTGAACAAAAGAGGAAGTCGGTGGAATCCCTTCACTCGGACTGGTCCTCATGATGAACTTGTGGGTGTAGGCAAATGGGAAGAACCTTAACCTGGGTGGAGTACTGGAAAGAAGTTAGTATTGGAATGGCAATAACGTGACCAACATGGCTCTGATAATAAATCAAACCTTCTGTGAGAGAATTGGACTGGAATCTGATTTATCTCTCCGATGCTATTTGGGGCATTGACACCTTAGCAACTTCAAACTGGGTGAACTTCAGCTCCCAGTCAGCATGATGACATGTTCTGTCGGGCTCTCTGGTACACTCCTCCCAAAAATTCACAGTTACAAATTTCAGAAACACACATGTTTGAAAATTCAAAACAATGTTCTTTATAATGAAAATTCACATAAACTAAGCCCTCTTTTGGTATAACAAAGAGCACTGGTCTCCAAACAAACTGGTAATTTGTACAAGTCCCTTATCAGTTCTGTGATACTTAGCTTGCAGCTGTGAGGCAATTCACAGTCCTTCTTCTTTCACAAAGTGAAACACACTTTGCTCTGGTTTAGTTTCAAAGCAGGGAAAAAGCAGCACACAAAAGGTCAAAGTCAGTAAAGCAGTAACGAAACACAATGATCAAATAATCCTCCACAATGGCCAAACCCACAAGCTGCTCTTTATAGCAGCCTCACTAATTACCACAGCCCCACCCAACCACAGGTGGCCTCATTTTCTTTGATAATAATCTCTCAGTTGTTGTTGCCTATGCATCGCTCTCCGCATGCGTGGCTGTATCATTAACTCTTGTTCTGAATCCAAGGAGGAGCTAAATAATTGATCTTCTTCTGAGCTGTCTGCCACACTCTCCTCCTCCTCCCTGTCACTCATGTTTTCTTGGTCAGAGGAGCCTTCATCATCAGATTCCACCGGGGGCAAAACAGGCATGCAGCATGTGGATGTCTCCCCCACATCCACAGTCCTTGGGGAAGGAGCTGGGCCAGAGCTAACCACAACAATGACATGGACTCCTTGGGAGAAGATACACTAAAAGTTCACCGAGTTTCTTATCTGCCTCAAAATTATTTCTCCAATGAGCCTTCTATATTGTTTCATCCGAATGCTGCCAATAGCTTAATGTCATGACACTTTGCCCACCTTCAGATCACATCACTTCCCTTCTACTGCTATTTTCTTCTTTCAGTTATTTACAGTAATTCCAATTCCTGTCTCAGTTTTTCTTCTTTCTTCCAGTTCATTTTCTGACCCATTGTTGGTTTTCTATAGCTGCCGCTTTTTATTCAACGTTCAGCTACTTAGTCGACCCTCAGTTCTGCCACTTTATTGATTTATAAGTTTACAAAGAGAATAGCATCCACATAGTTTTCTGACAATCATTCACTGGGCTGGAAATGATTGGTTTTTCAAGCCTGGAGACTGATACAGCAGGATGAGTCAAATCCCATCAGTCTGTACACTGTGCCCTCAATCCAAATGTTTTCCCATTGATTGACACTACAATAAAACACTGGCTGTATTCATAAAGAAATCATAAGTCATAATTTACAAACCACAATTGTCTCAACATTATAAAATTCACGTTATGCCTTAAAATGTTTAGCGAATCAAGCTATTGGGTAAAGCTATAATGTAACTTGTTAGTTTCAACATTATAAAATCCATGTTATGCCTTAAAATATTTAGTGAATCAAGCTATTGGGTAAAGCTATAATGTAGCTTGTTAGTTTCAACATTATAAAATCCATGTTATGCCTTAAAATATTTAGTGAATCAAGCTATTGGGTAAAGCTATAATGTAGCTTGTTAGTTTTGCCTTAGAATTTGGCATGAACAAAGAGACATTATGTGTTGCAGTACCTATACCTCGACAAAACATAAAGGGAAAAGTATATATAGTCAAAAAGCTGTTAACTCTATAAATCCAAATGCAACTGAAACCATGACAGTTTAGCCAAAATTCCCTTGTTTAAATCGTTTCTCCTATTAGATCAAAGCTGATAGATGCTCTTATTCTTTTTTAAAAAATTAATTTTATTGATTTTTATAATATAAAAGAATACACTCAACACAAAACAGTGCACAGTGAATTGTGCTTCTGCCTCCCAACAACATTCATTCAGTACCTCCACCAAATGAGGGTGTTCTAATGTATATATTTTTTAAAACCAGGAGTATCAATGTATTTACAAAGTGTAGAGTTATTCCAATTTGTTCTTTATGGCTCGGTCTCGAATTCTACTAGCCAAAAAACCTTTGACCCTGTCCCATCAGTTTTTCTGCTTTATTTTCATCGATCGTATTCATTTTAATTTTCATAGTTTCAAATTTAATGTGTTCCACCATGTACCGATACCAGTTTTGTAATATCCATTTTGTTGCATCCTTCCAACCTAAAGCTATTACCGCTTGGGCACTTTCTATAGCTGTTCCTTTAATTTCTCTAAAATCGCCCATGTCCCTTCTCATTATTAGTAGCACCATCTCCTTTGTAATCACCCATTTTATATTCAGCATCGTATTAATCTCATCTTGCATCTCTTTCCAAAATTTCTGTACTACCGGACACTCCCAAAACATATGCATAAACAACCGTCTCTCCTGACATCCATGCCAACAGAATGCCTTGTGGATGCTCTTATTCTAAATGAGTTTCTTTAGATCATATTCATTTCCAAACCATCCATAGAAAAGCCTACAACCATTGGACAATCTTTTATTTTCAAACAGTTGATTTAATAAGTTTCACAGCACCTGGGCACCTCATTCTGTCTAAAGCACCATCCAGGAAAAAAGCCAAAAGCTACGAAGATAAAGTGCTCATTATCAACCATTAATATGGTTTGTTTCAGTTAGGATAATATTTTACATCTCTAGCTTCCCAAGGCAATGCCTTCCTTTTAAAAACAAGACTCACAACCTAAGCAAGATTTAAATATGAAAGTTGGAGATATTTTTCCCCAGGCTGCAGAGGGCAGTATATTACACTTTCAAATATTCCCAACAATTTGTGTGAGTTCTAGATTGGGATGTGGTTCTCAGTGACTGCTTCTGTAGTATTTCTAGCATAGAGAATTCCCTTTAACCTGATAATACTTATGAGTCTCACTCGCTGAAAAGGTTGCTAGATTTGCTATCCTAACAGTCACTCATAATACACAAGTCTTTCAGACTAATCTATTTTTCAGGGTTTTAAAAAAATATTTATTTGATGTTCCTAATTTTTTTTTTACATTTTGTACTTTAATTTTGTTAAACTGCTTAAAAGCTCGTGTTGTTATTACTAGAAAAGATTCCAAATTGAATTCTAATATTTAAAACCTTGTTAGAATGATTCACTTTTAGATCTGATCTTGTACATTGGTTCAAAAAAAGCAATCATGAGGCATAGTGAATAATTATGTTGCTGTTTGAGATGCAGTTATATCTGACCTACATTGTTTTATTCTGATTAACCATCTCAGCCTTTTATCAAACCATTTCAAAGACCCAAGTAAATCCTATAATCTTAGCCTACCTACCTCTCCCTTAGAGAACTTCTGTATTGAACTTTCATAGCAGCAGATACATTATTTTGGAACCAGTGAGGATGCAAAATAATATTTGCAGTGCACATCCGTTCAATAATCTGCCATCAATAAGCTTTTTTTCCTTATTATTATTTTTTTATCCAATCCAATTTCAGATGTTGCCTTTACCAGGAAAATCCTTCCTCTTGTGTGAAAATGAAAACTATCATTTTTAACACCGGAAAAACATTCTGAAGAGGAAAAAATGAGTTTTCCCCTTTAAAGCCTTGTTTAAATTTGACTGGTAGCATCAGAGCATCAAATAGAAATTGACTCAAGGTATGGAGTCTTTCCAAGTATGACTTTTCTCTTTGAAAAGATGCTGACTGTACCACCTCCCGCCATTTGTCTTCAAGACACTTTAATTCTGGAGAATAAGTTATGGTTGGCTGAGTTGACACATCACACTTTGTGTTCTTCCCTTTTTATCTCTTGCCAGGGAATGAGCGGTATTCACTAAAATGGGTGGGTCTGAATTTTGATGACCTCTCCCCCCCCCCCCCTATTTTGATTGTTTTCGAGGCAAAATGTGACATCTGGCAAGACAGGTGGTGAGAAATGATGGGTGCTTCAGTGCTTTAAGGCAGTGTTTCCCAACCTTGGCAACTTGAAAATATTTGGACTTCAATTCCCAGAATTCCCCAGCTAGCAAATGCTGGCTGGGGAATTCTGGGAGTTGAAATCCAAATATCTTCAAGTTGCCAAGGTTGGGAAACACTGCTTTAAGGTACCCATCCCCCATGCCTCTTTGCTACTCCATTTATTCTGGGGGTTTCCAAGGGTGGGATTTTAGGGAAACTCATAGCTTGCCCATCTTTGTAAAAAAAATTGCTAAGGTTGAGTTCACACAAATAATTCAGCCAAACAACAACAAAATCACATTACTGTTCAGCATAATGTGTAAAGCCAATCCATATACTTCTTCTATCAAAGGATATATTCAAATAAGCAGAAGAGTATGAATGTATAGGATACTATTTATGGGCAATGAATTTATACTTTTGGAGGAGACTTTGCTAGAACCCATGAACAAAGATTGGGATGATGAAGTTCAACATGTAGGATTTTCTCATCTCTTTTAACTATGTTCAAAGCACACCCATCCCATTATCTACCTATCATAACATCTCACTAAGGAGATAAGAAGGACACTGTAAATCACTTGGGAGAAGTAATGTAAAACTAAGTCTCCCAAACCTCCTTTAAAATTGACCTTAGTTCAAGAGGGGGGGAAGCAAAATGTCATCATGGGTCAAGCATTGCACCAAATGAAAAGCAGGTCTTCTTGCAAGATTATGTACGAATAATATTTTTGAGAATATTTATGAATCTATTTGAATACTAATGAAGAGCCACTAGCAAGAAAGAAATAGTTATTTCACTGCTTCTTTCACCATGGAAACCTCAAAAACTAAGGAGGGGGAGAGACGCTTTGTGGATAGCAAGTATTATCTCCTTTGTGCATGCAACCTACTTTGGAGGCTCTCTGGGATTTGCCTTGTTAGATGGCCAAATGCAACAGAGAACAAGCCTCCAATAGGTATAATAGCAACAGCACTTAGACATATATAATGCTTCCCAGTGCTTTACAGCCCTCTTTAAGCCCTTTATAGACTTAGCATATTGCCCCCAACACTCTGGGTCCTCATTTTACTAATCTTAGAAGGATAGAAGGCTGAGTCAACCTTGAGTCATGAGAATCAAACTGATGAACTGCTGGCAGTCGGCAGGCAGCAGAAGTAGCCTGCAGTACTGCATTCTAACCACTGCGTCACCACGGCTCATAATACTACATCATTTAATAACATAGCATTATGTCATTTCCTTGAAGATCATAATATAGGATCATCCTTTTGTCATTTTAAAATTTGTGGGTTATATGGCTCCTATGTTACAAAAAGACTCAGCAATATCTACCCCTTAAAGCAATTTAATTCTTAGGTAGTTCTCCAGGAGCTTGCTTAATAACCTTAATAACCTCTTTAGTCTATTAGTGATTTTATTCTGGTAGTAACTTATTCTCATATCTCCTCTCTGTAACAAATTGCATAGGTAAGTGTTCTCTTACAATTACATGACCTCCGGACATTTTGTGTATTGTTAATTTTCCTCTGGCTGTGTATTCGCTATGTTCAAATGAACTGTTATTTGGGCTAATGAATCTCTAGAGTGCTTTATCCTCATATCATAAAAAGAACTAAGCCAATCATCCTTATATAGACACTCCCTCTACTGGGTAGAGAAAATCAGAGTTCATCCATGGGGCATATTCTGTTCATACAGAAATTTTATTTCCTGTACTCTCCGAAGATGGCTGGGAACATTCCTAACCTTTGACTCCAGCTTCCAATTAATGTAAACAATTCTGACTCGTAGTCTTACTGGTCAAAGGGAAAGTCAAAAGTTGACTATAAAGTTTCTTCCAATATTCCCATCCCATTATTACAACATTCATTTCTGTGAGGCTATATAAGAAGACCTTGAGAAACAGGGCAGAGAGATGCTGCCTAGGGAACCATCAGATAAGAGAGGGTACAGCCCACAGATGCATAAAAGGGGGAGGAGGAGGCTCAGAAGGGATTCTCCCCAACTTCTCAGACTGTAAAGAAAGTGGTGGGAAATCTGCACATTCAGACTTGCAAAATTCTACAAATGTAGGTGGGATTCAACAGGTTCTGACCAGTTCTAGAGAACCAATAGCAGAAATTTTGAGTAGTACGGAGAACTGGTAAACACCGCCTATGACTGCCCCCATCTGTTCTCTGGCTCCTGAGTCCCAGCTGATCAGGAGGAAATGGACATTTTGCAGTAACCTTTGCTTGGAGTGGGGTGGGAATATAGATTTTACCATTTCCTTCACCTGCTATGCCCCACCATGCCACACCTACCATGCCATACCGACCAAGCCACGCCACGTTAAACAAGCCACTCCCACAGAACCTATAGTTAAAAAATTGAATCCCACCACTGATGTAGACTTATTTGGTCTTTTTATTACCTGGCGTACAGAGATGGGTAGGCTGAACCCAAGGGAGATATCAAATGCATCATCAGTTTCAAGTCACTTCCTTCCCACAAGATATCTAAATCCAACCCACCTTCAATTCCATTGATTCTTATCTACCACCAATTTGCTTTGACCATTAGTAGCCACCTCTTATGAATAGATAGAAGAGATGGAATTGAGTACATTTAGCCTTGAAGAGAGAAGACAGGGAAATATAAAAGCCCTTGTCAAATATATGAGAGGTTATCGTATTCTGTGTTGTTCCATAGTACAGAAGATGGAATTATGGATTTAAGCTACAGAAATACAGATTCCAACTAAATGTGACAGCGAAAACATTTTGAGAATGAAATTCATTGTACAAAAAGGGAGTACTCCCATTCTCTGCAGAGGCTAAGCAAACATATATGGGAAAGCTTAATTTAAATTGAAGCAGGAGTTGAACTAAGTGCCATAAATGCCCTTTCCGGTGCTATCATACTATTCTGCAAATTTTTGGTGAAATCTCTGTAATCAAAATCCAAATGGTTGATGAACCAATTTAGGTCCTAAGCTAAAGGTATATTATCATCAGGCAACACATGATTAAAATGGGATCATGAGAAAATGCTTTCCACTTTAAGCTATTGTTCTATTCCTGCCTACGCAGTTGAAAACAAAGGAGGAATCCAATCATACATTGATATTTTTAAATCAGTCTATATAAAGGAAGCTGTGATGCTCCTTCAATATACCAGGGTGATCCGGCGGGGGGGGGAAACATATAAGCCCCTCTCTGGTACAAAGCTGAAGGGATCAGATCCTGTGGCCTAGAGGTTAATAGGCAGAAGCTGCAGGATCAAATCCCAGTAAGGGTATGGCTAACTGATGAGGCCAGAACAAGGCTGAAATAGTGCAATCCTAGTCTCCCTTAATTTTAAAAATTCAGCAAAAACATGTGACATATATAGATAGATTGTAGATAGATAGATAGATAGATAGATAGATAGATAGATAGATAGATAGATAGATATACCGTATATACTCGAGTATAAGCCGAGTTTTTCAGTCCAAAAAATGGGCTGAAAAACACAGCCTCGGCTTATACTCGGGTCATTAACAAAGTCACCACACGAGGGCGCCATTGCTTGAGCCAGAGCGAGGAGGCACCAGCTTTTGTCTCCTCTGGCATGCCGTAGTTCCTCTCCCTGGCTCAAGCAAATGAGGCAGCCATTTGCTCCAACCGAGGGGAAAAAAGTAATGGTGAGTATTCCTCTCTGCATTGCCTTTAGTCAGATTAAAAAGGCCCCCTGCTGTCAGATTCTCCTCCCCCTCCTTTGAAAGGATTTAAACTGTTTAAAAAATGGTATTTTGTGGTAGTTGCTGTCCTTGCTTGGATAGGATCTAATAATGTATTATGAGGCAGAGCTAGACAGGAATTCTTTTTCTATCTGTCTATCTTTCTATCTATCTATTTTTCTATCTGTCTGTCTGTCTATCTATCTTTCTATCTATATCTATCTGTCTATCTATCTATCTATCATCTATCTATCTGTATCTATTTCTATCTATCTATTTTTCTATCTTTCTATCTATCTATTTTTCTATCTATCTATTTTTCTTTCTTTCTATCTATCTATCTATATCTATCTATCTATCTATCTATCTATCTGTATCTATTTATATCTATCTGTCTGTCTGTCTGTCTGTCTGTCTGTCTATCTTTCTATCTATATCTATCTATCTATCTATCTATCTATCTGTATCTATTTCTATCTATCTATCTATCTATCTATCTATCTATTTTTCTGTCTGTCTGTCTATCTATCTTTCTATCTATATCTATCTATCTATCTATCTATCTATCTATTTGGTTTCTATGCTGATAACCTCACAGCAGCTAATGCTGAAGCTCTTCTTTGGATACACTTATTTATTTGTTTGTTTGTTTGTTTATTTATTTAATTGGATTTGTATGCAATCCTTCTCCAAGGACTCAGGGTGGCTCACAGCATATATAAAAACAGAACAATAATGTAAATCCAATTAATGATGAGAAGGAATCCAGTTTTGAAGGATTTTAACTCTTAGGTTTTAGCTTTGTTCCTGATCGAGCTACTTTTTTTACTTTTTAATTTATTGTTAATATTGTTAATTTGTTTACCCTCTTTTAAATTTACAGAGCTAGTTTACTGGTTTTCTTTAAAATAAATATTCTAAAACATGTCTCAATTAATGTAATTTTATTGTTTTCCATTTTTATAAGTTACCAGTAGCCACTGCATTTTCTAACCTCGGCTTATACTCGGGTCAATACGTTTTCCCAGTTTTTGTGGCAAAAATTGGTGCCTCGGCTTATACTCGGGTCGGCTTATACTCGAGTATATACGGTAGTCCCATTTTTATAAGCCAAAGTCATGCATGTGATATAATCTTGGCAAGTTTCTTAGTGAGGGTAATTAAGAGATATCAGTTCTGCAGCAAGGCTGCTGCCAAAGATCAAAGCTACTGGTGCATTCCTTCATGAGATAAGAAGTCTACAGTTTCACAGACTTACTAATTACTGCTTTATAGCCTCTCAGCAGACAGGGCACTTTTTCTCCAAAGATTTTTAGCAGGAAAATAGAAGGTGGCTAGCATAACCCGGCTGAGACCTCAAATCATCACCCAACTCCATTGCAAAATGTTGTAACTCCATCCTGATTTACCCATATGCCACCCTTCAATACCTATAGGAAGTGGTCAACAATTCCCTAGAGTTAACAAACTACAGACTACTTTCTTTTCCCATACAAGTATTGTTGTCTGTTTCTTAATCTTCTAAAGTGGGCATCTAGCAAAGGCTCCAGATCTTCCTCCTCCTCCCCTAAGTCAGACTCTACTGTCATTGGCATATCTGCCACCTCTGGTAGTCCTCAGGTTCATCCAGATCTATTTCTCCCTCACTCTCACTCTCTGCATCAGTTGGCAACATCACTGGCACAGGGTACCAAGATGGGCCTGGTTCATCCTCCTCAAAACCTATCATTACCAGAGGTGGCCAAGGGGCACTCCCAACAGCTATTTACTTTGTTTAATATGGCCTTCCAATGTGGTCACTGAGTACCACTTTCCCAAGTTATTTGAATAAGGTACCCACACCTCCTCCTTGGACAGATACAATTTCAGCCAGTCATTCTAAAATGCCATTCTATATGTCTACTAGCACAATAGAGGGAAGAAAAAGGGAGAATAGAAACAAAGGATAAAGACCCAAGAGAAGGTTAAGTTCTAAAAGACAGAAACAGGAGATCTCGATCACCATCACATTTATTGATTCAGGTTGCCGATATTTACCCACAAGGCACAATAAATAGTGAAATAGACTGAAAACACGCATCCTGTTGAGGCTCATCACATAAATCCCATTGCAGATATTAATTAGAATAGAGATTTATTTGTTTAATTACAAGTAATTGTGGGACCGATTGGAATAAAATTGCATTGGGGAGCTCGGAGCTCATCTGGATGCACAACAGCATTTGGATGGGCAGGGTGTGTAGCTTGAGTGATTGTGGGCCCACTCCGCAGGAAAGCAGCAGCCAAGATGACCGGCAAAGAAAATGGAAGATAGCTTCCTCCTCTTTTAAATGTCTACAGAGGCAAGGTCAATGGATGACAATGTAGTCTCTTTCATGTGATCTCAGAAGATAAAAAGGTAAAGGTAAATGTTTCTCCCACACATGAATGGGGGGACCCAGGCGGGACCCAGGGGAAGAGCCTTCTCTGTGGTGGCCATGGCCCTCTGGAACCAACTCCCCCCAGAGATTAGAATAGCCCCCACCCTTCTTACCTTTCGTAAGCTCCTTAAAACCCACCTCTGCCGTCAGGCACGGGGGAACTGAGATATTCTTTCCCCCTAGGCTTCTACAATTTATGCATGGTATGTCTGTATTTATGATTGGTTTTATAACAAGGGTTTTTAGCTGTTTTAATATTGGATTGTCACATGCTGTTTTTATCACTGTTGTTAGCCACCCCGAGTCTACGGAGAGGGGCGGCATACAAATCCAATAAATAAAGTAAAGTAAAGTAAAGTAAAGTAAAGTAAAATGTAAAGTAAATTAAAATGTAAAGTAAAGTAAAATGTAAAGTAAAGTAAAGTAAAATAAAATAAAATAAAATAAATACATACATACATACATAAATAAATAAATGCTAGTCATTTCCAGCTCTAGAGGGCAATGCTCAGTCAAGGGCTGCTGCCCACACAGGACGGGGGATGCAGTGGGGGGAACAAAAATGGAGCTTACATAGTATATATTTTGAGTGCCTGTGTATAATATGTATGTACAAATATGGCAGTGTTTGTACAGTATATTTTGGATATTCAGTATATTTACTATTAGGTTAGGCACCCTAACCCAAACCCTTGACATGAGTGACGTCAAGTTCGCCACCTTTAAGCCAATCACATGACCTTTAAGCCACCCCTTGGTGACATGATCGTCAAGTCACTCCCACCTGGTCACATGGCCAGCAAGCCACTCCTATCCAGTCACATGGTTGACAAGCCACTCTCACCCGGTCATATGACTATCAAGCCACACCCAGAAAATAAGCTACAGTCACAGTGTGGTAGTAAAATATTTTGTGGCCTTTCACTGGCAGTGCTCATATCTGTTTCTAATTCGAGGAGCCAGCACTATCCAAAGACATCTCCATGGTCATGTGGCTGGCATAATTAAATGCCAAAGGCGCATGGAGCACTGTTACCTTCCCTACCAAAGTGGTTCCTATTTTTCTACTTGCATTTTTTCTTGCTTTTGAACTGCTAGGTTGGCAGAAGCTGGCTCTCAGATCTTAGAAACAAAACAGCAATTGGCAGGGACTGCCTTCTGCTGCACGAATCCCAGTGACCAGTTAGGTCCCACAGAGTGGGTCTTCTCCGGGTCCCGTCAACCAAACAATGTCACTTGGTGGGACACAGAGGAAGAGCCTTCTCTGTGGCGGCCCCAGCCCTCTGGAACCAACTCCCCCCAGAGATTAGAATTGCCCCCAACCTCCTTGCCTTTCGAAAGCTGCTTAAAACCCACCTCTGCCGCCAGGTATGGGGGAACTGAAATACACTTCCCCCTAGGCCTTTACAATTTTATGCATGGTATGTCTGTATGTATGATTGGTTTTTATATAATGGTTTTTTAACTGTTTTTAGTATTGGATTTTGTTATATACTGTTTTATTGCTGTTGTTAGCCGCCCCGAGTCTGCGGAGAGGGGTGGCATACAAATCCAATAAATAAATAAATAAACTAGTAGTTAGACCAGGAACAACTAGCAAGGGTCGATAGGGTTTATGTATGTAGACAACCTTTTCTAATCCTAAATGTTAAGAGGGAGTAGTAAATAAATATCTACCCAGAAGCCCCTTTTGTTTGATCAATTAACTGAATACAATCAAATGGTATGTACACACAATGATACACACAATGAAGGCAGCAGAATTTCAGCTCTGTTGAAAACATAAGCATGTCCTAGAGAAAAGGAGGTGGCAGAAAAAGCCCAGTTTACACCCTATAATGCTGCCCACATTTGGTTTCTCCCTCACATTGTTGCTAGCTGCTAATTATTTCAGCATTTTTTCACCATGTTTAAAATTCCTTTTTATAGTTATTGTGTCATCACTAAGAGTGCAACAATGACTTGATGGCATGTAATCCACATAATCATTGTATTGCTGGTCTTTTTTTAAATCGTTTTTGGTCTTGAGTTATAAATAAATGTTGGCTGGTTGATTATAATTTGTAGATGTCTTTGAAAGTGCAGCAGTCAAATTTATACTTTAATTTATGTAGTTATTCACAGTTCTGCCACATCATGCTTGCACTTGGGAAATAACTTTTTATTATTTCCAATTCAATAGAAAGAAATTACTTTAAAGGTTATTGGGACTTCATTTGTACATCTATCCATCAATAGATAATTCTCCAAAAACGTAAGAGAATGGGGCCAAATGTGGTATCAAGGGAAAAGCTAGCAAAAGAAAGATCATATTTGAAATTTGTGGGATTTGGGCAAGAACTGTGGAGACAGACAATCAGATTGAAAAACTTTTAAGTGTCCTACTAGTGCTCTAAGTGCTTTCTCCTTTTATCCCTCTTGGCAACATGACCAGGAGTGGGACTCTATTAAAAGGTTGGAAATTACAGTCACTTAAAAAAAATTAGTAATGTATTGCTATTCATCCAGGATAGTCTGGAGATTAGTAGCTTTTAAGTAGCACTTTTATAGAAATTGAACTTTGAGTAAACAATGGGGTAGATTGAGTTGCCTCTTCTTTCCTCCACCTCTTCACAGCACCTCAATGTTTTAGAAAGTAAACATTGCTTTTAAGAATCAAAAGAAAAAATTAAAACAGGGAAATAGCTTAGTGGGGGAGGAAATTTAAAGGAAGCAAATCTGTTCTTCGGAGCTTCAAAACTCGGAGAACCATTAATCAGTTGTACATTATGCTGAAGTGCTAAAAGTATTGAAGTATAATTAGGGAAATATAGTCGAAAGCCACACTTTCTGCTTGACCCTTTGCCACTTTAAGCCCCTCTTTGCTTCCTGAGTACAGATGCAGGTGACATTATCCTCTTCCACTGTCCACTTTGAGCTAATTGCAAATGAACTTCACACCTGTGTTTTCCAGCTTAGTGAAATGATGTTTTTTAACCAAAGCCGTCACAGGTCTTCCAAAGCAGCCCCTAGCATTTCTGTCTATCCAAGTAGCAGTCCCAGCTCTATCTATCTATCTATCTATCTATCTATCTATCTATCTATCTATCTATCTATCTATCTATCATCTACAGTACCTATCTATCTATCTATCTACATCTATATATCTATATATCTATATATCATCTACAGTATCTATCTATCTATCTATCTATCTATCTATCTATAGATAGATAGATAGATAGATAGATAGATAGATAGATAGATAGATAGATAGATAGATAGATAGATATATAGAGAAAAATCTTCCATATGTCCAAAACTCTATGGCCTTCCAAAAATACACAAGGAAGGAATACCTCTCAGGCCAATAGTCAGTTCTATAGGCTCCCCTCTACAAAACCTTGCCAAATTTTTAGCCAAATACCTTCAACCATATACAGAAACTATTACCTCATATGTTCAAAATTCATTCCACTTTATACAAATAATTAAAAAACAAAACCTACAACCGATGACCTACTTGTAAGTTTTGATGTCGTGTCCCTGTTCACACAAATACCTATTAAAGAAGCCTTGACAGCTATCCAGGACAAACACAAACCCCCCAAATATATCCTAGACCTTACCAACCACTGCCTGACCAATACATACTTCATCTATAATGAACAAAGATATAAACAGATAGAGGGAGCCACCATGGGATCACCTCTCTCACCTGTCATCGCCAACCTCTATATGGAATATTTCGAAAATAATGCATTAGAGCAATCCAAATACAAACCTAAACTTTGGCTGAGATATGTTGATGATACCTTTGTAATTTGGCCACATGGTAAAGAAAAACTAGACAATTTCCTCACACATCTCAACAGCCTACACCCCAAAATACAGTTTACTATGGAAACAGAAATCAATGATCAACTTCCCTTTCTAGATGTACTGGTCTATAAAAAACCCAATGGCAGCCTAGGACATACTATCTACCAAAAGAAAACCCATACCAACCGTTATCTAAATGCACACTCACACCACCACCCCGCACAAATCACCTCAGTGGCCAAAACTCTCATCACCAGAACCAAACGCTTAGCTGACCATGAGCACTTAAAAACTGAATTGAACAAACTCAAAGATGTATTAATTTATAATGGATTCAAAGAGAAAACAATAACAAACCTAATCAAAAAAGAGACACACCCCCAAAAAACAAGATCAAGAACAGGACAATGGCACCACCATCCTTCCTTGCATCAAAGGCACCACGGATAAAATTAGTAAAATTCTGCACAAACATAACATCAAAACTTCATTTTGCACTAACCAAAAAATATCTAATATCCTAAGGAGCCCCAAAGATAAAATCCAATTGGAATACCAAGGAATCTATGAAATCCCTTGCAAAATATGTGCAGCCACATACATTGGACAAACTAACCGAAGAGTGAGCCAACACATAGCAGAACATGTGAATGCAGTCAAAAAAGAAGAAAAGACCTCCTCCCTTGTCCAGCACATTAAAAAAACAGGGCACGAAATTGACTTTGAAAAAACTAAATTACTCCACAAAACAGAGAATTTATATAGAAGAATTGCCCTAGAAGCTATAGAAATTGAGAGGAGACCCCTTTGCATAAATAAAAGAGATGACACGTCCCGCCTACCAGAAATTTGGAAACCAGCCTTAAACAACAAAAAAAACACTTCATAATAATCAGCATGTCAATCCTTCTAATAATTATGATTTTAGAATTTTGATATTTGGAAATCAGCCTTAAACAAAACACTTCATAAAAATCTCCATGTCATTCCTTCTAATAATTATGATTACACCAACCAATCAGATCACTGAAACATAATCACCCAATCTATTTGCTACATTCAAAACAAATCTCCACCCCCACACTATATACTAGGAAGAAATGACAGTTGCTAACATTCCATTTTACAACAACACAAAGATTGGAACTTTAGCCTGATGATGGTGAATGTGATTTCACCGAAACGTCGCATAGACATGCAAAATATTACACAGGGCAAAACCCGAACTCAGAACAATCTACATATATATATATATATATATATATTTGTTTTCGTAAATTTTCACGGGTATATGTATGTAGATTGTTCTGAGTTCGGGTTTTGCCCTGTGTAGTATTTTGCATGTCTATGCGACGTTTCGGCGAAATCACATTCACCATCATCAGGCTGAAGTTCCAATCTTTGTGTTGTTGTAAAATGGAATGTTAGCAACTGTCATTTCTTCCTAGTATATAGTGTGGGGGTGGAGATTTGTTTTGAATGTAGCAAATAGATTGGGTGATCACTGAAACATAATCACCCAATCTATTTGCTACATTCAAAACAAATCTCCACCCCCAAACTATATACTAGGAAGAAATGACAGTTGCTAACATTCCATTTTACAACAACACAAAGATTGGAACTTCAGCCTGATGATGGTGAATGTGATTCTATCTATCTATCATCTACAGTACCTATCTATCTATCTATCTATCTATCATCTACAGCAGTGTTTTTCAACCAGTGTGCCGCGGCACACTAGTGTGCCGTGAGACGTGGTTAGGTGTGCCGCGAAGCTCAGAGAGAGAAAGAAAACAAGAGAGAGAGAAAGAAAGAGAGAGAGAGAAAGAAAGAGCAAGACGGAGAGAAAGAAAACAAGAGAGAGAGAAAGAAAGCAAGAGAGGAGAGAGAGAGAGAAAGCAAAAGAACGAGAGAGAGAGAAAGAAAGTAAGCAAGAGAGAGAGAAAGAGAGAGAAAGAAAGCTAAAGAAAGAAAGAGAGAGAGGGAAGGTGGGAGAGAGAAAGACATAGATGGAGGGAGAGCGAAAGAGAGCAAAAAAGAGGAAAGAAGGAAGAGAGAAAGAAAGAGGGATGGAGAGAGAGAAAAAGGAGGACGGGAGAGAAAGAGGGAGGGAGAGAGAAATAGAGCAAAAGGGAGAAAGAGAGAGAGATAATTTTTTTGCCCAAACTTTTTTTAGCCGCCCTCCCCCTCAATGTGCCCCATGCTTTTGTAAATGTAAAAAATGTGCCGCGGCTCAAAAAAGGTTGAAAATCACTGATCTACAGTATCTATCTATCTCTATCTCTCTATCTATCTCTATCTCTATCTCTATCTCTATCTCTATCTCTATCTCTATCTCTATCTCTATATCTATATCTATATCTATATCTATATCTATCTATCTATCTATCTATCTATCTATCTATCTATCTATCTATCTATATATATATATATATATATATATATATATATATATATATATGTATGTATATATGTATATATATCAATCATCTACAGTACCTATCTATCTATCTATCTATCTATCTATCTATCATCTACAGTATCTGACAACTAGACATAAGAACAGTTTTTTCCCGAACGCCATCACTCTACTAAACAAATAATTCCCTCAACACTGTCAGACTTTCTACTAAATCTGCACTTCTATTCTACTAGTTTTTCTCATAATTCCTATCACCCATTTCCTCCCATGTTGACTGTATGACTGTAACTTGTTGCGTATACCCTAAGATTTTTTATTAATATTGCTTCTTCATTGCTTATTTGACCCCTATGACAATCATTAAGTGTTGTACCACATGATTCTTGACAAATGTATCTTTTATTTTATGTATGTTGAGAGCATATGCACCAAGACAAATTCCTTGTGTGTCCAATCACACTTGGCCAATAAAAATTCTATTCTATTCTATTCTATTCTATCTATCATCTACAGTATCTATCTATCATCTACAGTGTCTATCTATCTATCTATCTATCTATCTATCTATCTATCTATCTATCTATCTATCTGTCTATATCTCTATCTATATCTCTATCTATCTATCTATCTATCTATGTATATGTATATATATATATGTGTGTGTGTGTGTGTGTGTGTGTTTGTGTGTGTGTGTGTGTGTGTAGATTGTTCTGAGTTCGGGTTTTGCCCTGTGTAATATTTTGCATGTTACCAACAGAACCGGCTCTGTGAAATTATCACCAAGTTACTAACTGTTCTAAAGAACCAATAGAATTGTTTATGTTTATTGGATTTGTATGCCGCCCCTCTCCATAGACTTGGGGCGGCTAACAACAGTGGTAAAAACAACATGCAACAATCCAATACTAAAACAGCTAAAAACCCTTATTTTAAAACCAATCATACATACATACAAACATACCATACATAAATTGTAAAAGCCTAGGGGGAAAGAATATCTCAGTTTCCCCATGCCTGACGACAGAGGTGGGTTTTAAGAAGCTTACGAAAGGCAAGAAGGGTGGGGGCTATTCTAATCTCTGGGGGGAGTTGGTTCCAGAGGGCTGGGGCCGCCACAGAGAAGGCTCTTCCTCTGGGTCCCACCAAACGACATTGTTTAGTTGACGGGACCCGGAGAAGGACAACTCTGTGGGACCTAACTGGTCGCTGGGATTCGTGCGGCAGAAGGCGGTCCCTGAGATAATCTGGCCCGGTGCCATGAAGGGATTTATAGGTCATAACCAACACTTTGAATTGTGACCGGAAACTGATCGGCAACCAATGCAGACTGCGGAGTGTTGGTGTAACATGGGCATATTTAGGGAATTGGTAGGAAGCCACCTTTGTGCCCTGCTCAATCCGAAAATTTTGTGCACCTGTTATATTTTATGATTATATTGATTAGAATATATGCTTACTATTGATTCCACTATGCATGGCTGCCAAATTTGTTCATATACATTGTAGCTTCAAGATTCTGAATAAATTGCCTTCATACTGTATATCTATTATTCACACTCACAAATACAAGCAGACATGCTATCATTTTACACAGCGTGGGAATCATTATTACACATTATGTTAATGTTTAATTATATTATCCATTCAAAAGAGTTGGTATTCAGGAGATGTGTTAGAGTGCCCAGATTCTGCTCTGAAATTTGCGAGGGGATTATATGCTAACACCTTGTTGGTATTGTTCAATTGTTCAGTCATTTTGACTCATGACCCAAGGAACATAATTTTGCCAGAATTGTCTGTCAAACTGTCCTTTGATTATTATTTTTTCATGCTTGTGTTATCAGAAAAATAAAATCTGGCCTTTTGGTTTTCTATCATCATCATCATCATCATCGCTGTTGTTGTTGTTATTATTATTATTATTTTAACAATACAACACAGCAAATGAGATCACTATGCTAGATTTCGTATTTCATCACCAGTCGGGCGTTTCCCAAACACCTAGGACTGCGTGATGTAGTGGCAAATTTTGTGTGCCGATCCCAGTTAAGTGGCCTTTTGCAATTGACAGATGGAGATTTTATCAATGCCAATGGTTTTCAAATGTTCGCTGAGATCCTTTGGCACTGCACCCAGCGTGCCAAGGACCACTGGGTCTACTTTCACTGGCTTATGCCAGAGTTGTTGCAGCTCAATTTACAGATCTTTGTATTTCTCAAATTTCTGTAGCTGCTTCTCCTCAATTCTGCTGTCTCCTGGGATTGCAATGTCGATGATCCATGCTTTCTTTTTCTCCACAATCATGATGCCTGGTGTATTATGTTCCAAAATTCAGTCAATCTGAAGTCGGAAGTCCCACAGTCGTTTTGCTTACTCATTTTCTACCACTTTTTTGGGCTTATGATCCCACCAGTTCTTTGCCACTGGAAGGTGGTAGTTCTGGCATAAGTTCCAGTGGATCATCTGTGCCACAGCATTGTGTATATGCTTGTAGTCAGTCTGTGCAATCTTTTTGCAGCAGCTGAGTTGTTTTGTTGTTGTTGCTGCTGCTGTTACTATTGTTGTTGTTGTTGTTTGTTGTTGTTATTGCTATTGTTATTGTTATTAACTTTTTCTATGATTCTTTCCTTCACATTAGGCATACAAAATATGTAACAAAGGATAATGATGTTTCTTAGCAGTTTTAATTCCAATTGTTCTACCTTCTAGTTGAGCATTTCTCATGATACAATCTGAATATTAATCAAATAAAAATCATGATTATATACAATCTTGATATGCTCCTTCCCTAATCCTGAACCATTAAATTGTTCCATATCCTGTTCCAACTGGTGGCTTTTAGTCTTCATATAAATTCTTCAACAGGCAGAGGAGGCACCCAGTGCACCCATTCTACAATTGAAAGACTTCATATAACAATAAATCCCAAATAGATGTCTTTTTCTATCAAATATTAACAATGTGATCCTGAGATTCTCTGGGGTTTAAAAAAAATCCTATGTATAAATCCTGGGTTTTTTTCCCCATTTACTGGTGAAGGGTGATTTGGAAAATCCTGTGCAAGAGAGATTAATATAATTGTGAAAGATTCTATCGTTTTTGTATCTGGAATTGAACTTGGTTTTTTTTCCAGTCTCTGTTGTGTTTTCCATTCCTATTTACAAACAACAATAATCACTCTGAATGTATCAACTTTGTAGATGTTAATGGTTTCATTGTGTTATCATCCACTGCTGCAGCTTTAAGGCTAGCAATATTTGTTTCTGTGATTGATTGATTGATTGATTGATTGATTGATTGATTGATTGATTGATTTCAGCATTGCCTAACTCTAGGCCAACCTTTTTTCCATGATTCACTTGGCATCACATCACAAATGTCTCATTTCAATTCAGGGATCAGAACTTTGTACATATTATTGATTTGGGGATCTCTTTTTTATAGTATTTGTATCATCTCTCCTTTGTGTTTATTTTTGCTACTTCTTTGCCTTTTTTCTCTTTTAGCAGGCCCATATTTATTTAAATTTGTTAAGTTTTATTATCTTTTAATACGTATCTTTCCTTCTCATTTCAATTCTTAGCCTCATTTTTGTATAATTTGTTTACATATATTGTGCTTCTTTGCTCTTCTTTGGAACTTAGTATTTAGTTATGCACATTTTTTATTTTTCTTTATCCTCAGGGTGATGTTATTTTGTTTTTGTGTTGTTGTTTTTGACATAGCAACAGCAACAGCCAAAAACAGCAAGTGTTTTTTCTTTTCTATTTTTTCTTTCATTTCAGAGTGCTTTTGTTTGCTTGATTCTTTAATGGTGACATTATTTCTGTCTGGAATTCTTTATCATTTACCTAATCTAGCCCATCAAATATATTCTTTAACTCCATTGCACAATCTTGTGGCACCCTGGTGATGCAGTGGTTAGCATGCAGTATTGTAGGCTATCTCTGCCCATTGCCACGAGTTTAATTCTGAGCGGCTGAAGGTTGACTCAGCTTTCCATTCTTCTCAGGTCGGTAAATGAGGACCCTGATTGTTGGGCACCATATGCTGACTCTGTAAACTGCTTTGTATAAAAGCAGTTTACCCAAAGGGCTGTAAAGCATTGTGAAGTGGCATATAAATGGAAGTGTTATTGCTATTGTTATAATCTTGTAAAATAGCGCTGTACCTTGTCGATTTAAAGATTCCATTTGTTTTCTTGATTTAAGTTGCAATTTTGTAAGGAAATTGGTTCTACGAGAGACGGATTATCTTTTTGCTGCTAAATTGCACTTTTCCATCTTTGCTTGCAGAATATACAGTCCATTTGATTTTGGTATTGTCCATCTGGCAATATAGTTGTTGGAAGAAAATACTTGCTGTAAACATTGAATGTTCTTGGCAGAACCCCATTTCCTGCTTCATTTTGTTTATCAAGACCAAATTTTCCCTTTATTCCAGATGGTATTTTACTTCCAACTTTAGCATTTCAGTCTCCTATAATTAGCATGACAGCTTTTTCTAGTCTTGCATTGACAAGGTGTTCCAAGACACCGGAGCTTTCTTTGCATCTGTGCTTATAACATAGAGTTCAATAACTCTGATACTGGTTGCCTTGCATGCAAATTAAAATCATTCTATCCTTATTAATTTTTGCTACATCCATATACTGGTTTTGACTTTTCTTTATTAATCAGGATGGCTGCTCTAATTCTTCTAAAAATGTCCTCTGATGTGAGTCCTTCTCAGGTCACTGATTCCTAAAATACTAGTGTTCATTCTTGGCATTTCTGCTTTGACAATATCAAGTTTCCTTTGGTTCGGGCATGGTTCTGGCATTCCACATTCTAATGGTATATTTGCAACATCAATTTTTCTTTTGCTTCTGACCCCTTCAATGGCTGGACATCCTTTTAACTTTAATCCAACCACGTCACAAGCATCAATGCTTCTCTTTTTAAAATTTAAATTTATTGTTTTATCACTGAAAATAAAATACAGAACAATAAAATAAACAAAATGAAACAAAACAAAAGCATACATTCAACCCTAACAACAACAAAAAAGGAGATAAAAAATAGTGTATAAAATGCAGGAAAAAGTAGTCAATTAAATTTTACATGTACGATCCATCCTGGCTGGAGATTGATAGATGATAAATAGATAGATAGATAGATAGATAGATAGATAGATAGATAGATAGATAGATAGATAGATGGGTGGGTGGGTGGGTGGGTGGGTGGGTGGGTGGGTGGGTGGGTGGGTGGTGGGTGGGTGGGTGGGTTGGTTGGTTGGGTGGGTGGGTGGGTAGGTAGGTAGGTATGGTTTTCAGTCTTTTATATAACTGTCTAGTCCATTGTCTATAATAAAAGCAGTTAATTTTGCCAGCTCTACTAATTCAGTCCTTTAAAATCCATTCTTCAACAATCGGCATTTTTCTTTCCAGTTTTGGCAAGTACAATTTTTGCAGCTGTCACCATGTGAAGGAATAGCATCCCAAACTGAATTTCAATTGGTTTGTATAGTGCACCTAAAGGAAAAGCTTCAGATTTCATTAATATGTGTATCTTAAATATTTTTTGCATTGCCATTGTTATGTTTATCTGGTATGTTTTCACATATTTGCGAGACCACCACCTATAATAAAAATGAACCTGGATTTTGACTACATTTCCAGCACTCATTAGAAATTTTTTTGCTAGTCCATCTGGGGTCAAATACCAATGATACATAATTTTATAAGTTTTCTTTCAAACTGCAACTACACTTTAGGTCCCCCCCCCCCCCCTAAAATTGCTGATTTTACCATGTACTCTTTAACATATTCATCTTCTAGATTCATTTTGAGTAATAATTTTTAGAAATCAACTGGTCATCTCCAGAGCATAAATTAATGTCCAATTCAAATTTAGTTCTCAGGAAAACAGAACTTTTTCATTGTTTAAATCTTTCAAAAATGCCATAATAATTAAACCAATCATAAGCAAATCCTACACTTAATAGTTGTTCTCTTGTACTTATCTTAAATCCCTCTTTTTCAAATATCAATGTCTCAATATGTCATCTATTTACATTCTGAAATCATTTCTGTTCTATGTAGTGTGTTCACCCAGGGGGAGAGCCCAGTTGGGCTGGGACAGGCTGAGGTGGTGGGGGTCAGCCCCTTGCCATTTCCAAGAAAGCCCCATCACCCAGATCTAAACACATCATAGGCCAGATCTAGCCCTTGGTCCTTGAGTTTGACATGTTTGGCCTAGTCCCTTGTTGTGATTTACCTGTAATTGGAGAACCATTTAGGATGTACATCTTAGCATCACTGGGTTTAAGTCCCTTCACCATTAAATGTATGGAGGCAACAGCCTCACAATCTTCAAGGTGCAGAGTCACCACTGAAGTCCTGCAACTTTTCTACATGCATCTGTTGTGGTTTGCTCTGGCCCAGCTCCTGCCCCAAGGACTGTGGATGTGGGGGAGACATCCACATGCTGCAGGCCTGTTTTGCCCCCGGTGGAATTTGATGATGAAGGCTCCTCTGACCAAGAAGACATGAGTGACAGGGAGGAGGAGAGTGTGGCAGACAGCTCGGAAGGAGATCAATTATCTAGCTCCTCCTTGGATTCAGAACAAGAATTAATGATACAGCCACGCATGCGGAGAGCGATGCATAGGCAACAACAACTGAGAGATTATTATCAAAGAAAATGAGGCCACCTGTAGTTGGGTGGGGCTGTGGTAATTAGTGAGGCTGCTGTAAATAGCAGCCTGTGGGTTTGGCCATTGTGGAGGATTATCTGATCGTTGTGTTTCGTGACTGCTTTACTTACTTTGACCTTTTGTGTGCTGATTTTTCCCCACTTTGAAACTAAACCAGAGCAAAGTGTGTTTCACTTTGTGAAAGAAGAAGGAATGTGAATTGCCCCACAGCTGCAAGCTAAGTATCTCAAAACTGATAAGGGACTTGTACAAATTACCAGTTTGTTTGGAGATGAGTGCTCTTTGCTGTACAAAAAGAGGGCTTAGGTTAAGTGAATTTTCCTTATAAAGAACATGGTTTTGAATTTTCAAACGTGTGTGTGTGTGTGAAATTTGTACCTGTGAATTTTTGGGAGGATTCTACCAGAGAGCCTGACAGAACACCATCTTGCAGATTTTGACACATCCTATGGATGTCCATGCACGAAGGACTTACTGTCTGCATATTTTGAAATATATATCTCAGTTAAAATACACAAACACGAGAACAAAAACATCAATTAGCCTTTGGCTAATTCATTCAAAGTTGAAATTGCCAAATTCTCATCTCCCATCTAATTATTATCTCACCATCCTGACACCCATCTCAGCAGTTTCCTTCCAAAACAGCTTCCATGTGAAGCCAAATATCTGCCCCAGTGTATAATTAGAGATCTATATTCAGAAATAAGAAATCTTGGATTGATTGCCCATGAGCCAAATATTCTGCAGATTTTGAATGATTTTCTAGACAGAATACTGGAGCAGATTACCATTTCTTCGACTTGGGGATCAATTTAGCCTGATCCAAGTTGTGATTTACCTGTACTTGGTGACCCACAACAATACTTAAGTAGCACATTTTCTTTTAAAATAGAGAGAATTGTAATCATATAATCATTGGATTTTGAGCAAATATGATCTGTCTGTTCATGTCATTCTAACAGCTAGTGTCTATTAACTTGCTTGTCCCCAGGGCCTTATTTGTAACCTTTCCCTCCAAGAAAGAGGATGCAACTCACAGCAGCATTACAAGTAGCCTTCCTTCTACCTATGCCCACAGAAAAAAATGAGCAGGGATGGGTGGGGCTGCAAAGATAAAAATAATTTTGTTATAGCCTGGAGACTTTCCATGAGAAGGGTTAAATGGACATGTTATTCCTGCAAGATGACAGCTGGGAAGATCTACTTTGGGGGCACTATTAGGTCAAACTAGAAGAAACAGTGAGCTATAACAACTTTGGCTGGAAGATCTATCAAAGGAGAAATGCTATGGCTCTTCCACTTTTGGCCTCAGTTGCAAAAGACTTGAAATTTTGACCAGAGGCTAGGGTGGTGGTAGGGATAAATGCAAACAGAAGACACTCTTTGTAAGACAGTTTCAAGTTTAATTGGATTTGTATGCTGCCCCTCTCCGAGGACTCGGTGCAGCTCACAACATATACAATGAACTCAATCTGTATAGTCTGGAGGACAGAAGGAAAAGGGGGGACATGATCGAAACATTTAAATATGTTAAAGGGTTAAATAAGGTTCTGGAGGGAAGTGTTTTTAATAGGAAAGTGAACACAAGAACAAGGGGGCACAATCTGAGGTTAGTTGGGGGAAAGATCAGGAGCAACATGAGAAAATATTATTTTACTGAAAGAGTAGTAGATCCTTGGAACAAACTTCCAGCAGACGCGGTTGGTAAATCCACAGTAACTGAATTTAAACATGCCTGGGATGAACATATATCCATCCTAAGATAAAAATACAGGAAATAGTATAAGAGCAGACTAGATGGATCATGAGGTCTTTTTCTGCCATCAATCTTCTATGTTTCTGTGTTTCTGTGTTTCTGTGTTTCTGTGTTTCTGTGTTTCTGTGTTTCTGTGTTTCTGTGTTTCTGTGTTTCTGTGTTTCTGTGTTTCTGTGTTTCTGTGTTTCTGTGTTTCTGTGTTTCTGTGTTTCTGTGTTTCTGTGTTTCTGTGTTTCTGTGTTTCTGTGTTTCTGTGTTTCTGTGTTTCTGTGTTTCTGTGTTTCTGTGTTTCTGTGTTTCTGTGTTTCTATGTTTATGTTTCTATGTTTCTAGAAGAAATAGTAGGTCAATCCAATTAATATACATAAAAAGAACAATCCTTAAAATTCTGATTTTTAAAAAAACTTCCATTAACATTCAGTCAACAAGCATACTAAAACATTTGTTGGTCAGGGGGGAAGATCTAGTAACCCCAGGCCTGGCGGCAAAGATGAGTTTTTAAACTCTTACGGAAGGCAAGGAGGGTGGGAGCAGTGCAAATCTCCAGAGGGAGCCGATTCCAGAGGGCTGGGGCCCCTGCAGAGAAGGCTCTTCCCCTAGGTCCCACCAGCCGACATTGTTTGGTCGATGGGACCCTAAGAAGACCAACTCTCTGGGACCTCACCAGTCGCTGGGATTCATGCAGCAGGAGGTGATCTCGGAGATAGTCTGGTCCTATGCCATGTAGGGCTTTATAGGTCATAACCAACACAGTTGGTCTGCAGCTTGCAGTTCTGGCTAACAGTGCTGAATTATGGTACATGGAATCCTTCTGCATTGGCCAGACTGGCTGGGGCTGCTATTCAGGAACCTCTGGGCAGGAACATATTATAAATTAAAATGTAATCATTCAAAGTAAAGTAATTCTTATGTGAATGAAAAGGTTTCAGCATTCCAGCCCTCAGACTAATGAACTGGTCCTCAATGCTGCACTTGTGATAATTAGAGCTTGAAACCCCTGATGTGAATAATCACAGAAGGGAAGATGTCAAAACAATTGATGAAGGTACAGAGCAGTCCAGCCTTCACGGCGTGGCATCTCCAGTTATGTTCATCTTTAATTTTCATCATGGCATGGGATGCTAGCCAGGTTGCAAAACTAAATGGGTTGGGAAAGGCGGGACTACGGACATCTCCAAATGCAAGAGTTCCCAATTGTTGTTAGGCACTTGAAGAGGGGCGGCATACAAATCTAATAAGTTGTTGCTGTTGCTGTTGCTGTTGCTATTGCTATTGCTATTGTTATTGTTATTGTTATCATAACAATGGAATGCAACTAGCACTTGCAAACGACAGAGATCTCAAAGTAGGATTACTGCCTTAAGCACTGAAGGTACAATACAAAAGAAAGGCTGTTTCATAGTTCTGAAATGCCTCTTCTTCAGATTCCAATTTAGTGGCCGGGGGGGGGGCGGGGAGGAGTTCATGCTAATTGTGTTTTTGAGACCAAGGGGAAAACTGCCAGAGAAGCATTTCTGGAAAAAAAAGATCAATGGGGAACTAATCAAAGAAATGGGGAAGTAATCGGGGAAATAATTTATTGGCCACCCTGTCACTCTAATCCATTTCTAAACGGTCTATTATTCTGGTATTGTGATAGTGGTCTTGGGTGTTTCTATATAAAAGTATCATTAGGATTTTAAAATAATAATAATAATAATAATAATAATAATAATAATAATAATAATAAATTAATAAAATTAATAAAATTAATAAAATTAATAAAATTAATAAAATTAATAAAATTAATAAAATTAATAAAATTAATAAAATTAATAACAATAATTTATTAGATTTGTATACTGCCCCTTTCTGTGGACTCGGAGCGGCTCACAACAAAATAATACAGTATAACAAATCTAATATTAAAAAACATTTAAAACCCCAACATTAAAACCAAGCAACACAATCATTCCATGCATAAACTATATGGCCTTCACTAGCCTGAAACTCTTTAAACATGTTAGAGCAGTGGTTCTCACCCATTCTAAAGCCACAACCCCTTAATACAGTTCCTCATGTTGTGGTGACCCCCAACCATAAGTCTAGTGCCAATTCTCCCAACAAAGCTTTAAGCTGATTGGCAGGAAGGTCAGAGGGACACCCCCACTTTAAATGACTGATTGGTTGGATTGTAAAAATATGTTTCCAGGTGCCAGAATAGAAGCTTTAATTCCTAACACCATGGGAAATTAGTCTTTTTCCATGGTCTTAGATGACCCCGGGTGAAATGGGTGGTTGCCCCCCCCAAGGGGTCCCAACCCCCAGGATGAGAACCACTGTGTTAGAGCAAAACTCCAATCACCATAGCTAACATCCTAACTCACCACTGTTGAGTTAAAGCACCAACTACCCATACTCGGGTGAGCACAAAGTTATAATGAGATGAAATCTGTTGCTTTTCCTCTATTTTGGCCAAATGATGTTCTTCTTCTGGTTTTCTTTGTGCAAGATAAACAAAGGAGGGGATTCCTCCCTCTCCCCCTCTCTCTCTTTCTTTTTCTTTCTTCCCTTTTATTTTCCTTCTTTCCTCACTTCTTTCTTTTTCTGTCTGTCATCCTTCCTACCTACCATCTTTCTTTCTTCCTTCCTTCCTACCACCTTTCTCTTTCTTTCTTTCTTTCTTTCTTTCTTTCTTTTCTTTCTTTTCTTTCTTTTCTTTCTTTCCTTTCTTTCCGTTCTTTCCTTTCCTTCTTTTCCTTCTTTTCCTTCTTTTCCTTCTTTTCCTTCTTTTCTTTCTTTTCTTTCTTTTCCTTCTTTTCTTTCTTTTCTTTCTTTTCTTTCTTTTCCTCCTTTTCTTTCTTTTCCTTCTTTTCCTTTTTTTCCTTCTTTTCCTTCTTTTCTTTCTTTTCTTTCTTTTCTTTCTTTTCTTTCTTTTCTTTCTTTTCCTTCTTTTCTTTCTTTTCTTTCTTTTCCTTCTTTTCCTTCTTCTCCTTCTTTTCCTTCTTTTCCTTCTTTTCCTTCTTTTCCTTCTTTTCTTTCTTTTCTTTCTTTTCTTTCTTTTCTTTCTTTTCTTTCTTTTCCTTCTTTTCCTTCTTTTCCTTCTTTTCCTTCTTTTCCTTCTTTTCTTTCTTTTCTTTCTTTTCCTTCTTTTCCTTCTTTTCTTTCATTTCTTTCTTTTCTCTTTTCTTTCTTTTCTTTCTTTTCTTTCTTTTCTTTCTTTTCTTTCTTTTCCTTCTTTTCCTTCTTTTCCTTCTTTTCCTTCTTTTCCTTCTTTTCCTTCTTTTCCTTCTTTTCCTTCTTTTCCTTCTTTTCCTTCTTTTCTTTCTTTTCTTTCTTTCTTTCTTTCTTTCACGGCTGGCACAAGGAGCCATATCTGCTGGCACACAAACTGTTGCCCTAGTTCAGCTCTAGTACATATATGCAGGCCAGCCAGCTGATTTTTCACTCTGGGAATATGTTTTTGGTTTCCAGGGGGCCTCTGAGGGAGGCAGTGGATGGCGTTTTTGCCCTCCCCAGCATCCAGGGAAACCTCTGGAGCCTACTGAGGGTGAAAAACAGGCATCCCGGGCCCACCAGAAGTCATAAAATGGTAGCAGGGGGGTTGTCCATGCATGTGGGGCACAGGGGAGCATTGAATTATAGGTTTGGGCATGCATGAGTGTGTGATAGCAGGCATGCGTGCACCCAAGGAAAATAGGTTCACCATCATTGCCCTAGGGAAGTGATGGCGAACCTATGGCACAGGTGCCACAGGTGGCACACAGAACCATATCTCCTGGCACGTGAGCCATTGCCCTAGCTCAGCTCCAACGTGCATGTATGTGCCGGCCAGCTGATTTTTGGTTTGCACATAGGTGCTGGGAGGGCATTTCTTTTGCTTTTGGAGAGCCTCCAAAGGGTGGGGGAGGAAATTTTTACCCTCCCCGGTTCCAGGGAAGCCTTTGGAGCCTGGGTAGGGCAAAACACGAGCCTACTGGGCCCACCAGAAGTTGGAAACAGGCCATTTCCAGCCTCCAGAAGGCCTCCAGGGGTGGGGGAAGGTGTTTTCACCCTCCCCAGGCATTGAATTATGGGTGTGGGCACTCACGCATACATGATAGCATGCACTCATGCTCTTTCAGCATCTGGGGGGAGGAAGGTTCACCATCACTGCCCTAGGGTCTCCTTCAGAAGTGTCAGAGTAATAATGATTTAATAGCTGACCAGCTGATGTAAGGCAGTAAACTAAAATGCTGGTGCAATGAGGATCAGTCAGCAGGGTTACTGCCACTTTAAGAAGCTGTCGGTATCAGGGAGGCCATGACATTCCATATCTCTCTCTCTCTCTCTCTCTCTCTCTTCTCGCATCTCTCTCTCCTTGTTCTATCTTCATTGTAGTTCTCTGTGTAGAGCTGAAGATTGATTGATTGACTGATTGCCTGGTATGGGCCTACCACGAGTGTGCATGTCTGTATATAGAAGTCTTGTAGATAAGCCACTGTTTGAAAGACCAAACCTCTGTGTACGGTATTTTGCTCCTGTGTTTTCTCAAAATAGTAGTCACGGCGTACACACTCTGAGAAGAAGAATGGTGGGGATCTGCTTATTGTCCATGTATGAAATATAAAAAAGAAGTGGCAGCTGCTCCTATAGCTTTTTTATAGCCTTTCTGCCATCTCTGCCAGCAACAGTCAACAATGCCTGTAGTCCTGTAACTGAGTCTCCAGGGTTCATCACTCTTGCTTGAAAGGCATAATCAGGACAAATACAACAATGTCTTGCGAAACAATAATATCTTGTGAAAAGAGGCTTCTGATTCCTATCAGGAATAAAAAGAGCATCAACTTGGTGCCAGCACATGTCTGTTGAACATGATCAGTCTGCTCCGCAATCTGCCCAGGCAGCAGGCTGAGGGATATTTCCATCATCATAAAAAGAGCTTGACTTGTCATAGCATTGCTCTCTTAGGTGATAGATTTCTTAGAGGAAAGGCAAGACAGTTTTTCCTCCTTGGTGGTCAGACAACCATGCACTATGGTTCTAGATGGACATCTATATGAGGACTATTGAGATAAAAGACCAAATGAGATCCTAACATAAGAGGCAAACACATGAACCGGGACCCAAAGCTTTACCTTGTAGAAAATAGCCCTTCAACTGGCCAGTTACTGCATTGTAGAGTCTCTCCTGAATCACATATACTTGGCTCATAGCAGGTAAAGAGCCACAGCAGCTAATTTTAGAACTTGATGATGATTAAGATGAAAGGCCCAGAAATCAATGAAGGAGATGCATGTGTCCCGTTCGTCATGGACTGAATAAAAACAGGGGGTGTAGAAGGGGTCAATCCCTTTTATACCTTGATTCAGTCCTAAATACATAATTGGGCAGTCATTAACCACTCACTTGGAGCCTAGCTATACCCTTCTTGGAGAATATATCATTTTCTCCTCCTCCTCCTGCTTCATATCTATATAGAAGTGGGAAATATCAGAATTAACTACAGCAGTGTTTCCCAACCTTGGCAACTTGAAGATATTTGAACTTCAACTCCCAGAATTCCCCAGCCAGCGAATGCTGGCTGGGGAATTCTGGGAGTTGAAGTCCAAATATTTTCAAGTTGCCATGGTTGGGAAACACTGAACTACAGTATTGTATCCACATATATTACCCAAATAAGAGCAAATGAATGAGAAACAAACATTTCATTGTTGGGATTATGAAGATGTATTGGGGAATCTCTGGGTATTTGCAATCAATCAAACATGTATTTTCGTGGAGGGGTTCCATCCCCCACGTTTCTTCCATCCCAATTCTCCAACCAATACAGAAAAGGGCAGGGCTGATGAGATACTGATGAGAACTTAACAGCAGTGAAGGATTGGAGAATTAAATCAGGGCATGCCTGTTCTACAGGTGGTAAATCTTTTACCTTTTATGAAATCTGCATCTGCAAATCAGCTGGCTGGGATTTAGAAAGTTGATGTCATCAAAATCTAACAGCAGGCTGTAAGAAGGCAGAGATACAGTATATCTCTCAACCCTTGTTCTCCAACCTGGGATGCCTCCGGTAAATTGAATTAAAATTTCCACCATATCTATCCTGGAATCAACTAGTCAAAGCAGCTGGTTGATTCAGTGAGAGAAATGCACCAAGACAAATTCCTTGTGTGTCCAATTACACTTGGGCAATAAAGAATTCTATTCTATTCTATTCTATTCCATTCCATTCCATTCTAGAAACATCTTCTGAATTCCCAAGTCTCCTCACTTGGGCCTATGGCTAGAATTCAAAAAGCAACTGTTATTTGTGAAGAAAAGTTTAGTGTACTTCATACTAATTGGCTGAAAAAAAATCAGTTCAAACATTTGGTACCATTATGCTTCCTTCTTTTCTTCACAGAGAAAACAAGGTCCTCTATGTCAGAGCCTGGTGTTCAACAGACCTTAAGTCACCTAGTATATTACAATTGCCATTCAGATTCTATGGTAAGGCTTTTCTTCCAGGAGTTGACAGATATAGCATTCCAAAGAGATGTTGTATACCATATCACAAGAGCATTATACTTCAGGAAAGAATTAAAGTGTGAACAGAAAGTTCAACGACACTTCTACGTTTTTAGAGGTTAAAAAACTAACTTTCCAAGCTCTCCTATGCTTATATTTAATTATTGTAATCAACATGTGAAATAAAAGTCCAATTAGTGAATATATGAACACCACAATTTTTCCATGCAACCACTCCAGTAGCATTATTTTATCGTCTTATTATTTTACTTCTGTTCTGTTTACATGCATTTCATTTCTTCTTTTTTATTTTTATAAGCTGCCTAGAGTACCCTCATGGCAAGCTAGGGAACAAATACATTTAATAAGCAAATAAATGGGGCCTTTAAAATAAAGAAAAAATCAGCTTACTGCATCATGTAAACCTTTCCCCCTTTTATCGGCTTATTTCTGCTTTATATTCCTCTCTCAACTTTACACTCAATTGTATTTATTTGTTCCTATCCTATCATTATTATTCTTATAAAAATCACAAAGCAGTGAACACATTTAATATTATTTCCACTTCCTATTAACTCAAAATGGGGAATATTGCTGTCTAAATGGAGAACCAAGCTAATGTGGCTTATTCAACAAATCCATTTAAGATAAACCATACTGTGACACAATGTATAAACAATTTTCTTTCTATACACAGATTGGTGGTGTCTTGTTTAAAGTACAGGTATGCCTAAAACACTTACTGACATGGTTGTAGGTTATTCAAAGCTATATATCTGCCTTGCGAGGAAAATATTTTCCTTTCTGGTGTGATTTTCTTGCTGCAGAGAGGACCAATTTATCATCTCTTGTTTAATTACACTAATATTTGGATAGTGTTTTAACTTTTTAGCTCTTACACTGTAACCACCACTTCCATATATAGCATATATTGCCGAAATGTTAAAGCGAGGGCAAAATGTACACAAAAAGACCCTCTTATATACACAACTTTAGTCTCATTCCTGAATGGAATCTATTTCAGTCATAATTCAAGGGGGGTGGTTGTTTCAGGCATATAATTTACCATACTTTTCAACAACAAACTCCAAAAATTATTTTATATCATAAATACTTCTTGGAGAAAAGGTAAACAATTGCTAGATTTTTTTCCTTTAGAAGATTATAGTGGTGGAATTCAAAATATTTTACTACTGTTTCTGTTGTCATAGCTTGGTGGGCATCGTGTGGGTTGGTGGGCATGGCAAGAGAAGGATATTGTAAAACATTCCCACCCCAATCCAGGGGAAGGATACTGTAAAATCTCCATTCCCACCCAACTCCAGGGGAAGGATATTGTAAAATCTCCATTCCCACCCAACTCCAGGGGAAGGATACTGTAAATCTGCATTCCTTCCCCAACCCAAGGAAAGGTTACTGCAAAATCCCCATTTCCTCCCGATCAGATGGGGGTGGGGCCAGTCAGAAGTGGTATTTATACCAGTTCTCTGAAGTACTCAAAATTTCTTCTACTAGTTCTCCAGAATTGGTCAGAACCTGCAGAACCCAACCTCTGATTATAGGATCTCTGATTATAGGATCTTTAACCTCTGATTAAAGATTTCTAATCTTTCATAGTTGAATGAGGTGGATGGAAAAGATGTTGCTAGAGTATAAGGAGATTATTCTCATTCATTTCCCATTGGCTTCAGAACAGGTTACAGGGTGGAAATCGCAAAACAAATATTATATATACAGATGAGCAAAGCAACCATAAAACAATGCAAATTCTTATGTTTCTCTAGGACTCTTCAGTACCATGGACAGTGGTATACTTTAGACTTCTCAAGATTTGAAGGTAACACAGATTTGTGGTGGTATCATTCTCATCTGTCAAATACAGATTTCTTAAAAATAGACATGTTTTGGAATGAGGTTATTTCAAGATGTTCCTAAGAGTTCCTTTATATCTCCAATATTTAACATTTAATGAAACTCCTGGGGGAGATGAGTAAGAAGTGTGAAGCTGGCTTCTATCATTATAGTTGTGAAATACAAATGTATTTCTCTCTAATATTTTTAGATATTGGTATAATTCTACAGAGGAGCAAATTGAAGCAGGGAATCTTGTGATGGATCACAATCCCATGGTAGTCCTAAGTACCATGAATGTTCCATACTCCACCAAAAGGTGAAGGCACATAATGGTTGCTTGTTTGCTTCTTGATACAGATCTCTTACATGTTTCCCAGATTAGTGTCCAGGAAAAATTCATTAACAACTTTTCCTTTTAGAACATCAAATACTTAATCACTACTTCTTGGACGAGAACTCTAAAAAGATGGTATATGAACTGGAAATCTTCTATTCTAGCTACAAGACTGTGGGGTCTTGTCATAGAACTTTCATTTATCATAGAATTTAGCAGCCAGGTTAATCTTCAGAGAAACTCAATCACGATGTTATAACTTTTCTGGTTGACAGTTTGGGTTTGAATGAAACTAGTTGCCATTGTCTTAAAAGACCGATCAGCTTTTATCAAAGCTACTTAACCATTGTCCCTTTCTATATGATCTCTCCTTACCCTTTGAAGCCATCTAATAAGTTTGCTAAAATTTATAATTCTTCCCCCAGTCCTCCCTCAAACCGAAAAACTGAGACATTTCCCAACTTTTAAAGAGATAGTAAAACCATTTCTGAAACCAGCCTTTAATGTTCACACCATTCACTTTAAATACAGTAATTTTAGTTGTAAATTCAGGTTTGTATTTTTACTGTAACCCACCAAGAGGTTTTGATGGTTGCCATCAGCGTTCCCCATAAGCTGCGATGTGCGCACGCGCGCCCCCCAAAATACCCCCCGCGCACCCTTTTCAACGGGCGCGCGCTCCCCATCCCCCTGCCAACCCGTGGGTGGGTGCTGGGGCGGAGAGGTGCCGGCAGTAGGAGGAAAGGGAGCCATGGTCGCCTCTGCCTCCCCACGGTGCCTCCAGCCCCCTCGCACCCCTGGCCTCTCGGCCCTGCCCCCTGCCTGCCTGATCCGCCCAGGGAGAGAGAGGGAGAGAGAAAGTGAGAAAAAGAGAGAGAGTGCAAGAGGGGGAGAGAGAAAGAGAGAGAAATGACTCTTGATTTAAAGCATATGGTAAAAAGCACCCAAATAATAACAGAGAGAAAAAACCCCAGCCATTTGTTTGTGTGTGTGTGTGTGTGTGTGTGTGTGTGTGCGTGAACTCTTCAACCATTTCCAATAGCTCACCTGTTATTGGAAATGGTTCAAGAGTTCACACACACACACACACACACATACACACACAAGGGGGGAGGAGACAGGGATGGAAAAAGAAGAGAAGATAGTAATAATAGTAATAGATTTTGGGTTTTGTCATTCTTGAAGACTCAGCATTTTGCAACCCTTTATTTGAGGTCTCTTAGTACTCCCAATTTTTAGTATTTTGAACTAAAATTTTAAACTTTTAATAAAAAAAAAGAAGGGAATTTTTTTCTTATTTATTTATTTATTTATTTGGTTGGTTGGTTGGTTGGTTGGTTGGTTGGTTGGTTGGTTGGTTGGTTGGTTGGTTGGTTGGTTGGTTGGTTGGTTGGTTGGTTGGTTGGTTGGTTGGTTGGTTAGTTAGTTAGTTAGTTAGTTAGTTAGTTAGTTAGTTAGTTAGTTAGTTAGTTAGTTAGTTATACTTCTATGCCGCCCAGTCCCAAAGGGACTGTCGCTCAGACACTATACTTTTCCGCCCACACCGGAAAAAAATTAGAGGGAACATTGGTTGCCATTATAACGTACATGAAATTATATTGGAAAAATAATTACAATAGAGTAGAAAAACATTGCAAAACTTCACCTCAGTCTGTGTGGCCTGTGTCTCAATTATGAATACTGTACTGTAAACCTAGTCTATCTGAGCTGCAAAACACTGGATGACCACTATACTGTATAGATAAATAGCAGCAAAATATTTTCTGTATCTCCTTGGAGCTAACTAATCTTCATATGTATTTTTGAAAACCAGATGTGGTAGTCCGTATCCAAATTTAGAATACATGCTGGAGAATATCTGTCTCTCATTGATATGACGTTGGTGTGTGTTGCCACCTATTTTGGTGTTAGATTATACTAGTAGGTTCAGGTGTGTACATTCTGGAAAAGAGCTTGGTCTGGGTATACATGTTCTATGTCATGTACAGATGCCTTATTGCCCTACACTATGTTAGATTCTTCAGCTTGCCTTTGCTGTAGCCAGCCAGCTGATCTCCAAAGTAAGCAATACAGTGTTAATCTGATTGACTGGAACCTCCATTAGTCTTGGCTACCCAACAGTAACTCAGGGGGGTTGGGGAAATGAATCCATAAGGGATTCAGGTTTAATCTTCCATTGTGATGCTGCTTCCAGAGGCAGAATAGTGAGATTCTGTGAAGAGGCAAAGATCTATGGGAATATGATAGCAGATATATTCTGTTTGCTATCTTTGCAAATGTCAAGGCCAATAAAGAGCAAACAATCTATTGTTAAATTCCCCTGTTCCCAACCATTTAGTACCATCTGAGATTTTACTTTGCTTTTTGATAGACTCATTTTCCTCCTAGGAACTACTTTGATTCCTGCTTCAAACTTTATCTAGCCTAGTCTGCCAGTTTCTTCTAAAGGCTAATGGTTCTTCTAATTATTATTATTTGAGTCTCCAAACTCATTACTGACTGTGATATGTATTACTAACTGTGATATGTAATTCCACATTTTATTATAATATAGTTCATATCAGGGCAGCAAAAACTAAGCTTTTTTAGCAACAAAGATATATATAATCAAATTGTGTGTGCCCATAATTAATAATGATAGGTTGCTGCCTTAAATTCTTTATTATGTATTTATTTATTATACTTATTTGTCACCCATCTTGCCTAGAGAGGACTCTTTGTAGTTCACTGGGAGGAGAGAGCTGGGGAAGCTATTATATCATCATATTTTATCAACCTTTCTGGAAGAAATGTAAACATGATTTCTCCCTCCCAAAAAAAATTTTTTTACTTCTGCACTGTATACTATAAAGGGTTTTAATTTAAACTTTGTATACACAGTGTAAACATATTAAATTGCAACTCATGCATGCTCAGAAGGTTAATACTATTATTAGCCTATTTCTTATTTCCAAAACACACTAAACAACAAGATGTTTAGTTATGTGGTGCCTGGTCCTATGTAGCTTTTAGTTGTCGATTGGGTGTTGATGGCTGGTTATTAAGATGTTGCTTGTTGTTTTCTTGTACTACTATATAAGCTGGTGGTAAATCAGCACTCCTGTTGGTTGACGAGAGCCATTTCTGAGGTGTCAGTCATTCATCTGACTATTTTTGTCACTGCTCAGCCAACAATCTTAGTAGCTGTGAAATTAAATGTATGGCCTTATTCATTGCAATGTGAAGCTGCCAATGAATTCAGGCCTCCTCTTTTAACCATTCACTTGAGTTCTTGTAATCTGGTGGTTAGCTTCCTCACCCTCTGCCCTACAAAGTCACAGGGGCAATCCATGGAGGGAATCCAGTAAGTTGCATTAGAAGTTTCTCCCAACTCCAAATTACCTTTGAACTACATGGTATACACAGTGAAGGGTTACCATTTTTTTTACTACCACACTGTGGGCGTGGCTTCTGCAGGACGCCCTGCATTTTCTTTCAACATCTTTCAGTGCAAATTGGGTGTTCTGGGGTGGAGCTCCATTTTCGCTACCCCACTGTGTTCCACCCCATTCGGGCAGTAGCCCACTCCAGGGTATACGCCAATTACATCGCACACCCTGCCATACATCAAAAATATTTCGGAAGCAGTAGAATACAGTTTCTGAGATCTGCAAGTAGGCATCAGCCACTGCCCAGAGGCTACTATAGAAAGACAAATCACACCGATTACAAGAATACAGAGCCGGGGTGGCGCAGCAGGTAGAGTGCTGTACTGCAGGCCACTGAAGCTGACTGTAGATCTGAAGGTCAGCGGTTCAAATCTCATCACCGGCTCAAGGTTGATTCAGCTTTCCATCCTTCCGAGGTGGGTAAGATGAGGACCCGGATTGTGGGGGCAATAGGCTGGCTCTGTTAAAAAGTGCTATTGCTAACATGTTGTAAGCCGCCCTGAGTCTAAGGAGAAGGGTGGCATAAAAATTGAATAAATAAATAAATAAATAATAAAGAATACAAGTGAGCAGTTAGCCAGATAAGTGATTGAAGTCTGTGAATCAGGTCCGTTTTTAGTCAACAGAAGTTGACTGAAACTCCTTACCACCAGCAGCCTACCAGGTACTTAGGAGGTGAAGGTACAGCACAAGAAAACAGCAATCAGTGACTTAATAGCTGGCCATCAGCACCCCAATCAAGAAGTAAAAGCCACACACAACCAGGCATCATATAAATACTATGCATTGAACAGCCCAGTGCACGCATCCTGGAGCCTGAGAAGTTACCTTAGGATGGGCTCCAGCCAGTGAAGGGCTACCAAAATTTTTACTACCACACTGTGGCCATGGCTTATGCAGGGTGCCCTGCATTTTCTTTCGACTTTCAGTGCAAATTGGGTGTTCTGGGGTGGAGCTCCATTTTTGCTATTCCATTGCGTCCCCCTCCCATTGAGGCAGCAGCCCACCCCTGGCTCCAGCACACAAGTCCAAAAGCTTCAGAAAAACAAACATCTGGCCCCAATGATCGACTCAGATTGGCTCAGGTGACATTGTTATGGTAAACATATACTTGCCTTCATTCATGAGCGATATATGCATTCATGTTAATTCATTGCAGTGGCTAAGGGCATCTACACTGTGGTTTGTAAATGATGATTTTTGTTTAATGTATAAAACTCGATAGCCACTCTGAAAGGAGATGGAGGAACAACATCAATGAATAGAGTTCTTTGGAACTGAGGAAGGTTATAAATATAGAAACTATAGATACCAGAACACAACTGGGAAAAAATATTTGCTATGATGCTCACAAAGTACAAGAGCTCCATCTGGTGAGAAAACCATCTGCTAAGCCCATTAAAGATGATAATATATTTTGCTCCACCATTCGTTTTTGCACTGCTATTGATCCCAGGTTTGCAGCATCACTGAACAAAGCCTTCAGAGGAAAGCTACTACAAATACTGAGGATAACTCCATTCAGCATTTATGACTGCAACTGCATGTTGACCAAAAATCAAATTAGGGGGAAAATGAAGAGATTCCTTATTTGAAACAGGAAGAAGGTTTCTAGGCATATGAAGATGTTTGTATTCATTAAGACTAAAGAGTCTCCTTGCTCATGTCAGAATTTGGGATTTCACAGCCAGATGAACCTGATTTGAAAAGCATCTTAGGCAAGAGGTGGAGTAGAAGAACAGCTGATACAACTGTGCCCATCTTTTTATTGATGAAAAATGTTTCTCCATTCACATTGACCTGGTTCAGAATCATGCTAAGTCACCATTTTTGAAGTATGAATAAATTGTAATTGGGTGTGTATAGGTTGGTTCAAAGGATGATAACAACGAAGTACTAAGCTAGGCCAAAATTGCAGTTGACTTGGTGTCATGTGCATACTAGATCATGTCATATGACAGACTTTCTTCTTTTTATTATTTATTTATTTATTTATTTATTTATTTATTTATTATTTAGATTTGTATGCCACCCCTCTCCGCAGACTCCTCATCTTGTAGAAATAAATTGCAAGTTCCAATCTGGGTCAGTCACCAGACCAGAGATTTAGTCTTCTGAACTTCCAGACTTGTGTTGGAACCCATCTTCAGGGAACTTCTCTCTACCAGAATGTGTGTTTTGAAATATCCTATGCATTGTATTTATACAATGCCTGGTTGGGTGTGGCTTCTTATTGAATGATTAATTGATTGATTGGTTGACTGGCTGTTGTTTCCTTGTGCTTCCAAGTCCTCAGTTCCTAAATTCCCAATAAGCTGGTGGTAAATCAGCATTCCTGCTGACTAATGAGGAGCCTATTTCCCAGGCTTCAACCATTTCCTTGGCTATCTTTATACCTATTCAGCCAACAATATCAATAGAATTTAGACATATATACCGCTTCACAATGCTTTTACAGTCCTTTCCAAGTGGTTTACAGAGTTCCCCCAACAATCTGGATCAATGTTAAAAGATAGATTGGGTCCATCAACCCTCCATTGCAGGGGTAAGATTGAAACATTGTAGCAACCTGTTCTCACCCCAGTTGATGGGTGGGCATGGCCATGGGGCTGTGGCCTAGTCAGCCTCCTGCACCATAGCAGGGTGGTGGCCTCCCTAAGCTCCAGAGGGTTTCCGGGAGGGCAAAAACAGCCACCCTCAGGCTCCAGAGGCCTTCCGGAGGCCCGAAAAAAGCCCATTTCCAAACTTCTGCTACTTCCAGTAGGCCCGTTTTACACCCTCCCCAGGCTCTGGACTCCAGATACTTTCCTCAAACTTAAGGAAGGCTGAAAACAGCCTCCCCCAGGCTCGGGAGGCCAGAAACGGGCCTGTTTCTAGACTTCTGGTACTTCTGGTAGGCCTGTGTTTCACTCTCCCCAGACTCTGAAATGGTCCGAAATGGCTGAATCCCACCCCAAACAACAAATAAGAAGCCACTCAATCAGGCACCACATAAATACAACACATAGCTACATAGAATGTAGCCCAAAGGGCACATTCCAATAGAAAGAAGTTCTCTGAGGATGAGCGCCAGCATTAGTCTGAAGCTCAGAAGACTAAACCTCTGGTGCCAATGTCTGACCCATATTGGATCCTGCAACATTATTCTGAGACAGGTATATTTGCTTTTATTCGTGAAAGAAATTGCAGATGGCTTTCTTTCTTGGTATTAGTGCTAAGGAAATATGCAGCCTTTATCATAGTTTCAAGACAGCAATGCCTTATTTGAAGGCATATCGTAGGACAATCTTCTGTTTGGAAGTATCCTACCTGTGTGGTTTAAAGATAAACACATATAAAAGTATTGGTAGGAGCTTTGAAAAACCCATTAGTTTTCTGTACCTGCATAATAACTGACTAAACATATAATTCACAGGAAGGGAAATGGTAAAATGTGTTTAATAATCTTATCACACAAATGCTGCAACTTTGAGAATGATATCTTACAACCTTTACAAAACACAATGAACTCTATTCCACAAGGAGAAAAGATGCTAGAGAGTTGGAAAGAAGTCAGTTTAGTACTAATGTCTAAAGAGGAACAAGATTTGACTTTAACAAGAAACTGTAAGTCAACATCATTATTTAATAAGGAGTTGTTCACAACCAGGGGTGGGCTACTGCCCGGACACAGGGGAAGGCAGTGGGCTAGCGAAAATGGAGCTCCACCCCAGAGCACCCAATTTGCACTGAAAGATGTTGAAAGAAAATGCAGGGCGTCCTGCATAAGTCACGCCCACAGTGTGGTAGTAAAAGTTTTGGTAGCCCTTCACTGTTCACAACCATATTAACTGATATATGCTTTATCCAAGCTACCCAAGAAACAGTCTCTACACAATGTGATTGGCCTGCCCCACTTGCACTGGCAGAAGGGGCATGCGTGGAACCCGTTGGCCAAAGAATTTTGACCAGCAAGGTCCAGGAAAAGAGCCTTTTTTGCCATGTCTCCTGCTATCTGGAATGTGGTGCCCCATGAGGTGCGCTCCATTCTGGGCCTTGCAAAATGACCTGAAAACCTGAGAGTGTCAACACTGGGGCCACAATGAAGGTGTCCCATTCTGGAGATTATTATAGATTAGGAAAAGATCCCACCTCCATTCCATTTAAATATCGGTCCTTTTTATTTATTTATTTTTTAGATTTGTATGCCACCCCTCCCCGGAGACTCGGAGTGGCTTACAACAAGTAAGCCGCTTTTTATCCAGTTTGCTGTTAATTTTAATGTTTTAACTTTTAATGTTCGATGTTTTTAATGTTCAATAATGATTTTACATTGTTATTATTAATGTTTGTTGCAAAAATCAAAACCAGAAGCACACACACAGATGACTTATTCATCTGCATACAATGACTTCTTTACAAACATAGTAACAGATGCATTTACAATACCATTTGCAGAGTTCTTCTTCAAGCAGTTACAGACAGCAGAGTTTCATTTCAGCAGAGTTCAGAGTGGAAGAGTACAGAGAGGACAGTTATTTTACCTGAGCGTGAGATGAGTGACAGATACATTTAATAAATAATAATACTAAAATAATTTTGCAAGAGTTTATTCATGAGGATCAATATAGGTGTTTACCTGAAAGACAGTTAAAGGACAATGTTAGAAATGTGTTAGACATTGTTTAAAATATTTGAAGCAACGTAATAATAAGCAAGTCATATTGATTTTCTTAGATAAAGAAAAGGCTTTTCACAACTGGAACTGGGTTTTCTTGTTCAGGGTTTTGGAAGATATGGACTTTGGAGAGAACGTTATAAAATGAGTAAGATCAATTTACACTTGACTGAAAGCACAGGTAATGGAGAGCTAACAAAATCACATGGGATACAAAAAGGAACAAGACTGTTTCCTCTCTTGTTTATTTTGGTTTCTGAAATATTGGACAGAGATATAAGACAAGGTAAAAGGATTGTGAGAGTAAAAAGTTTAAAAATCTAATAAGTTAAGGGTTTTTGCAGATGATTTGATATTGGTTCTATAAAATCCTTTAAAGGACTGAATTGAAATATTAATGGGAAAATTAAAAGAATTTTGTCCTTTAACTGGTTTCAAAACAGAAAGTGTAGATGCCAACAAGGAATATGAAAATTGAAGATCAAACAGATTTGATGAATCTTACAGATTTTAAGATTGAGAAGGAAGTAAAATAGCCAGGTATCATTATGACAAATATAAACCGATAAATGACTATGACATAACTATGTTAAGACATGGAAAGAAGTTTTTAAAAAGATAAAATAGAAGAAACTACAATTGTCACTGCTCGGGAGAAATTCTGTGATAAAAATGAATGCCTTGCCTAGAATGATGTTTTTATTTAAGATTACTTGTGTTTCGACAACTGATGTATCATTTAAATAGGAGCAAAAGGATAAATTGCCTGACTGAAGGGGGGGAACTGAGTTAAATATAAGTTTTTACAAGATGCAAAGGAAAGAGGACTGGGTTTATCTAACTTGACATTTTATTTTGCAGGTTTTGGATGGGCATATTTGAGAAGTAGAAAGCTTTTGGAGTTGGAAGGACCATGATCTGGGATTTGGGCGTCAGGGATATTTATGATATAATGGTCAATCTGGGTTTTAAAAAGTATTATGTTAGTATCATGAATATAAAATAGATATCAAACTCAGGTTGTGCCTAAATCATCTCTCAGCACAAGGAGCATTTTACAGAAGAGAAAGAAGAGGCAAACAGAAATGGATACAAGAACTTGTAGATGCTAAAATTTTGTCAAGAAGAATATAAATTAAAATCAAGAGAATAACAGGTAGCAGAGTTATAGAGCTGTTAATGGTTCTCTGATTATATAAATATATGTCAGCTTTAAAAATATTTAAAGCAGACAGAAAAAAGTATGGTTTTGAACATTGTAAGACTGTTTGAAATAGAATTGTGCATAAATGACAGACATATAATTGCTAAAATGTATAAACTTTTAATAGAATGCCTTACAAAGTGTGCTAAATTTCTTTCTTTCTTTTATCTTTTTACTTCCTTAAGTCAGTTTCTGTAAGGTACCCATTTCTGGGTGGCTTACAATTCTAAAGCTATAAAACTGTTAAGACAATTAAAAACAATAAAAACATCCAAAATAAATACAGCCAGCAGGCAAGATAGCCAACCAACTAACTAACCGTAAAGCCAAGAGACAGGGCCCTTGATGTATTTTAAGCACCAGAGCTGGCTACCCAGCCAGGTTTATAAATCTTTTGGAAATCTTTTGGAAGTATAACGGCAGACTAGATGGACCATGAGGTCTTTTTTTGCCGTCAGACTTCTTTGTTTCTATGCCAAAAGAGTTAGGGCCATTCTTCAAGAGGAGAATATTTCACAGTGCCAGAAAGTGGTGGGTTTTAATTATCTTTCCTACTGGTTTGGTAAAAGGGGCACGTGCACACTTTGTGCGCACACAATGCTTTTGGGCATGCACAGAGTGTTTTTGATGATGTCCTAGTGAGTGGGCGGAGCCTCCCATGGCCATCGCTACCAGTTCACCCAGTCCAAGACAAATGGATAGCAACCCACCTCTGATGCAGGGGCCATAGCAGAGAAGGCCCATCTTCTGCTTCTCGCCAGTTAACACTCTTTGGCTGATGGGATCTGCAACATGCCTAGTCTGCCTTATCAGGATTGAGTCAGACTCAAACTCAATCCTGATAAGACAGAGTGGCTTTGCGTTTTGCCTCCCAAGGACAATTTCATCTGTCCATCCATTACCCCGGGGGGGAATTATTGACCCCCTCAGAGAGGGTCCACAACTTGGGCGTCTTCCTCGATCCACAGCTTACATTAGAGAACCATCTTTCAGTTGTGGCGAGGGGGGCGTTTGCCCAGGTTCACCTGGTGCACCAGTTGCGGCCCTATCTGGACCGGGACTCACTGCTCACAGTCACTCATCACCACGAGGTTCAACTACTGTAACGCTCTCTACATGGTGCTACCTTTGAAAAGTGTTCGGAAACTTCAGATCATGCAAAATGCAGCTGCGAGAGCAATCATGGGCTTCCCTAGGTATGCCCATGTTACACCAACATTCCGCAGTCTGCATTGGTTGCCAATCAGTTTCCGGTCACAATTCAAAGTGTAGGTTATGACCTATAAAGCCCTTCATAGCATCGGGCCAGAATACCTCCAAGACCGTCTTCTGCCGCACAAATCCCAGCGACCGGTTAGGTCCCACAGAGTCGGCTTTCTCCAGGTCCCGACGATTAAACAATGTCATCTGGCGGGACCCAGGGGAAAAGCCTTCTCTGTGGTGGCCCTGACCCTCTGGAACCAGCTCCCCCTGGAGATTAGGATTGCCCCCCCCCCCTCCTTGCCTTTTGTAAACGCCTTAAAACTCATGGGGTAATTGAGATGTCTCTCCCTGACCTATATAGTGTATGCATGGTATGTTTGTGTGTATGTCTTGCTTTTTTTTTAAATAAGGGGTTTTTAGTTACTTTTAAATATTAGATTTGTTGTACATTGTTTTATTATTGCTGTGAGCTGTCCCGAGTCTACGGAGAGGGGTGGCATACAAATCTAATAAACTAAACTAAACTAAACTGGTGGATTAAATTGGATAGAGTATGAACTGTTCTGAAATGTATGTATATGCTATTCCTTTTTATTTTCAAAATCAGTTTAAAAATTTTTTTAATGGATAGATATAGAATCTTAGAACAAAGTAATTCCCTCAGGTGATCCAGTCCTAAACCACATAAGGCTTTAGAGGTGACAACAGCACCTTGAATTCCCTCTGGAAAGACATTAGCAATGAATGCAGCAAATTGCTTAAGTAAAACAATCTGAAGTCAATCAAACTTAGCTTTAAATTGTATAGAGGTTTAACAGTAACTGTCTTAAAACTAATATAAATGGTCCAAGGTAACCATGAAAGAGAGAGAGAATGCACATACACACGCAGAAACACACACACAAATTATAAAATTTAAATTTGATTATGCTATAATATAAAGTTTTTTTGAGTAAGAGGACCAAAGTTATATCTCATATTTTCATATATATTTTGCTGCACTAAGTGGAAGCATTAAGTCTGCTCCCTAAACAAACCACAAATCTCAATAATTGGCAGCATTTTACTTGAAGCATGAGCTAGTTTTCAAACTGAGCCTATAGAAGAGCTGAATTCTGATTCTATTTTGCAACCTAAGCTAAAATAAATGCTTACTGATAATCATGAAAGAGTAGGACATAAAAATCCATCTTTCCCAACAACTGATTGTGATTAACATATTAAAAATCTTATTGCATGTCCTTACAGAGAAAGTTATTTAATAGCCATTTGCTTAAAGTGTGAAGACTAAAAACATACAAATCATCTTTGGAATTAAATTCACCGTACTCACATGTCTCTTACTCCAAACAAATAAATAGTACCAAACAACCCATCTATAGCTTCTTTCAATTATATGTCAAAATTTAAAGTATTTGATTGGATTGGATTGGATTGGATTGGATTGGATTTGTATGCCGCCCCTCTCCATAGACTGGGGTGGCTAACAACAGTAGTAAACAGCATATGACAATCCAATATAAACAGTTAAAAACCCCTATTGTAAAACCAAACATACTTACAGACATACCATGCATAAAATTGTAAAGGCCTAGGGGGAAGGAGTATCTCAATTCCCCCATGCCTGGCGGCAGAGGTGGGTTTTAAGAAGCTTACGAAAGGCAAGGAGGGTGGGGGCAATTCTAATCTCTGGGGGGAGTTGGTTCCAGTAAGTTCAAGTTAGCAATAGAAAAAGCTTTCTAGAAATGTGTATGCCACTTGTAACAAATGAGTAAGAACAGTGCTTAAATCCAGTTCTATACATAAGAAAACACTAAGATTTGAAGGCATAAAGTTGGATCTTCTTACAGTTATAAAATATAAAATATAATAATAATAAAGAAGAATGACAAAGTCATTTATTAGCAAAATAAAATTAGGAATCAAATTTTCTTGCTGGTGTATGAAACATATTATTGAAATGTATGATATTACAATAGAGTTTATTCTTGATGGGATTATACCTATTTATTTATTTATTTTATTTATATCTCATCTTTATTCCTTTTTTAAAATAAATAACTAAAGGTGGAGAACGTATCCAACGTACTTTCCTCCTCCTATTTTCCTTACAGAACAACCCTGTGAGGTGGGTTGAGTCACTGACCCAAAGTCACTAAGCTGGCCTTCATGGATTAAAGCAGGATTTGAACTCATGGTCTCCCACTTTCTTATCTAGTGCCCTAGCCTATAGAGTTTAGACCCCTGGTTCCCAACATGGGGCCTATGCCCCACAGAGGCTATTTAAACCACGTTAATGGCCTTTTTAGGTTTCCTCCACATCAGTAGGAGTTCACTTTTTGAATAGTAAGACTTATATGTCACGGGGTGTGTGTGAGGATTTTAGAGATACTTAGGTGGGAGGTGGGCAAAAAAAGATTGGGAACCACTGCTCTAGACCAAACTGGCTCACAGTATTATTTCAGAGTTACTAAAAGCATGTGTACATGATACATTTTAAAACAAAATGTACAAGATATTTCAAAGAAGGACATGTGTGTGTGTATTCATGTATATCATAGCATAACTTTATACAATTACTATATATACAGTTTGGTAATAAAACCAAAACATGTCAATCTAGGCTATAAAATGTCAGGAAATATTTCTCTCACTAAAATTAAGCAATACCAGTATATTTAAAAAGACATTTGGTCGTGTGCCTCCCCAAAAAATAGGAGAGAAAATGTAATATGCTTTTGTACCCATCAACCTGAGGAAATCATTATAGACTTTCTCCCTTTCCATAATGTGATTGCTGTTTGGGATTTCCCGGGAACAAAGTAATAATATGATGTAGCAAGGCCCTGTGGTCATCTCCCATTCTGCTAAAGAAAGGAAAAAACAAAAGAATCGCCTGTTTAAATAAAAGTACATTTTTAAAACCAGTGTTGTAAAAATCTACACACATTCGTTACCAAACCTATAAAACGTCTCTCCTACACCTGAACTGCTTAAAGTGCCCTTGTAAGAAAATATTTACTGGGAGTTGTATTTGTGCTGAGTAGTGACCGGAAGACTCAGGAACCAGTGACCAAGTAAAAATGTTGTTTCTATTCACTAGCCATATCTCTAGTAGGAAGGGATAAATAACAAGGTCATCACCAGATGGGTTTTATCAATTCTGACATCAAGATGAAATTTCCAGGCGAGGGAAAGGCCCTGGCTAACAGTGGCAAATAATAATAATAATAATAATAATAATTATTATTATTATTATTATTATTATTATTATTATTATTTATTAGATTTGTATGCCGCCCCTCTCCAAAGACTCGGGGCGGCTGAAAGCATGGAACCCTGGAATGCTCCAGAGAAAAGTGCTGAATCCAAGTTGTTTTGGGGGTCTATTTGACCATAGCCTTCCTGTAGAGAAGATAAAGAATCAAAGCACAGGCAGGTAAAGACTGGGAATTCTAGCCAAAGCTTGGACCAGACGGTTTGGAAGGCAGCCAGGGTGAGCTGCCAATAGTTGGGACTGCCTCTCGGAAGAAGAAAGAAAGCTGTGAATCATCTGGGTGAGATCTATCTAATTTTGTCTTGTATACAAAGTGACTCTGAATTTAAGTGGTTCTTCCTTTGAAGAAGATTGTTTAAGGGAAAGTTTGGCAAAGAAAAACTGGGGCTGTGGGTGTGGAACTTAATGGCTCCCTCCTTACATTAAGACTAAGCGGAGAACAATCAGGATTCAAAAGATTTTGTGAATGATTGGGGGGGGCATGAATGAATAGAGGGGAAATAAGAATGAAAGAGAGGCCCAGATGACACATTTGAAATGGAAGAGGGGGGGGGAAGGGAAATACAGACAAAGTATACTTGAAAAATATATATTATAAATAGAATATATTAATAAGTGAATAATGTGGAAAAATAGAAAAGAGGCAGGGGTGGGAAGCAGGTAGGATGGGGTGGAATACAGTTCCACCAGCAGAAATGAAGATGCGTGCGCAGCTCCAGCTGATCGGCAGCTGTCACTTCCTGGATTACTGGTCTGGGCTCAGCTCTCCTTTTTTCCACTGCTGCTGCTGCATCTGCACTCCTCGCTTTTTTCCTCTTTCCTCCTTCCTGGCCTGGGACAAGCTTCCCTCTCGCCTGCCCGGCTCCCCTCCAGCCTCATGCAGCCACCTGCCACCTGAAGTGCAAGCAGAAGAAGAAGAAGAATGGCAGCATTTATGCTTCTGGCAGCACCCATTTTCCTAGCTACCCAGCCTGAGGCAGGGGGGGCGACCCAGGAAGGAGAGGGTGGGAAACACGAAGCAAATTGTCACCCCAGTGAGCGACACTGGTAAGGTTGTAAGTTGAGGATTTAACAGTTCACTTGAACAATGATGATCATTCAAGCCACTCCCACCTGGTCACATGGCCGGCAAGCCACTCCTACCCAGTCACATGACCGGCAAGCCATATGCACAAAATAAGCCACACCCACAATGTGGCATTAAAAAGTTTGGCTGCCCATTACTGAAAAGAGGTGTTAAATAAATGATGAATCGAGACTGCTGGAAGAGAGGGAATGGAAAGTAAGGGTAGAGGGAGGAGAAGAAAGAGAAGGGTTGTGGGAAACAAAAAAGGGGGTAAGGGATGGTATAAAAATAACAATTTCTTTAATGAAATAGAAAATATGTATGAGTATTGTATTATTATTATTGAAATGTAAAGATGTGAAATAAAATTTAAAAAATTGTAAACAAAAAAAAAAGATGAAATTTCCACTGTATCTGCCTTTTTCTTTGTTTTGTCTTTGCAATGTAGCAGGTCAAAAGGTACAGTGTTATTTTGATTCATAGTGATTCACTTTGAGTTAACATAGCTAAAGATGCTAGCAACACAATATTTGTGTAATGCATGTTTTTGTTTTCATTTATTTAATTTTATAAAACCTGTAGCTTATGAAATTTCATTTTCCAGAATGTTTGCTTAGTGCAAAATAGTAAACATTTTGTTATGATACAATTTAAAATAACTTTAAAAAGCAAGACAGGAAGAAAATTGACTCTTTTGAGTTGAGTTGTGGTGCTGGAAAAGGCTGCAAGGCACACTCTATGGACAGCAAAGTTGACTAACAAGCAAGTACTCAAGCTCATAACACCAGAAGGCAAAATCAAACTGCATTTCATTTACATTGGCCGTATCAGGTGGGATGATTCACTGAAGAAAGAGTTAGTGGTAAAAGGAAACCAGGCCATCCAAGAACACTGTGGGTAGACACCATCAAAGCTAACACCAGTGACAGCACAGAAAATTCAAAGAAGTGCAAGATCGGAAGATGTAGAGAGTTCTGGTCCATAGAATCGCCAAGAGTTGAACACAACTGAATGGATAAGATCAGCATCGTTATATACTTTATTAAGTTCATATTTGGCAATAATCGACTGTATTTTTGGAGTATAAGATGCACCTTAGTTTTGGGGGAGGAAAATAGAGGGGGGGGAGTAATCTGCCTACCAGATATTGATCTGGCCAGTGTTCTTAATCTGGTCAGCTTCAGCACATTATTTTATCCCCTGGTTAGGAATTTTTAAAAAACTTATTGAGACAGACACTGAAAGAGCTTGCAAGCTGGTAAGAGCTGGGAACATCATTGGCACCTGGTTAGGGCTGGAAAGAAACATATTTGAAGCAAGTCGAGCAATGAAAAAAAAACCTGCAAAGACTTAGGACTGGAAAAACATTCTCCACAGAGAGTAACATTGAAAGAGCCTGCAAGGTGAGAGCTGGGAAGATGGTTAGCACCTAGTTAGGGCTGGAAAAAAAGCTTCAAAAAAGCTACATTCAGAATATAAGATGCATCCAAATTTTCAGCCTCTTTTAGGGAGGAAAAAGGTGCATCTTATACTCTGAAAAATACAATATATTATTTTTTACAATTCATATTAGGAATTAACCATCTTGAACTTTCTCCTCAAGAGATTTAACTTTAATTTTTGCTTTTTAAGAGAAGTATAAACTTTATAGATATATTATAAACCAAAAAAGTGATAAAACATAGTTTTATATAAGTTCATATTAGAAATTCTACTGTTTAATAAAATAATTATCATTCAATAAATGACAGATTCAATTACCTTTGGAAATTTTTTCAAGTTTTGTCAAATGAAACTGCTTAGAAGAACATAGCCTTATCTATCATGCTTTAATTTTAGATATCAAGGAATAAGAATAAGTTGAAATTATTTCTCTGTGCAGAAGAAAGGAAAATGTATTTGTGATGGGAAAGATTAATAAAAAGCCAGTATCAACTATGTTAAATCTGTTCATATAATTCTGTAAAATATTATGAATCTGAGAATATAAATATAATATAAATCAGAGTGGAGGAATATGGCAATCTAAAAAATAATAGTTTGATTTAGGCTCTGTGCAATCATTAGATAATCTACTGCCTTGTACAAAAGTTGAAAATAAATGATGGAATTCTATGAATTACAGGAATTAAACTTGTAATTGGGCAACATAGATTTCATAGTGATAAATGTAACCTTCTATTCTGACGAGAAATATTTAATATCTATCTTCCCTTTTTTCTTTAATTGTCAACTTTTTAAAAATCTACTGTATTTTTTCCATGTTTAAAATTATTAAATTTTAAACATGGAAAAAATTTGGTTCTGCAACCCAACAAGACCAACACAGACTTCAGAAGATAATTACAACTTCAGAAAAAACAATTGCTTCCAACCTTCCTTCTATTGAGGACCTGTATACTGCACAAGTCAAAAAGAGGGCTGTGAAAATATTTACTGACCCCTCGCATCCTGGACATAAATTGTTTCAGCTCCTACCCTCAAAACTTCACTACAGAGCACTGCACACTAAGGCAACTAGATACAAGAACAGTTTTTCCCCGAATGCCATCACTCTGCTAAACAAATAATTCCCTCAACAGTGTCAAACTATTTACTAAATCTGCACTATTATTACTACTAGTTTTTTCCCATCATTCCTATCAACCATTTCCTCCCACTTATGACTGTATGGCTGTAACTTGTTGCTTGTATCCTTAAAATTTTTATTATATTGATTGTTTCCTCATTGCTTATTTGACTCCTATGACAATCATTAAGAGTTGTACCTCATGATTCTTGACAAATGCATCTTTTTCTTTTATGTACACTGAGAGCATATGCACCAAAGACAAATTCCTTGTGTGTGCAATCACACTTGGCCAATAAAGAATTCTATTCTACTGTACATTCCCTATAGAGTAGAGGTACAATAGAGTTTTTTTCCCTTTTGAAAGATAAAAGAATGGAGCTAAAAAAAAAGGACAATCCAATTTCCCATTTTTTATGTACAGATCATGTTTTTGAAAATTGAAGTCTCTCACAACCTTCAAAAAATAAGTTTTTAAAAATCCCCAAAGATAAAATCAAGATAAAAATAAAAATTTCACTCTCAATTCTGCAATAATTGAATTTATTACCGAGCAATTCCTCTACACTTTAAGAAACTGATTATTAGAAGTAATAATAATAACAATATTCTATGAGCCAACTAGAGTGGAGGAGAGAGAAAATCTAAAATATATGTATCCCCAATGAATTCAGTAAGAAAAGAAAGAACAAGTGAAAAGAAGCAGAAACAAAGAATATATAAATATATTCGTAAAATAAATTTTACATATTTTTCTTCTTGTTTTAACATATTTTCCTTCTAGTCAACTTTATAAAACAAATGAATGATGAACAAGAAGGTTAAGTGACCTGAAGTTGGAAACAGACAAGCACATAACATGGAAGTTTTCAATATTCTGAAGAGATTTGGGCTGAAAATTAACATAGCATGAATTTCTCCAGTTTAGAGAGGACTACAAAATGAGTTGAGAAGCGTTCACCAAACGAAGTACTAAAAATACATTCATCAGCCAAAACATGTTTGTATAGATTGCTGGACCTTGTTAATATATTCTGGGAAGACCCTGATACATTACTTATTCTCTCCCTGTTCACTGATAACAATAGACTGGGCATTCTGTAAGATTTTATCTCTCATGGCAAATCATAGAAACTTTATAATACATAGCCAAGGCATATCAGTTGTAATGAAAGGAGATGCTGGAACACAATTGACACACTCATTTTCTAGCTATCAATCTTTCAACAGGAATTTTAAAAAGTGCTTCTGTAATAGGAGCAGCTGACCATATTCATCTTCTTCTGTAATTCCTACCTGACATAAACTGAGATTCTAAGAATGTGACTTAGGATCCTTTAAAAAGTTACTAGAGTATTAACAGACTTCCCATCAGCTGATACATTCAGTCTGATACTATTTTGAATATCTTTTAAATACACTCCAATTTTCATAAAAAGCATGCCTTTTCTTCATCTCACCAGCTGTCATGAAGATGGTATCGCTAAGCTTTTTAAGTGCTATCCAAGCAATCAAAAGACCCTCTTCAGTGATAAAACTGAGGATAATCATCTGTTCCTGGTTCTAATGGTAGCAATTAAATAATTATCAAACTAATAAATCTGCAGGGAGTGCTGGAATATTCTGTTGCCTATCTGATTACAGTGCCATCTTGGCCACAAGTCACTCTAATTTGATGGGAATCTTTTGTTAAGAACTGTGTCAGCTGTACATTAATCAGAGAGATCTGCCATTCAGTCTCTACTTATTTATTTATTGAATTTATATGCCACCCATCTACTTATGTACTCTTATTATTATGACTAGCTTGCTAATCAGACATCCATGTAATTTTTTTTTGGCTATTTTTTTCTCCACAATAAAAACATGCTTATAACATCATATACTTTCAATACAGCTCAAACATATATCTTCTTTTCAAATACAATTTTGTAAACAAACTCACATCCAAATCCAATTAATCTTCATTCAAATTACATAAATTTATATAGATTATTACCATTACTTAACCTTGGTTAATTAGTCAAATTTATATCAATTTATACCCCATTAATATCTAATGTAACAAACCATTTCCCTCTAACTTGAACTCTCCCTTTCCATCTTCCCCCAATTTCTTTCCCTTTTCTTTTTCCTTCTCCTCTTTATATATATTATTTAAGTTCTCTTCTTATTCTTCTCAATCTCTTCCCTTTATTTCTTTCCTCTTTTTTAATTTGCCATATGCAATACTTCTGTCCATTCCCTGTCCTTTTTTTATCACTGTTTATCCCAGTGTAATCATGAAATAAATATAATACTTAGCCTATCCATTTTCAAAATCTTTCCTTTCATCTCTATAGTCCACTTCCTCTCGTTGCATATCATTGATTATCCCAATATTGTTGTTGTTGTTGTTGTTGTTGTTGTTGTTATTATTATTATTATTATTATTATTATTTATTAGATTTGTATGCCGCCCCTCTCCGTAGACTCGTAATATAGACATGTAATATGTCCATTGTTATGTCTATTTTTGTAGTCTTCATTTCTTTCACTTGCCACTATATTACTAATAATGTACTCCATATTTTCTTCCATCTGATCATCGTTCTCTATTTTTTCTTCTTGTCCAACTCCTTGCTTTATATCTACCATCTTATTTTCAGCATCTTCATAATTGTCCCTGTTAAAATCATTATTAGAAACCTCATTTTTGCCCACAACTTCCTGTATTTTCTTCTTGTTTCCATCTTCAAATTCCTTAAAATCTCTCCTTAAATCCTCACAAAAATCCTTAGAGTAGACTGCAAAGTCCTTACAATTGCTCACCTACATGTTGTCAATATAAAAAAAACACAAGTCTTTTTAATAATTCCAGCTGTCTAAAAAGATTTTTCCAATATCCTAACACAAATTGCTTTCTTTTGTGCAAAATACAGTAACCATTCTCAAGATTTTCAAAGTTCGCTCAAAGGGCAGACTAGATGGACCATGAGGTCTTTTTCTGCCGTCACTCTTCTATGTTTCTATGTTTCTATGTTTCTAAGTTCAGTTAGCCAACTGATGAGAATCTTATTTGTAACAATTTAAGACAAAATAGCCAGTATTTTGTATTAAGATAAGCTTCCACTTCAAGGTCAACAGTTGGGTAAATAACCACTATTAAATTCTTACTGTAAAATCTCTTGCCAGCAGATGACAATGCCAAAGAGTTTCATAGATCTTCTCCTTATGTTTAATAACTTTGTATATATATATTTTTAAGTACAATAAAAACCAATATCAATTGTCCAATACTTTCTTAATCCACGGTCCATATTTAAATCCAAAATTTCTAAATGATGGGTTTTAGTTATAAGCTTCCAAATTGTTTAATAAATTCAACTAGAGCACTTCTGTTTGTTGATTAGCTGCTTCCCAAACTTTCCAGTATGCTGTCTTCTTTAAACTAAACTTTAAAAAAAAATTGAAGTGACTCATCAATTTGATCACCTTCTTTTCTTCTCTACCTCCAGCCCTTTGCTTAGATTTCCTTCTTCCCCAGATGACTTCCAAATTTCTGAAACAATCCATCGGTTCATTCATGGCCACCATGGCTTGCATGACTTTGAAAAGCTGTTTTCTGTTGCCACCAGTCATGGGGACTAAGCCAGCTCTCTGAGGGGCTTGCTGACCCTTCCAGATGCCAGTGGCATCCCACTTCTTCACCACCCCTCCAGAGTGGTTCCGATCCATTCCTAACAGAACCAGGTTCCCAGGTGACAGGGATATTGGGATTCCCTTTCAGAACGAGGGGAACTCCGTATTGCCGTGGCTCTTGGCCATGCCCCTCTCCCTTCCAGTTAATTTTTTAATCTTTTTAATAGTTACTGATTTTGACTGGATATACATGCTGCAGTGACCCTTGCTTGGATTGACAGAACACACTGAGTCACAATCAAAGAAGTCACATAATACTGTGTGAATACTTGATTTCTTTCAAATTATCTGGATTAAAACCTCTATCAACCCCCTGCCCCCCCCCAAAAAAAACCCCTTAATTATCTAATGTTTGTAAAGATGTAATCCAAAATACCTGGAGGGCATGGTATTGCTATTCCAGAAATGGAATGATTGGGCATTGACTGAACTGTTTAAAACAGCATTCAGATAGACTCTGGGGATTGTACAGTATATGGAAAATTCTATATAACATAAACTGATTTCCAGTTCTCTCTCAATCACAAGTTATCTCTCTATATAAATATATACATCAATATTTTTAAGAAAGTGAGTGACATTTAGAGATTATACAGGGATCAGATATTTTTTATAGAAAAGTTATCAAACTGAACTATAATATAACTTAAAAAATTAATTTCCTGTGTCTGTGCAATAGCACTCGGAAAGATAGTATGCTAATTCCCTGATGGTATCGGAACATATTGGAAAATGTGTGTATATTAGACAAGTAGATAAGGGTAGCAATTTCCTATCATTCTGACAGAAGAAATGAAACTAAGGAAAGTGGGGGTTGAGGTGGTGTTGTTATTCTGGTTTTTAAAAGAAATGTTATAGGTCTAGCTACTTGTTGAGATTTCAATACCAGGATCATTAAAACATCACAGGCCTCCTGGTTTAGGGGGGAAGGGGTTTTCTAATCCAAAGGAGAACTCAAGTCAAGGTTTGAAAAGAAGAGAAGGCCCTGGTTGTTATGGTTACAGAAACTCTTACCATCTAGGAAAGAAAATAGTGTCCCTTTAAAGAAGCAAGTTGCCATGACAACTAACATCTTCAAAGGCCAGTTTATATAAAATATTCCCATAGGGTTCTCCAATATAAGAAAACTGAAGGCATGAAAGAGAGTTGAGCTACCATGAGACTTGGGAAAAGAAAGCCATTAATCAGGATAATGCTTTGTGGAATATACCTAAGAAGGGGGGTAAAACAAAAATCCATGAAAAGTAGAATAGTTTTGTAAATTTGTAATTTTAAGAAATGATTGAAGATGTATAGACAGCGTGGTATTCAGTTGCTGCTATTTGTATTCTCTTTTCAAATTTCTAAGTTACTTTTAACACTCTTTAATGTTGTTTAAACCTGACCACTACTTTCTGGAGCATGCAACAGTTATCTGAAATACAGATAGGCATGTTTAGTTGATGATAAGAACCTAAGAAGAGCCATGCTGAATCAGGCCAAAGCCCATTGAGTCCAGCATTCTGTGTCACACAGTGGCCCACCAATTGTCCATGGGGATCTTGAGCAGAAAGAGAAAGCAAAACCCTCCCTTTCCCTTGACCCCCAACAAATGGTACTCAAGGGAATCCTGCCTGCCTCAAGCAACATAGAGGTGGCACATGGACATCCGTTTCAATAACCAGAGATACACTTGGCATCCATGAATCTGTCTAATTCTGCCTTGAAACTATCAAGGCTGACAGCTGTCACGACCTCTTCTGGAAGTGAATTCCATAAACCAACGACCCTCTGGGTGAAGATATATTTCCCTTTATTTGTCCTCACTTTCTTAACCATGAGCTTTAGAGAGTGCCCCCTCGTCCTAGTATTGTGTGATAGAGAAAAGATTTTTTTCTCTATCTACTTTTTCTATCCCATGCATGATTTTATATACTTCAATCAAGTCACCCCTTAAACGCCGTCTTTCAAGGTTGAAGAGACCAAGGCGTTGCAACCTGGTTTCATAAGGGAAGTGCTCCATTTCCTTGATCATAATTGTTGAACTTTTTTTGCACCTTTTCCAGTTCCATTATATCCTTCTTTTCAGGTGAGGTGACCAGAACTGTACACAGTACTCCAAGTGTGGTCTCACCATCGATTTGTACAGAGGCAATACAATACTTACTGACTTATTTTTGATTCCCTTCCTAATCATGCCAAACATGGAATTTGCTTTTTTTACTGCTGCTGCGCACTGGGTTGCCATCTTCATTGAGTTGTCCACCAAATTCCCAAGATCCCTTTCTATCACTAATGTTCAGAACTAGCTACAAGTGAATTCAGAGTCAAGTCACAAACGGCATCATTTTAATCCTGCCCAGCATTGAAGAATTAGCACCTGGACAGATAGAAGAGAGACCTGCTTGACTGTATGTTATGATCCAGGCATTTTGAAAAGAAAAAATGGCATGCCTGACATTGACACTCAGCTAGCTGGAATTTTCCTACTGGAATTTGTAAACAATAGATCCTCATTGGATAGCCGCTCCAAGTCTTCGGAGAGGGGCAGCAAACAAATCTAATAAATAAATATTTTTATTATTATTATTATTATTGTTATTATTATTATTACTAATAATAATAATAATAATAATAATAATAATAATAATGGTGTTTCCTGATTGAAAGAGCTCACTGCAACAGCATTGCCAAAAAGGCATTAAGAGTTGTTAGCCTAATTTTGTGAAGCTTCTTCTCGATAACATGCCCTGCAAACTAGGGCATACAAAACCTTTGTATGCCCTGCAAACTAGGGCATACAAAACCTTTGACAGACCAATTCTCGAATACAGCTCATCTGCCTGGAATCCACACTGTATATGGGACATTAATACAATTGAGCGGGTCCAAAGGTATTTCATGAAAAGAATACTCCATTCCTCTGCTCACAATAGAGTCCCTTATGCCACCAGCCTCAAAATTTGGGGCTTGGACAACCTGGAACTATGTCGTCTACAGTCTGACCTAAGCACAGTACACAAAATTGACTGCTACAATGTCCTACCTGTCAACAACTACTTCAATTTCAACCTCAATAATACACAGGCTAACAATAGATACAAATTCAAGGTAAACTACTCTAAACTCAACTGCAGAAAATACAACTTCAGCAATAGAGTGGTCAACACCTAGAATGCTCTATCTGCCTCCATCCTTAAACCCCCACAGCTTCAACTTAAATTGTGTACCATGTACCTGACTTCATTCCTAAGAGGTCCGTAAAAGGGGCATGCATTAGCATACCAGCCTGCCAATCACCCCTGTCCTACTCTCCCCATTTAGTTGTACTAATTTCCTGGGTTCATGTCCATGTTTATACTTACACCTGTTATTTTGTACATGTTTGACAAACTAAATAAAACAAAAATAAATAAAAATGGTTCACACTATAGGGGCAGCTGTATTTAAACTGAAGGAAATTGAAATAAATAATAAATAATGTCAACTTTGCAAGATATAATTTTGAATGCTCCTCAGACGTTGCAAAACATATGACTTTGCTTGTTGAAAAAACAAAAGGAATGGATTTGCAGGTGATTACTACCAATTGATTTCCTATTTACTGAAGTCGGTTTTCAATTCTGCATTGACATCAGAGTGTACGGTATTTTTAGCAAGACTACCTTATCTGAGTTGTCAAAAGCCATGAGACCTTTGGCTGGGAGCCAAAGAGATACAGGAAAGTCAATTTGCTGCATGTAATTGTTGCCCGAAATCGGGGGTTTGGAACAGCCTAGATACGGTAGCTCTATTTTAACTGATGAGAATACTCCCATTTGGTGAGCACAGCACTTTTCATAAGTTGGCATATTGAAGTTAAAATTGCCATTTACTTTTATTTTTTATTTTACACAAACAAAATGAAACAACAAATGAAAAGAAGCAGGAAAAAAATTAAAACAAGAAATCTATTATGATTCACATTGGGAGGAAAAATCAATGAACCCAATAGATGACAAGGTTGTTAGAATGTTACATTTTTCTAAAATCACATTATTAAACTTTAACCCCATGAAATAATATTGATGGTCTTTCTATTTCATGATAATCAGAAAGTGAACCTTTTCTGTGAATTCAAAACTATAATTCTAACTTCTTATTATCTTTTTGGCATTGAAGAATAATATGTTTGTAAGACTCTATGCTTTATAAATGCATAGTTCTTGGTACAATAATGAATTCCAGATTGGGGATATATAATTCCAACCACAGTCACATTTTAAAACCAACCTAATGGGACAAATGTAGAGTAAGTATACATCACCCTCTTTATGCTTCCAGTATATTAGGCTTCATACTTAACCCACTTTAAACATCATATAATACATATGAAATAAAATGTTTAGTCAATCCCATTGCAGGAAAGGAATTTTATATTATTTAATAATTTTACCACTGTTTTTTTTTTATTATGCTGAATTCCAACTCTTCATTCCAGAGACCTCCCAAATACCTAGCATGTTAGCAATACCTTTTACTTGTTCATTTAAAAAGTATCCTAGTAGTCTACCTCAAATTGTAGTGCTTATCAAATAAGGCTCAAAACTATGATTTTATCCAACAACTTCTAAATATGTCTTACAGTCTTTAGTAAAAGAGGTACAATAAAATTGCAGAATATAGAGCAAAAATCTATTAATTTTGCCTATATATTTTTTTAAATTTTTAACTGCAGTATTTGCATTCCTTACAGTCAAAACGTATCCTCAGTTGGAAATCTTAAAATCAGGAAAGTTAAATTCTATTACAATGTGATAGATCTAATGTAGCAGAAACAAGAGATCTGAGCTGCCTTCCCTCTATAATTATCCTCTATAAATACTAACCCACCCACCAGTATTTATAACCCGTGAAAATCTACGCAAACATGTATGTTTGGAAGTATTTGTATGTCTGTTGCTTCATTGATAAATTCTAAATCAGCCCAGGCCATATCAATGCGGGACCATGACTTGTGAGGAAAAGAGAAAAAAGTATATTGTCTATTGTTTGGATTAAAGTGACACCATATGTCTTTTAGAGCTAATTCAGTTGTAAGTTGTTCAAAAGTTCTCGGTAGTTGTTTTCTCTTTTTCATTTGTTTAGTGTTTATAACCCATGAAAATCTACGCAAACATGTATGTATGTATGCATGTATGTATGTATACACACACACATACATACACACACACACATTGCTCAAAAAAATAAAGGGAACACTTAAACAACACAATATAACTACAAGAAAATCAAACTTCTGTGAAATCAAATATATACATACATATTTATTTTAATCTGAAGTAAGCATTGATCTATTTACACCCCTAAATCCAATCTGTAAATTGGTATCAAAACATGATTTTAGGAAGAATCTGAAAGTTAGTTCATTAGCCTAATCATTCAGCAACTCATTATGTAATATCAATATTTTTCATACATAGCATACATAACTATCAATAAATCAAAACAAATAATTGGTGCATACCATTTTGTGAACTTCCTTTTGTCTGATAAAGCAGATCAATAGTTCCGATAGGAGAGGAAATAAAGGATATTCTTGATTACTACCTTGGGACATCTTGAGAGCTGAATGAAGAATAAGGATTTCTGCTTTAATAGCAAGATTAGAATATTATATATTAATCCAAATCAGAATGAAAAGGAAATCTAATTCCATACAATATTTGCTTCAATAAATTTCTACTGCCTTGTGCTTCTATATCAATAATTTCTACATCCAGCAACATATACACCTAAAAGCATCAACCTTGGGTCTTCCATTAAGGTACATTAATTGTACTTTGCTTGTAAATTGAAATCTCATCTTATTGTGGCTTATTCAGCATATCATGATTTTGCAGAATATGCAAACCTGGTTGGAAAAAATCTAAATTATTTCTAAGCCAGGAAACCTATGGGGAAGTGGAAGTAATTGGGAACAATTTAAAGTTGACTCATCAATATAACATTCTTTTTTTTTTCCAATAAAAAGGAGAAGTTATATTTCATGTTTTGTCACTTAACATACATCTACAGGCTTAGATTTGTGGATTCGAGTTCTGAAATTATGGAATAAGGTGGATGAAGGAGGTTAATGAACTAGAACTGTTGTAGAACTAACAAATCTGGGCTACAAAAATCCAGACAACCATTTGATGGCAGCAAAGAATCAGAGTTTTCTTAATCTCTCTGACAATATTACAAGTAATTGTGTTCTTTTTGCTGATGATGTTAAACTATTTAATACTTCCAATATAACTTCTAACCTTCAAAAGAACCTTGACCATGTAGCTGAATGGTCTAACAACTGGCAACTCCAAATTTCATCCAACCAATGCTCTGTTCTACACATTGGTAAAAAGAATCTGAATACTAAATACGCACTTGGACAAACTGAACTCACAGAAGACCCTCACTCAGTCAAAGACCTGGGAGTACTCATTTCCAATGACCTAAGTGCCAGAGCCCACTGCAACAGCATTTCCAAAAAAGCACTAAGAGTTACAAATTTAATTCTACGCAGCTTCTTCTCTAGAAACACCGATCTACTAACCAGAGCATACAAAACATTTGTCAGACCAATTCTTGAATACAGCTCACCTGTATGGAATCCACACTGCATAACAGACATTAATACAATTGAATGAGTCCAGAAATACTTCACAAGACTCCTCACGCAACAAATTACCTTATTCCTCCAGACTTTCATTACTATGTTTAGAAAATTTACAGCTATGCCGCCTCCAAACTGATTTAACTGTTGTTCATAAGATCATACCTCACAATGTACTCCCTGTTAGCGACTACTTCATCTTTAACAACAACAACACAAGAACACGCAATAGAATACAAACTAAATGTAAATCGCTCCAAACTAGACTGCAGAAAATACGATTTCAGCAATAGCGTGGTCAACGCCTGGAATTCACTACTGGACTCCTCCTGTTGTTTCTTCCCCCAATCCCAAAATCTTCAACCTTACATTATATACAATAGACCTCTCCCCTTTTCTAAGAGGTCTGTAAGGGGCGTGCATAAGTGCACCTTTGTGCCTACTGTTCCTGTCCTAATGTCTTTTTATTTTTTCTATCTCTACTTTATATATATTTGTATGACAAATAAAAATAAAATAAAATAAATTAACTCATATTATGATTTAGTTGGTGCACTCCACACCATAGTTCCCTCTAAGCTGAGCAGTGAGCAATCGCTCACTTAAAAATCATCATCAACTCAGAGTTTTCCAAACCTGCCCAGAAGCCGAGAGGGAAAGAGTGAGAGGGAAGGAGCGAGAGAGGAAGAGAGGAAGAGAGAGAAACAGATAGAAAAAAGAGAGGAAGGAAAAGAGAAAGAAAAAGAATGGGAGTAAGGAAGAGAGAAAGAAAATCAAAATCTAGTTTGAAACTAGCTCAACTATTTAAGTGGCATTTTGATATTGATAGAGTTGCCCTATTATGAGCTCACTGTTATAGACACACAGTACAGTATTTTATTTTGAAATTCTCTGAGGCAAAATAGGGTGGGTTTTTTATTTGTTTGCTTGTTTGTTTATTTGTTTATTTATTTATTTATTATTTCTGTGCCGCCCAGTCCCGAAGGGACTGCCGCTCAGACACTATACTTTTCCACCCACCCACCCACCCCCCAAAAAATTAGAGGGAACACTGCTCCACACAACATAATTTATTTCTGCCCGTCTCATTTTGAAGTGATTCTGAGCAGCAACTTACTAAACTAACTAGTCTGGTTAACTAGAATGCAGTCTCTTCTTCTAGGTCAGCACTATAGTTAATCTTGTTGTGCCAACCCAATAGAGCATTTCTGCTAATGCAGACTGCAGTTTCTGCATGTCACTTAGCTAAAGGCCCATGCTTTTAAAGTGTGTGATGGCACAAGTGATAAATGCACACTTTAGAAAACACATCATGAGAGAAACTTTTGGAGAACTAGTCTGGCTGGCTGTGCCCGTCGTGCAAATTGACAGTAACAGGCAATTTTGTGCAAAATATTCTCTAAAGACTGATTTCCACCTTATGCTGCAAAGCTTCCTTTGATTCTAGTTTCCAGCTGACTGAGAATTATGACAGCTGTAAACTAACAACCTGGAAAGTGTCAGTTTGGGAAAGGCTACTATACTTTAGTTGTATCTGATGTAAATACATCAAGCATCCACCCATTGTGATATCTTTGCTTCCTCCTTTAGAAAGCTGCATGATAAATAAACCAAAACCGTCTTACTGTTACATATTGGTCCCCTACTTTTCTAAATTTTTATGCAAAGTTTTGACAGACCTTATGCAAACAAAATGAAGTCCTATGGTGAACTAGGAAGCTCAAGTTCAGTTTGAAGAGAAGTCCTTAAAACAATACTTGAACAGAAATTTATTTAAAATAATACTTTTGGTTTCCACCCAAACTTCCAATAAAATATTTTACCGCCTATTTTTAAAGTAGAATTTTTCCAGAGTTGAATATTTTTATGTGTGACATTGTTTGCATTAAAATGGCCCCAAAATTTCTTACTGCTCCACTCCTAGAAATAAAACACTGTCTATGTTATATGTTTCTCTAAGCACTTCCCATGACAATTAGAAAAATAGATAATAATTTTCCAGCATAGCTCATCAAGAATAATATACCATTTAATATTCATTCCATATACTGCTGGGTGATAAAATATAAGCCCAATGATAATAATAATAATTATTATTATTATTATTATTATTATTAAATTATTAATTATTACTGCTAGGTGATAAAATATAAGCCCAATGATACTTTTGCAAGCCAGTTAAATCAAAGCCATCTTCCTCACATGGTAATCTCAGTTTAGGTAAAGAAAACCTTGGTGGACAACAATCCCAAATAAATTTCCTAGATAATCTATCAATCTGAAAGAAATGTTTATTTGGTAGTAACATAGGTATATAATTATAAAGCATACAGTAAACTGAGCAATGAATAATATTCATTGCACATAAAAAATCAAGCAGATAATTTATTGTTCCATCACAGCTGCTATCTTGACTAGGTTTTTTTTAATGTCTTTTTATTGTTTTCATAAATACATATATCACATGTTGTTTGTTTCAGTTTACAGATCTTGTCCAACTTTTTTACCTGTTACAATCATTTTTGTTGGTTTACCATAGGCTGGGACTACTCTCAAAATTGCAACATTGCCTATTTGCTACACCACATAGAGACAGCTTTCAAGCTCACATGGGAGACATGCTGCCATCACATTCTCTTGCATATCCATGCAACATAATAATTCAAGATGCCCACACTTATCAGTCCCACTGGTAGAGACAGGCAGCAATAAGATTCCTGTTTCCTGACACTTCTTCAGAGAGTTCCTTCTGCATTCCATCTTGGCATCCTTTCCAATCTTCATTCCCTTTAGCCCATGCTTAAATTCAGCAGCAATCTTTTTTGGGCACCCTCAGTGAATGGCCTCTCAGAGTCCAGGAAATCTGGAATTACTATTTGAGGAGAAAAGGTTTTCTGAAACCATTATATACCTGTATAATGAGCCCAATTAAATAAAGCCAGAATGCACTAAAATTCAATTAAAGCAGAGTCTGTTGACTAGCATTTAGGCTGGAGATAACACAGAAGAATGATTGTCCTGTAGGCTGTGGACTCCATATGTTCCCTGAAAGCCTCAGGTGCAGCTTTCTAAGGACATCCAAATGGACACACATTCTAGAGAGAGAGAAGTTCCCTGTGGATGGGCTCCAGCACAAACCCGAAAGAAGAATAAACCTTTGGTCCCAGTGACCAATTCATATTGGATCCTGCAACTTTTCAGTGTTTTCACTGTTCCTATCACCGATATGAAAAGAATAATGAATGACAGGCATATTCATTATATTGTATGCATTTGACTAAATTTAATTTAAATAAACGTTTCAATAAATAAAGCAAATGTGTTGCCTGGGGTCCATTCACTCATGGGAGTGAAAACCCAGCACAAGAAGAGTGGCCTTCAACCCAAAAGAGATTGCACACTTTTTTGTAAAGAAAAAGATGGGTTACAAATCATTGCTTTCCATTAATATGGAACCAATAACCCAAACCTTTTCCTTTTACTCTGCAACATAGGCTAGCTGAGACAAAACCTTTATTCAATAGCTATTACATTTTTCCCCTGGGGTGAATAATAATAATTTCTTTGCTCATTCTTGGCTCTTCAGAAAAAATCCATGCCTGGTTATAGACTATTGATATCCTCTCAGGGGGTTGAATTTTAATATCAAATAAAAAAGGAGGAAACATTCTCTTTATTAAAACTCTTAATTTAACAACAAAACCATAGAAGGCTGCCTAATGAGGCTGATTCAGTCAGTGAAGTACATGCTAAAGCCATAATGTCAACAAACCATAAAGACAAGACATTTTTCCATTTCTTTGATGCAGACAAGTGACTGGTGCTTCCTCATTTAATATGAGAGAGCAGTTTTCATGCAAATGTTTCATGGAAATCAGAAAAACTCTAAGGAATACTCTCATTCTACAGCCCTTTAAAATTAGTGCAAAGAGCGTGCACTGAGACAAGCCTCAAATCAAACTTTCATGTGTTCTATGCAAGGCCAGGAGAATTTAATAACAGTACTTCATTTCCTTAAATGGCTCCATGTTATAAAACAAGGCAATCCATACTCATTTAAGTTGATTGTGTAATTAGATTCACAACAGCCCATTAGTGCAGAATTAGCACTCTGTCCTTGTACACAAAACAAGAAGCTGGTGAAGAAAAGAAAAATGTGTCTAGAAACTCTGATTAGAACTTCATTCAAGCACAACTTCTTCTAACCCTGATGTCATTTTGTCAACTACAACAAAGGTATACAGAATCATCTGTATAAATAAGTTATTCCATACCTATTATGCATATCTATTATTGCATGGACAGGTTGGCTGCGAGTCTACAGAGAGGGGCGGCATACCAATCTAATAATAAATAAATGTCTTTGTGACAAAGTGCATTTCTGTAGGAATTTACACTATATGTGTCAGTACTGTGTACTTGACTAGTTGATTTTTCCAATATAAAATCTGAATCAGCAATGTACAGTAGTCCCTCACCTATCGCTGGTGTTACGTTCCAGACCTGGCCGCGATAGGTGTAATCCGCGATGGGGAATTTATCGACTGATAGTACTTATTTAAGTATTTATATTGTAATTGTCTGGTAAGTTTTCATTGTTTTAAGTGTTTATAAACCCTTCCCACACAGTATTTATTTTAGATACAGTATTTAAATACAGTATTTACAATTTTAGATATATATATATTTTTTGAAAAACCTGCCGATCGAGTTCAGCGGGCTGTTTAAATCTGCCGATCAACTTCCTCAGAAACCCACGATGAAGTGAAGCCGCAGTAGGTGAAGCGCGGTATAGCGAGGGACTACTGTATGTTTGAGAGAATTAGCACAATGTTGCTTTAAGGCCTAATGCTACAATTAGCTATAAGAGGGAGCCAGATAGTCTCTTCTCCTCCCTGATCTCTTACGGATAATTTTTATGCTAGTTTGTCTGTGTGACTGCTGTAGAACTGCTTTGTGCTATATGCTGGTTTAATGTATATGTATTATGTTAAGTAAGCTTGAAGTTGGTTATATGTATTGATTAAGACTTACTTTGTATATGTATTGAGAATATTGCTTACTGTAATATATAAATGACTAGGACTGGAACTGACTTTGTTATTTATACATTCAATGTATGTGCTTTAATTATTTGAGGTACTGCTCATATCTGTGTGAACTTTAGCTGGATATCCAAAACCTCCCTGTTTGTCCTCTGTGCATATGCTCAGTAACTCTGCTAACTCCTTAATATGTATGACCTTTAGGGTTTGGGCTACCATGCACGATGAATAGGGTCAAGTGATTAAAGAAGGCTTATAGCCCCAGACCATATTGAAAATGCTTCATTTTGTCCTAAGAACTGAAGCAGATTTATTTTGGTTATTATTTTCACAGGAACAGAGTGGAAAACAGGAAATGTTAATTATAGTGTAATGGGCTTCAGCAGGCAAGAAACAGACCATAATAGATAAACAGCATTTATTGACTGAAAACTGGAACTGAGGAACTGCAGGCAAATCCCTGTAATTTATATTCTAGGCCCACCGGTCTTTTGCCAATCATAATACTTGAAGAAGCCTGCCCAGATATGAATGTTCTAAGTTTCCCTTCAAAACAGTTGGAGTTAACAGTTAGGGTCATCTAAAAGTCAGTTTCCCTTTAGCAGGGCTTAACACAACCATATATATTCAATACATAACATTAATGATGGGACAAAGCCCAACGACTCAGCCCTATGTTTTTATCAGTGAGAGAACTTTACAACTCTCTAGCCAAATTGTTCCGCTGTTTCCTATCATGTAGAGCTGAGCAATCAGCAATCTCTATACAAGCTGAGCAGCTACAGTCCTATGAACTGGGGTAATGAGCCAAAGAATTAAACAAAAAAAGACCAAGAGCAAGCCTTGAAAAAATAGTATGTCAAATGGAAGAGGGAAGGAGGCTTGGGAAAGCAGGACTGGGATCTGGAAAAATGAAGCATGAAGATTGATATCAAGGTATCAAGGTATACCTAGGCTTGACAAACTATTTGCAAATCATCATAAGGTATGTTTTGGTGATGTCTTCATTATTTGACAATCATGATCAAGTTCACAAATGCAAAATCTTAAACCATGGCAATATGGCACATATTGGGATCCCCTATCACACTGGCCCATAACCAAGCAAACCACATTGGAGTGCTAAAATGCTAACTTCCAGTGCAAAGCTTTAACATTGTGTTCCTTCAGTTTAGTCTTTTCCCAGGAAGGAAGACTTGGACTGATTCCCTTGCCTGGGCTGTAGATACTGCCCATTTAGAGAAAACACTTAGGAAATAATGAGAAAAGCCATGTCCACCCTTATTGCCTGTATTGTCTCATGTTATTCCTTAATCTCTCTATTTCCTAGAATGCCTGGGCACCTTAATTCCCCTGAAATACTGTGGTTAATATTCTGGGCGCAAGAGTGCACAGCATCATTCCAGTGACAGCCAGAGATTAAAAAGTACAAATATAATTAGGGTGATAATATCCCTGCGCAGTCAACCGGAATGGCAGTAGGAGGGAGGTGAGTTTACTCATTGGTATGCTCTTCCAAGCTTCTCCCTTTGGCTACGGCTCCACGGTTCCTGCTTCTTCTGGATAGCATTGCTGTTGCTATAACGTCTCTAGTCCGTCAGAGAGAACAGCTCCTCCACTTTTTCAAAGGGTCTCAGAAGGTAGTGTTGTCCTTCTATAGCCCATCTGCTGCTCCTTTTATAGCTCCATAGGTACCGACTGACATAAATGATCTAACAATTCAAATTACTACTTCTAATATGGCTTACAATGAATACACTGAAAAATAGGTATGCAAATACAAGATGTAGAGCACAGTATACCTTAAAGCCAGAATTCTTTAACTCAATGAAGGAAAATACAGAACAGATATAGAACAGAACAATTTTGGCTTGTTTGATTGATTGTTTGATTGGTTGGTTGGTTGGTTGGTTGGTTGGTTGGTTGGTTGGTTGGTTGGTTGGTTGGTTGGTTGATTTTTATGCCGCCCAACTCCTTAGGGACTCTGGGCAACTTACAACCAAAAATATAACATCCAAATGGTACTAAAAACCTATAAAACAGTTTAAAAACAAGTGAAGCCCATGTATACTATTAATGGCCGGATTGCGATGATTACCATCATCAGATCAACGGCCCCAGGCCTGCTGGAAAAACCAGGTCTTTACCACTTTCCAGAAGGCTAGTAGGGTGAGAGTAGCCCGGATCTCAGGATGTAACTGGTTCCAGAGAGTTGGAGCAGCCACAGAGAAGGCCCTCCCTGCAAACCTGCCAGCTGACACTGTTTAGCTGATGGGACCCAGAGAAGACTAACCCTGTGGGCCCTTACCAGATGCTGGGAGCTATGTGGTAGAAAGCAGTCTTAAAGATACTCTGGCCCTGAGCTATCTAGGGCTTTAAAGGTAATAACCAACACCTTGAATTGCATCCGGAGAGCCAGTTCAGTCCATGGAGGATTGGTGCACCCACAACTGCTCATGCAGCTGCATTCTGGACAGCTGTAGTCTCCGAACACTCTTCAGGGGTAGCCACATATAGAGCGTGTTGCAATCGTCTAGCTGTGAGGTGACAAGGGCATGAATATAAATAGCGAGTTACTTGTTTTCTTTCTTGAACTACCTTTTGGTTCTTTTTCCTGAGGCCTTTTTGCCTTTCTCACCCAGAAAAAAAAAGGCAAATGAAAGATCAGACTCATTGCTATCCCTGCTCCTCCTTATTTAAAATCTATATGAAACAGCTAGAATTAGCCTGTCAATTTACAGAATGTTGGGGTTAGCTCTGGCCCAGCTCCTGCCCCAAGGACTGTAGATGTGGGGGAGACATCCACATGCTGCAGGCCTGTTTTGCTCCCGGTGGAATCTGCTGATGAAGGCTCCTCTGACCAAGAAGACATGAGTGACAGGGAGGAGGAGAGTGTGGCAGACAGCTCAGAAGGAGATCAATTATCTAGCTCCTCCTTGGATTCGGAACAAGAGTTCGTGATACAGCCACGCATGCGGAGAGCGATGCATAGGCAGCAACAACTGAGAGATTATTATCAAAGAAAATGAGGCCACCTGTGGTTGGGTGGGGCTGTGGTAATTAGTGAGGCTGCTATAAAGAGCAGTCTGTGGGTTTGGCCATTGTGGAGGATTATCTGATCCTTGTGTTTCGTGCCTGCCTTGCTGACTTCGACCTTTGTGTGCTGATTTTTCCCCGCTTTGAAACTAAACCAGAGCAAAGTGTGTTTCACTTTGTGAAAGAAGAAGGACTGTGAATTGCCTCACAGCTGCAAGCTAAGTATCTCAGAACTGATAAGGGACTTGTACAAATTACCAGTTTGTTTGGAGACCAGTGCTCTTTGCTATACAAAAAGAGGGCTTAGTTTAAGTGAATTTTCGGTATAAAGAACATTGTTTCGAATTTTCAAATGTGTGTGTGTCTGAAATTTCTATCTGTGAATTTTCGGGAGGATTCTACCAGAGAGCTTGACAGAACACAGAATATAGAATATCAGAATTGAAAGATGCCTCGGAGGTCTTCTAATCCAACCCCTTGCCCAAGCAGGAGAACCTACACCAGTGATGGTGAACCTTTTAGAGGCCAAGTGCCCAAACAGCAACCCAAAACACACTTATTTATCCCAAAGTGCCAACCTGAATACGGAAGTTTTTATTACCTAAAATAAGGATAAACAAGGCAGAGTTCAGCTAACTGTTCTAAGAAAAACATGATATTTGCACTATTAGGCACTTTCTGGGGAGGGGGGTTTCCTGCTTTTGAAATATTACATTTAACAACAATAAAAAAGAAAAAAAATGTAGTATCGTTTCTTGGTTTTCTCTTCATTTTTTTTATCCCAATTTTCTCTGTATATTTTTACTTCTTTTCTTGTTATAATAAAATAGTTCTAATTTCTATTATTGAAAGAGACATCACCTTCTTCATAACTAAACATCCATCAATTATTTATCCGGAGGAAAACTGTATCAAAATGTCCTGTCTGGGGAAGAAGAAGGGACAGCCTGAGCCTAGGCAGTTTTGGTTACAAGCCTAAAAATCCAATTACTTTTGGACAAGAAATTCAAAACAAGAAAGTGTGGGAGAGCAAAGCTATTGGGACATGGCCTGTAGCTTGCAGGAAAAGACAAGCATTCACTGGCTGGGGAATTCTGGGTGTTGAAGTCCAAATATCTTCAAGTTGCCAAGGTTGGGAAACACTGACTTAGACCATCACTGATCTAAGACATTAGTTTGACATTTGAGAGGATAGGGGTGTAGGGATCATGGAAGCCAAACTAAAGCCAAACAAAGTAAATTAGCTAGGCTTAGGATAATGCAGAGACACTTATCTGGACAGCTTAGTGAAAATTTACTTGAAAGCAGTGTTTCATGAATGAATCATAAGTTAGCCATGAACTTTGGACAAACAAAGAGCGATAAAAATTCCTCAGCACGCTCATGGCAAGAGATAGACACAAACAGTATGATCGGCTAACAACTCAGCCTCCGATAGGAGCTTTAAGTAAAAGTTAGTAACCTATTAAAAGCCTTAGATGAAAGCTTTTGTAACCAATTAGAAGCTTAAAAAATGTAGCCTATAAAAACTTGTATATTAGGAAACCTTATTTTTGCATATAGAAATAGCCTATAGAAACTTGTATATTAGGAAACCTTATTTTTGCATATAGGAATAACCAATAGAAACGTATATATTAGGAAAACTTAAACTTGCATATAGCCAATAGAATGTTACCAATTGAAACCCCTCATTTGCATATGAGGAGCATAAAAGAAGCGTGCCTGTAACAATAAAGCTTTGTCACTTTACCCAGACCATTGACTCCGTGTTTCATTGGTAAGCACTAGTAATGGCTTCAGGATCGGGCCTCGTGAAGTGAACCACCACAGGGTTGTCGAAACCCTCGTCTAGCGGGGATTGCGTCTCGTCATAGGGGTTTTTTAATTAGTTAAGTTTAATCAGTATGCAGAAGACACCCAATTATCTACCTGAGCAAGAGATATAGTGGAGTTCCAGTCCAGTATTTAGAGACTGATTACATCAGTGAAAACAGGTTCAGGATATATTCCAGCAAGACAGAATAGCTATTCATCCATAAACCATATGGTTTGATTCTAGCTCCAATCTTGGAATTAGACCAAATCGCCCTCACTCTAAAGGAGTAGCTGTGTTATTTAGAGATACTTCTGCTGGAAACACAACTGAAAGCCATGGAGAGGAGACCATTTGCCAGTTTCGGCTGTATTACACTTGCAACTTTTTTTTGGAGTCGGATGCCTTGGCAACTGTCAGCAATGTCCTTACCACCTTGTGTTTGGCTTACTGTAATGCATTCAATTTGGAGCTGTCTTTGAATATTTCTCAGGAAGTTCTCTGATGATGCTAAACACAGTTGCCTCCTAGCTGGCAAGTAATTACCACATCAGCATGATTGCAGGTGTTTTCTTTGTTGATCAATATGTTTTCTGTGTACAGTTTACAGAGCTGGTGATTTAGCTCAAATCATTCGTGACTTGAGCCAAGACTTTTTGGGGAGTCTGCTACCTTGCAAGTGCAATCTAGGTTGAAGATTCCCCCATCGTGAATCGTGGTGGTGCAGTGGTTAGAATGCAGTACTGCAGGCTACTTTTGCTGGCTGCCGGCAATTCAGCAGATCAAATCTCACCAGGCTCAAGGTTGAATCAGCCTCCCATCCTTCTGAGGTGGGTAAAATGAGGACCTGGATCATTGGGGGCAATAGGCTGACTCTGTAAAACCACTTAGAGAGAGCTGTAAAGCGCTGTGAAGCGGTATAGAAGTCTAAGTGCTATTGCTATTGCTATCATGGGAGGCTGCAGGTTTGAATATAGATCTTTTCAGTAGCTGTCCCAGCCGTATGAAAAGGCTTTTCCCAGGATCAAGATAATTGTCTTTCTGTTAAACTTTCAAAAAATAGTTCAGGCAATATCGTTCTCCTAGATCCTTGGAACATGGGAAGCAATGTGTTGGAGCTGCTGTCAATTTTTAAAATATCTGATTCCAATTTTCTGTGATTTTAATGTGAACTTAATCGATTTGGTTTTGCCAATCAAGCTTACGTTGGGATTTTATGCATCTGTAATCTGCCTCAATATATTCAGAATGTTGTGTTACTGTGAGCTGAGGAAAGGAGGGGATGAAAAGACCTGCTCACCACCTTTTTTTTCTTATCTCTCCTATATTTTTCATTGCCACTGTTTCTGCTGGGAGTTGCAATCTTGTACTATTTGCTCAGGAAACACAAAGCCATCAATCCCTGTTAAAGTAGCTCTAAAGCCTGTCACACAGTGCGGAACACAAGCTGAATGTTAAAAAGGGACACATTCAAGTAAATTCCCTATGAATCAAACTTATCCAATCTGTGGCAGTAAGAACTTTAGCAATCTAAAGGAGTCTGTTGTATCATGTTTTACAGTTTGGTACAAATTTCTAGATAATTATGTGGGGCTTTCCCCTCCCCACTTAAACTGAGGAGTGAAGCAATGTTCCAGCTCTCACTGTTGTACACAAAAGACAAACAGTTTCAATTAATGTGTTATCATAAAGAATTAAAACCTGAAGAAGTCTAGTTAAGGATCTTTATTCTGCATATATCATTTGAACAGGTTAAAGTTTGAACACCTCTGAATCCTTGCAGTAAAAATAATTCCTAGTATTTTAACTGCTTATAGCCCTGGTTCTAAAGGCTCTAAAGCAGGGGTGGGTAGCAGGCAGGATGGGATGGAACGCAGTTCCACCGGCAGAAATGAAGATGCGTGCGCAGCTCCAGCTGATTGGCGGCTGTCACTTCCTGGATTATTGGTCTCAGCTTGGCTCTCCTTTTTCCCCCTCCTGCTGCTGCTGTGTCTGTACTCCTTGCTTTTTTCCTCTTTCCTCCTTCCTGGCCTTGGACGAGCTTCCCTCTCTCCTACCCGGCTCCCCTCCAGCCTCACGCGGCCATCTCCTGCCTGAGGTGCAAGCAGAAGGCGTGGGTGGAAGCGGCACTGGCAGCATTTATGCTTCTGACAGCACCCATTTGCCTAGCTACCCAGCCTGAGATGGTGGGGCGACCCTGGAAGGAGAGCACAGGAAACGCAAAGCAAATTGTCACCCCAGCGAGCGACACTGGTAAGGTTGTAAGTCGAGGACTTAACAGTTCACTTGAACGATGATGATTATTCAAGCCACTTCCAACTGATCACATGGCCAGCAAGCCACTCCCACCCAGTCACATGACCATTAAGCCACACCCACAAAATAAGCCACACCCACAGTGTGGCAGTAAAAATTTTGGCTGCCCATTACTGCTCTAAAGGCTTATCAGATTTTCCTGGTTGCTTTACAGGTTAGAAATTGTTTTTGAAGGGCAGGAACAGATTATGATGCTCCATTCCAGCTCAAATGAAACTTCCAGGTGCATTTTCTTTCTATTGTTTTAAAGCAGTCTTCCCCCCCCCCTTATATTATCTCCAGGGGTGGGTTCCTCCCAGTTCAGACCAGATCACCCGAACCAGTAGCAACCTGCTAGTGATGTCACAATGGCGTCACGGATCTGGGTCCATGGGTGCCGCCATCTTTTTAAAAAGTAAAATTTCCAATTTTTTTACTGTTCGGAAGTTTTTTCCTCTGCTGTTGCTTGAAAACGGGCCCTCCTGCCCACACCTGGCTTTATACTTACATTTACTCCTTCTACCCGAAGCACAGCGGATCAGCTCCTCAGCTGTGTTTCGGGCTGATTATAGTTACTGAACATGCACGGAAACAGAATTGCACAAGGGGACACATGCATGCACACGAATGTAGCATTCATACGCAAAACATCACAATGTGAACCGATGGCAGAGATAAGTTGAGCCCACATTATTTCCAATGACCCTGATGGTTTTGTCTGGTGTGCTCTATGTTGTTACTAGCTAACCCTAGCAGTTCATTATAACGAGCTAACCCTTGCAATTCAAATGGTAGAACAACCCCTTGACTCCATGGTAGCCACGTTCTCCAGTGATTCTAAGAGAATTTTATCAGCAATGGTATAATAGCACTTGTAAACAAAATGATGGATTTAAAATCTGAGAAAAGGGTGTGGGTTTTAATTACTATTTTTTTATTTCTTTGAGTTTCCTACTTTTCCCTGAGACTTGATCCCTTCTTCATAAATCCAGTAATGCTCTTTTCTCTTCTTTTTTTTCCATTCATTTGAACCCCTTTAATTCAAGTGACTGGAGAAATAATGAAATGATGGCTCAGTGGACTTATTTTCAAAAACAAAGATGGGAGAGAGAGAATTGCCATATTTGAATGTAGTAAAATTAATAAGACAATTATAGTCACTGTGCTATTATAACCTTCTGGATAAATTTAGCTCTGGGTGATTTTAAAAAGAAAGAGGGAAGTAAAAATAATGGTGTTATATCTGCTTTATTAGAATAGAATAGAATAGAATAGAATAGAATAGAATAGAATTCTTTATTGGCCAAGTGCGATTGGACACACAAGGAATTTGTCTTTGGTGCATATGCTCTCAGTGTACATAAAAGAAAATATACATTTGTTAAGAATCATGAGGTACAAATAAGCAATGAGGAAACATTTTTAGACATTTTGACACTTTAATATTCTATTTAAAAAATCAGTTTAACACTATGTGTGTACATGCATTTACACAAACCCACAAACAAATACATGAGGGTGACCACTCTATAGGATTTCCAGGATCTAACCTCAATTAGAAGCCACTAGTAAGCAAGGTAAATAACAAAGGTAAGACAGATGGGAAGGAAGACAAACCTAAATGCCAAATAGGAGACACAGGAAGCACACCCAGAGTCAGGCACAAAAATCTCAAGTGCTATACACAAATTCTGGGAGATAAACAGGGTGAATGTGAAATATTAATACACAAAGGTAGATATGACATATTTGGAATAACAGAAACTTGGTGGGATGAAACCCACAACTGGCATATACTGATACAGCTCTTCTAAAAAACAGACCACAAAAAAGAGGAGTTGCATTGTATGTTAAGGACCACTATATTGCTACAGTGTAACCAAAGAATGCATATGGGTTAGTATAAAAGAACAAAAGAAAGATAAGGCATAGAGTATACTACAGGCCATCCAATCAAGCAGAAAAAAAATGGATATCCTCTTTGCCAACCAACTAACAAACATATGTAGGAAATACACAACAATTGTAATGGGGGACTTGTTGTGAGCCACTCTGAGTTCACAGAGAGGGGCGGCATACAAATCTAATATATTATTATTATTATTATTATTATTATTATTATTATTATTATTACTATTACTATTATTATTATTATTATTATTATTATTATTATTATTATTATTATTATTATTATTGTAACACTGAAGAGAAAGGTGGGAAGGCATAGCAGCAGGAGAATTACCAATGGGAGGATGTAGTAGCCTACTGTCAGGATGAATACAGTTCAAATTATTGATAAAATGTCTCAATATAGGCTGGGTTTTCTTAAAATGGTTTAGTTTCAAGCAGACATGAAGTCAGGACAGGAACATCTTAAAGGTTGCATAGGCTCCAAAAAAAATTATTTGAGTCCATTTCCTCTTAGGCTGGCAATCAAGCTTTTTTTAAAAAACATATCTATAAAATTGTCCTCATTCTTGAACATGCAGGTTTATGGAACAATTAATTAAGTAACCTAGTCATTAGCAATTTCTGTGATTTTAAATATGTGTGAGTATACAGTGGTCCCCCGATTATCACGAGGGTTCCGTTCCAGGACCCCTCGCGACAATCGATTCTTCGCGAAGTAGCGGTGCAGAAGTAAAAACACCATCTGCGCATGCGCAGATGGTGTTTTTACTATCGCCGCAGCAGCGAGGAGCCGAAGATTGGGGTTTCCCCGCCGCCCAGGCAAACTCCTCGCTGCTGCCGCACCCGCCGCTTGTCCGCCCGCCGCTTGTCTGCCGCCTGCCTGCCCGCGCGCCCCCAGCTCGCCCGCCCTTCGCCCGCCCACGCCGTTCGCTCGCGCTGCTTCCCAGCTGGGAAGCGGCGCTGGGGGTCTTACCGGCCGCCCACTCCTCGCTGCTGCCGCGCCCGCCGCTTGTCCGCCGCCTGCCTGCCCGTGCGCCCCCAGCTTGCCCGCCCTTCGCCCGCCCACGCCGTTCACTCGCGCCGCTTCCCAGCTGGGAAGCGGCGCTGGGGGTCTTACCGGCCGCCCACGCAAAGGGGAAACCCCGGCTCCTCGCTGATGCCCGCCGCTCGCCCTCCCGCCAGCAAGAGGGGGAAGACCCAGGGAAGCCGCCCAGCAGCTGATCTGCCCGGCGGGGAACGCAAACTCCACCATCTACGCATGCGTGGCCATAGAAAAAAGGGCATGCATGCGCAGATGGTGTTTTTTACTTCCGGGTTGAAAAATCGCGATATAGCGTTTAGCGAACATCGAGATCGCGAAACTCGGGGGATCACTGTAGAATCATTGCTGATTGCAACCATATTAGGATATTTCACACTATATATTTATTCATACAGCATTATGAATATCAAGGGATTGTTTACGTGCAAAAGAAATGTCTTATTTGTATTGGATCAAAAGTGAATTGGAGTTTGGATGAAACATTATTTATTCAGCTCAGTATGAATACATGTAAATGTCAAATTTTGAACTTTGCATATATTTAAAGCTGAAGTTTTACCAAGCTTATTTGGAATCAAATCCCACTAAAATTAATAGGCTCGAGTAAGTCTGTTAACAGCATGCTATATTTAATTAATAAAAGGGTTTTTTTAAAAAAAAAAGTTGTGAATTAATCTGTGAAGCAGGGAAACTACTCCAAGCCAAATTCCAATATACTAGCTATGTTTTGATCCTCTAGACTTAAACATTTAAGAGGTAACTCAATTTGTTTGGTTTAGTACTACTATTTTAGATTATGTTGCAGAGTAATTGCCTTTACTTAATTAGTTTATGTAGTAAACACATAAGATGCCTTTCAATGCAAATATATGCTCGAGGCAACCTATATGAACATTTTAAAACCCAATGTCTAAAACATAAATTTAAAACAACAGGAAACAAACTTAATTCAAACTAATGGAAACAATTAAAAAAATATAACATTTTTTTAAAAGGTCAAAATAAATTAAATTATTCATAAGTTGATTTCCATTTGTAAGCTGTCAGGTTTTCAATAAAAATATGTTTACAACTATAAAAATAGAATCTGTACTAAGTAATAATACCCTATATACTCATGATGGCAAGCTTATGGCACACCTGCCCCAGATGGCAAAGGGAGCCATATCCGAGGGTAATAGCACTAGCACTTAGACTTATATACCGCTTTACAGTGCTGTCCAGCCTTCTCTAAGCAGTTTACAGAGTCAGTATATCGCCCCAACAATCTGGGTCCTCATTTTTCCCACCTCGGAAGGATGGAAGGCTGAGTCAACCTTGAGCCTGGTGAACTACAGCCAGCAGTTAGCAGAAGCCGCTTGCAGTACTGCAGTCTAACCACTGAGCCACCAAAGCTCTTTTTTACTCAAGGTGTTGCCGTATGTCAACTCCAGATATGCATGTGCTCAAGGGCCAACTGATTTTCGACCTTCCAGAGGGCAGGGGGAGGTTGTTTTTGCCTTCCCTGGGCTTCAGGAAACCCTCCAGAGCCTGTGGATGGCAAAAAAAAGGACCCAACTGGCCTACCAGATATTCAAAAATGAACTTCTGGTTGGGCCGTTGGACCATTTTTTACCCTCCCCAGGCTTCAGACTTTTGGGAAACTGTGTTTCACTATTCCCAGCTCCGGAGGCTTCAGTGAGCTCTGCGTACATACACTGGGGGGGAGAGCAGGTAGGTTGTGTATGCATGCTACGCCCCCTCCAAACTGATTTAACTGTTGTTCATAAAATCATACATCACATTGTACTCCCTGTTAGTGACCACCTTTAACAACAACAACACAAGAGCATGCAATAAATACAAACTAAATATAAATCGCTCCAGACTAGACTGCAGAAAATACAACTTCAGCAATAGAGTGGTCAATGCCTGGAATTCACTACCAGGCTCTGTTGTTTCTTCCCCCAAACCCAAAATCTCCAGCCTTACATTATCTACAATAGACCTCTCCCCTTTTCTAAGAGGTCTGTAAGGGGCATGCTTAAGTGCACCTTTGTGCCTACCGTTCCTGTCCTAATGTCTTTTTATCTTTTCTATCTCTACTTTATACTTAAATAAAATAAAAATAAATAAAATAAAAAATAAAATGCATGGGGGAAGGCTATCGCTTATGCCCACAACCTTTTGGCACCCAAGGAAAAAAGGATTTGCCATCCCTGCTATATACAAAGAGCATGTGTGTGTGTTTGTATTAGGGGAAAATTATGTTTTGTGTAGATTTAAGGTGAGATGTTTAAAACCTCCTTTCATCCCTCAAGTTCCCATCTCTGGAAAATATCCAGAAGACATTCAATATGTTGATTAACAAGGTGTATTTGAACTCAAAATCTTTTGTTGCCTGGAGTGAAATATATATAACACTCTGAACATTGTATTACAATTACATCAACTCAGCCTATTGAAATGTACATTTTAAATTAATGCAGAATATATTTCCCACTGCATCTATTGTTTCTGGTTAATTTGTTCCTAATATGATTGATATAACTGCTTCCTAGATGTAATATTGGTTTTTGAATTTTGTGAAAAACTGGAAGTTCATTTTACAGGGGAAAAGAAAAATTTTCAAATTCTGAATTCACATCTCTGAGCCTTAAATGAATTTGTGTTTTAGTGTCAGAAAATAGTGGGGGGGAGGTTTACACTTTTCTAACATTCTTCATAGGAACACTGAGGCTCAAACCAATGAACACAGTCGGTCTTTTCTCCTTCGGTGCTTGCCTTAATATTTTATAAGGTAAGAAACTTATAATTTCATATGAAAAACAGGAATGAATGGCCTAAACTAGGAGAAGAACTTAAGGAGAAACCCAATGCTTAACAGCATTTTTAATCTCTCACTACCATTAAACATAAATTGAAGGCACCCTTGTTTAAAAAATAAAAGATATAAAATGTATTACTCCAAGAACACCAGAAGCTCTGTTTAAGCAATTCCAAAATTTTAACTATGTTGCCTATTAGCTCACAGAAAATCTGCTTCTTCATCTACCAAAGTGATCCAATGGAAAATGGTATGATAAGAGTCCCTCGATATACATTCTAGAAAACCCCAAAGAAGGAATGGTTGAGGCCATTTGAATAATTAAGAAAGAGTGACTAGAATTAATCTTTATGTGATCGTTAACAATTTTTTTAAACAGACACCATATCTCTCCAAATTATTCATTCCTCCTTAAGAGGAACCATACTCCCTTCTGATCTGCATATTTCCCATCAGCAAATTCAAATATTTCTTCAAACAGAGAGGGAGATTTGTGGAGTCTTGAAAAGATAGTTTATAGGGGGGGGAATGTTATACTGTAGAACTGAGATGTATTTTATCTATGCTCCTTTTCCACTAGTTTCCTAAGAAGCTTCTCCCATAATCCTGACACTTTTTCCCTATGTCAGTATGGTAAAATATACTGTATATACAGTACTTTCAGTCATTCATTCGTATACATGTTTTCTGTATACTCACTTACAAAGAGTAAGCCAATAGATGGCTTACCAAAAAGAAACATTAGAAACCTCAAAATCTTCTAAGAAGATGAAATTGAAGAAGAGTTCAGAAGGATTGTTTTATATGTGATTATATTTTTTTCTAATTCTGCTATTTGGAAAAATAATTTTCTTAAGGTCATCCGGTACATTATCTTAAGTCTTGATTTTTTTTTTAAAAAAGTATGGTTTGTAAAAATAAACCATAGTGATGTAGATTCACACATCACACCACATTGTGATGCATATGATTTACAATCACCCTCCTCACCTTGAGGTTCGACTACTATAACGCTCTCTACATGGGGCAACCTTTGAAAAGTGTTCGGAAACTTCAGATCGTGCAAAATGCAGCTGCGAGAGCAATCATGGGCTTCCCTAGGTATGCCCATGTTACACCAACACTCCGCAGTCTGCATTGGTTGCCAATCAGTTTCTGGTCACAATTCAAAGTGTTGATTATGACCTATAAAGCCCTTCATGGCACCGGACCAGAATATCTCCGGGACCGCCTTCTGCTGCATGAATCCCAGAGACTAGTTAGGTCCCACAGAGTTGGCCTTCTCCGGGTCCTGTCGACTAAACAATGTCATCTGGCAGGGCCCAGGGGAAGAGCCTTCTCTGTGGCGGCCCTGACCCTCTGGAACCAGCTCCCCCCAGAGATTAGGATGGCCCCCACCCTCCTTGCCTTTCGTAAACTTCTTAAAACCCACCTCTGCTGTCAGGCATGGGGGAATTGAGACATCTCCCCCTGGCCTATATAATTTATGCATGGTATGTTTGTGTGTATGTCTGCTTTTTAAATAAGGGGCTTTTAGAGACTTTTTAATATTAGATTTGTGATACATTGTTCGTATTATTGTTGTGAGCCGCCCCGAGTCTGCAGAGAGGGGCGGCATACAAATCAAATCAAATCAAATCAAATCAATCAATCAATAAATAAATATACTCCTTAAAACCCACCTCTGCCATCAGGCATGGGGGAACTGAGACATCTCCCCCAGGCCTATATAGTTTATGCATGGTCTGTTTGTGTGTATGTTTTGCTTTTAAAATAAGGGGGTTTTAGTTACTTTTAAATATTAGATTTGTTGTATATTGTTTCATTATTGTTGTGAGCCGCTCCGAGTCTACGGAGAGAGGCGGCATACAAATCTAATAAATAATAATTATTATTATTATTATTATAATAAGCCCTAATGCAGTGATGGCAAACCTACGACATATGTGACACAGTTGGCACACAGAGCCATATCAAAGGACACCCGAAGCATTGCCCTATGTCAACTCCAGCATGTATGCGTGCACTGGTCAGCTGATTTTCAGCCTTGGGGAATGCCCTTTCTCCCTTCGAAGGTTTCAGGGAAGTTTTCCTGACACTCCAAAATGTGAAAATTGGCCAAACAGGCAAACCAGAAGTTGGGAAAAACAGATTTCCGGTTTGCCTGTTGTGCCATTTTTTGCACTTTAGAGGCTTCAGGAAAGCTTCCTAAAGCTCTTGAGTGCTAAAAATGGCACAATGGGCAAACTGGAAGCCTGTTTTTTCTGAACTTCTAGTTTGCTCATTATGCTGTTTTCCACACTCTGGAAGCTTCAGGGAAGCTTCCTGAAGCTCCAGAGTGTGAAAAACAGCACAACAGGCACAACAGGCTTCCAGTTTGCCCATTGTGCCATTTTTCGCACTCCAGAGTTTTAGGAAGGAAAGCTTCCTGAAGCCCCAGAGTGTGTGTGGGGGGGGAGGGAAACAACCACAACAAACAAACCAGAAGTTTGTTTTTCCAAACTTCCGTTTTGCCTGTTTGGTCATTTTTTCACTGTCCCAAGCTTCAGTGAAGCTGTGCCCACATGCGCAGGGGGTAGCATGGTGTGTGTGTGCATATGTAGGGGAGAGGGAATGGGTGTGAGTGTGTGCTAGCGCACATTAGGAAGCTCACATATACCCTTTTGGCACACAAACCAAAAAGGTTTGCCATCACTGATTTAGCATCTCTCAATGTTTTCAATGAGTTCCATGGTAAGGAAAATGCTCCCACACACAAACTGCAGAAAAGTTTTAACTTTTATCCTGGTTTCAGTGCACCCAAGGAAGAGAATAACTTCTCCAATGACCAAGTCTTAAGAAGCTCATCTTGAAAGCTGTATGAGAGAAGAGATATATCATATATCAAGTGTCATAAATCCAATCTACAAATTATCAGGCTCAATCTGAGCAGGGCAGAAGAGATCTATCAATTTTTGTCTGATAAGCTGATTTTGATGCACAAATTAGCTAATTCCCCAGTGTGGGAGTCCACCTCTAGGTGATTTGAAATTGGAATGGTTCTGAGCTCATAACAAACAAGATAGTTCTGAAAATAATATTTTTTCTCAACTTTTTCTTCCCTCAATTCCCATAGCGATTCTTCCATTGTCAAGCTAGGAAAGTGAAAATTCATTTTCCATTCTCTATGACAATTTAGTAATCAGATACAGTAATTTTTTTTGCATTCTTATTGAGCTTTAGATTTGTTCAATACATGCTCCAGGGTCAAATTCCCATAAAGCTCAATAGGTGACCCAAAAGTAATCACATGCAAGACAAATCATGTCACAGCCCAGCTTTTCATACTGTATTTTTTATTTCTATTTCTATTTATTACATATTTACTTAACTTTGGGTTCTACACAGACCAGTCATCTTAAACTATTACCAATTGTCATAGTCTTAAAAAACAGCCCATTATTTGTTGTTTTACATAAGCATCTGAGTAGCAACAGTTCCAACCTGAATCCTCAACTCACAAATTGCTAGACATCCCACCCACACTCAGGGCATTATCTTGCAGATAATATCATGTCTACTAGCATAGACATTGTGGTCATCAATTGTAATCAAGTTTGGTTGTTGCTCATCTTTATTCTTGAATTCAAAAAAACAAAGTTACCTGCCACTTTTATTTGTTATTACATCTCTTTATGCATATTGTCATTATATTTGTCTTCTTCATATTGAGCGTTAGCATTGTGGAATCATAGGATTGACAGAAATCTTGGAGAGCTTTAGCCCAACTCCTTTCCCAGTGAAGGAATCAACTCTTTTAAATCTATGTCACTGCATTACTTTTGCTTAACAAAATTTCACATTGTCGGTACCTCCAAATTCATTCTAAGGCTCTGCTCTTTCAGATCATTTTGATCTTTTAAAAAATACACAGACTATATATGGAAGTGATGTGTGCCTCAACTCCTGCTCTATTCTGAGCCATGCAATTACTCCAAAATAATTTCTAACAATAACTGCTTGTTCATTTAAAAAAAAAAACTCAGAAAAATAATTAGCATTTGTGGCACATCCATTATCCTCACTACATTCCACATCTGGCATTAGATAAAGTGATTTGCCTTGATATAGTCAATGAACCTAAAATAAATATCCTCCTTGTATTCTCTTATTCTCTCTATTATCCATCGTGTTTGCTATCCGATCTTGTGTCCCTCTGCTTTTTCTGAAATTTTGGCTCTTTATCTGACATTTCTTTTCTTCCATGTAGGACTCTTCTTCTATGAAAAGTCTTAAGTAAATTTGGCAATGGAATTCATGCAATGGTTCCATAATTTGTCCACTCCCTTGCATTCCCTTTCTCTATACATCCTTTTCTCTCTTTTTGATCACAGTCTTGTTCCATATATTCTGTCATAGAGCTGTTAGCATTTTCGTGGCCCTTTTTCTTGCAGCTTTAAACAGTTCAATGCACATTTCCTCTGCATCTGGTGCTTTCCCATTTGACAGCTAGTCTATTGTCTGCCAGACTTCATTTTCTAGTGCAGTTGGTTTGTGAGAATATTCTCTCTGTGTAACTGTTTCTCTCGTTCTATAATCTCTTTTATAAATGGTTTCAGCAGAGTCTTTCCTTCTTCCCTTAATCTCATTTGTCTCTATCAAGAGTTTTTTTCCATAGTTAATCTTGAATTCCTAATTAAACTACAAATAAACTGAGATTTTCTTTAAAAATATCTCTCACAATTTTTTTGTACTTTCCTTTTTTGTGACATTCTTGCCTGCAATATCTCTCCTTGTCCTCTTTTTTTGGCTTGGTGAATGGAAGTATGCATCCAGTCATTGCCTTTCTCATTGTCCCAGGCTTTCATCTCTTGTCTTGTCTTGTCTTGTCTTAGCTATCATGATAGTTTCTTTTGAAAGATTCACTTGGATATTTTTCTCTTTGAAATGTTGGGAATTTTTTTTCCTGCTACAGTTCTCACAATGCTTTTTATCTCTTCCCTACAGCCCCTCGGGTTCTCTTTAGCATAAATTAAGTATGCAAAATCTGTTCTTTGCAATGATCTTTATTCTAACCATATGTTCTTCAGATTGTCTCTTGCTGGCACATCTATTCCCCTTAATTTTCTAATTTTCCAATAATTTATAGTCTGTCCTACAAATCTCACCCCGGGAGTGTCCTGGCTCACTGAGTTTTAGAGTTGGGCATTACTTTGAATCTGAAGGCTAAAAGATAGCACATTAAAGCAAACTTGTCTTTTCATAAGATAGCGTTGCAGTTTTGGATAGAAGTGGGGTGATTCCGGGGGAAGTGGGGAGGGATACAGCTGCTTTAAGAAGTGGAAAACAGGTTCGACATGAACAAACTTCATATTGAGCCATGAGCCATGGTGGTGTAGTGGTTAGAGTGCAATACTGCAGGCTACTTCTGCTGACTTCCACCCTTTGAAGGTTGGTAAAATAAGGACCCAAATTGTCGGAGGTGTCCAAGTTGCATTCAAAAGCTACTGGCTAGGCACAGGAATGTGTGTGTTACACAGGAACTCAGGAACTGAAGCCAATGAAGAATGAAAACAATTCAGCAGGAACTGGTTGAAGAAGTTTTAGTCTTCAATGTAGCAAAAATAGAATCTCTCCTATTCTTCTATTTACAGAAAGTACTTTACTACAACTATAAACCATGATACAGTAAACCAGGCCACCCACAAGACTAACCACAAGCCAGCCAGCCAACCACCCACAACAACCACAATAACCACACCTGCTGTAAAGGCGCATTGCTTCTTATACTGTTCTAGCCCAATCAGGTTGCAGCTTAGTCACTATGACTCAGCAGTATGACTGCTTTGCATACTCACAACCTTTTTATCTTAAATGGAGTATTACCTAGATAGTATAATTCTTGACAGGAGGCAGTATACATGACTCTGTAAATTTATTTTTGATTTGATTTGATTTGATTTGATTTGATTTGATTTGATTTGATTTGATTTGATTTGATTTGATTTGATTTGATTTGATTTGATTTGATTTGATTTGATTTGATTTGATTTGAATACCGCCCCTCTCTGTAGACTCGGGACAGCTAAATGTCTTAGAGAGAGCTGTAAAGCAATGTAAAGCAGTATATAAGTCCAAGTGCTATTGCTATTACTATATACCCTTTTCCTCATCAAATCTAAAATGTTGTGCATCCCACTGTTTTTTTTTTTGCGAGAGACAGTTCTGGTAACACTAACATTCTTTGTCATGCCTATCACAATCCACATCCCAGAACTGGACCTACCCTTTCTTACCAAATCCTGTTTAGGTTTCATTTCCTATCCATGCTTGTCTGACAATACGTTATGAAGGGAGGATCCAGAAACTGACACTGATATTAAGCAATAAACGGAATAAGTTGGACCTGCAATTAAATGTGACCATGGGAAGAGGTTTGGCTAGTTCCCTTTTCATCTGACTTTAAAAAAAAGTTTTTATTGAACTAATAAGTGAACAATGCTAAGTTGAATCTTTTCTAACCCAAGGTCAGAGGGTGCCATTTTAAAATATAATTTAGTACTTGGAATTATCCGATAGGGTTCATGCGTTTCATTCAAGGCAGAAAAATTAATCCATTTAAAAGATAGTGATAAGGGTTATTTCAAGTCTCTCCACATGCTTAGGTACAGACTTCAGAGGACAAAACACAATGGAGAAAGAATTACATTGATGCAGCCAGAATAAAAAAGAGGGAGAGGTGGCAGTTAATTGGGCATTCCCATTCCTAGCCTGACTTCAGAGTCTTCAAAAAGATCTCTTGGCAGCTCAGACAGTTTACTATATTGTGGGCATCACAAATCTCCATTCTAAATGAAGATCAAGGACTTGCAGAACTGCAAGTAACTGGACGCATAGCAAAATCCGTACTAGCTTGCCAGCTCCCTGTTCCCTCTCTATTGCCCTGCTACCTCCGAAAAGCTGCCAAGCCAATGGAGAATCGTTTCATCCAAGGAACCTGAAATGAAACCATCAAGGGGCTCAGATAGTACAGCCAGGAAGCTTATTATAGACCTCATAAATAAAAGCCGGTATAAGCTGGAGGTACTGCAAAGCTTGATAGGCCCATAAAGCACCCCAAGCTGCCACTGAAACAGGGAGGAAAGGGTGAGAAATTTAATTTCCCAGGATTTAAAGCAGGTGAGAGAGATATAAATGTGTGTTCCTAATAGTAATTAATGCCACTATTCAGGAGCACTTAGGCCCCAGAGCTTCAAGAGCTTCCAAGAGCCTAGGTGATCAATCACAAAGCCACCACATGCTTGTGGCACTCTGGGGAAGCCACTTGTGTCTTAACACTTTAGCATGGCACCGTTTGGCATTTCTTTTGTGAGAGTTCTTAGTATGAGCCAGACCTCGTGCACACCTGAATGGGAGATAGCAGGAAATAGGATGGATTCCTCTGCGATTCCGCTCTGTTAATAGGAAACCATCACTTCTGATTACTGATGATTAATGTGATTTTACATTTCCACAAACAATTACTTCCTTGTCGATCTCTCTCCTGCCCAAGGGAGATAAAGAAGAGGAGAAAGTGTACAAACATGTATGCACAAAATCGGATGCAAGCACAAATAGCAATTTTTAAAATAGGTATGAATGTATTTATACAGTGGTACCTCTACTTAAGAACTCAATTCGTTCCGTGACCAGGTTCTTAAGTAGAAACGTTCTTAAGTAGAAGCAATTTTCCCCATAGGAATCAATGTAAAAGCAAATAATGCGTGCAAAACCATTAGGAAAGAAATAAAAGCTTGGAATTTCGGTGGGAGGAGGAGGAGGAGGAAGAGGAGGAGGAGAGTCGCTGCCAAAGGAAGAAGGTGAGGTGAGGGGAATTTTAAAAATCCAAAACTTAAGGCTTAAAAAAGGGGGGGACTCTGAGGTGGCGAGGAGGAGCATGTGCCTCCCATGCACCTTGCGCGAGGCTGCCTCCCATACACTGCGCCACAGAGAGAAACCCAGGTGGCTGAGGGGAGGAACCTCCCCCTCCTTTGACTGCTGCTACCTGCTGCCTCTTCCTTCCCATGCTGAAGGGCTCTCCTTTCTTCTCGCTCGTTCGCTTTGTAGCCAGCGCCTTTCCTTCACTGTGGTGACTCCTCGGTTTGGCTGAAGCTGAGTTGATCTCGCCCTTTTGCCTTTCCACACCCAGACGCTCCAGGAGGCAACCTCACACTAGGTGTATGGGAGGCAACATGAGGGAGTCAACACAGCAAAGTGGTTTATGGCATTGGGCCAGAATACCTCCGGGACCGTCTTCTGCCGCACGAAACCCAGCAACTGGTTAGGTCCCACATAGTCAGCCTTCTCCGGGTCCCATCGACTAAACAATGTCATCTAGCAGGACCCGGGGAAGAGCCTTCTCTGTGACGGCCCCGACCCTCTGGAACCAGCTCCCGCCAGAGATTAGAATTGCCCCCACCCTCCTTGCCTTTCGCAAGCTCCTTAAAACCCACCTCTGTCATCAGGCATGGGAGAATTGAATATTCCTTTCCCCCCAGGCCTATACAAGTTATGCATGGTATGTTTGTGTGTATGTTTATTTTTTAATAAGGGGTTTTTAAATGATTTTTTTAATTATTGGATTTGTAATATATTGTTTCTATTGTTGCTGTGAGCCGCCCCGAGTCAGCGGAGAGGGGCGGCATACAAATCTAAATAATAATAATAATAATAATAATAATAATAATAATAATAATAATAAATCGGACCAGAATACCTCCGGGACCGTCTTCTGCAGCTTGAATCCCAGCGGCTAATTAGCCGCCTTTTTGGAAGTTTCTAATTATTAACTCACCTCACGGTGTTATCACTGACAACCCCATCCATCAGGAGCCCACTACTGGCCCACTTCTCCTGCTGCCGCTTGCCGCTACTCACACGCATCGCCCTGGCCTTTGTTTCACCTTCAGATGCCTGCCAGAAGCTTTTGCATTCAGATGCCTGCGGGAAGACATCTGCAGCCAATCTATTATCTGTTATCCAATCTCTGGATCCAGAGCTCTGTTATCGTCTGCAGATGCCTTCCAGCAGGCGTCTGTACACAAAAGTGGAGGCCAGGGCAATGCATGCGAGAGTGGTGGCAAGCGGTTGCAGAAGAAGGTGAAGCAGGTGTCAGGATGTGTGAGGCCTGTTAAGTAGGGCAGCTCCACCACCACCCTCCCCACCCTAGAGTGGACGGGGTCTTAATTAGGGCTAATGTTGTAGATGGGGCTTAATTTGATTGCATGTGTGATAGGACTTCTTTTCAATGTGGGTCGTGGTTTTGGAGAAATACAGTAGTCTCTGGGGTGGCTGACAAAATGGGATTGGAAGTAGGGAGGCTTTTATATTTATTTTATTTTATCTATCTATCTATCTATCTATCTATTTATTGGACTTATATGCCACCCCTCTCCATGGACTCAGGGCGGCTTACATTTTAGTAAAAAATACAATAAATAAAACATTCTAGTCCAATTAATAGGATAATAACTTTAAAAAATTTCTTAAAACTAAACATTTAAATCAAAAAGTCACACACATACACTGTACATTATACATTCTTTGGGGCTTTGTAATTGAGATGACTGTTCCTGGGCAAGAATATATCCTTTGATATTTTAATGGCCGTTGCCAGATTTCTATGGGGTCGTGTAGGGGTCATGACTGGCTCTACAGGCGAAAGAAAAAATGTAAATCCTAGGTCTTTCTCTGAGATAATCTTGTCAGCTTTGGCTTGCCTATTGTGTTACTTATTTGGACTCTCTTTGCTTATGAATAGATTGGCCCAGACTTTCTGAACGGATACAAATTCTCTGTTCCTAAAGACCAGCCTCTTCAAGCTTCTGCTTGAAGCTGTTTTCTATGTCAGGAAGACTAGGGCTGCTTTCTGCCTTTGTTAAGATTTTTCTCCATTTCTCCTTTAGGGGAAATATTCTATCCTGCCTCTTTTTAATATCAAGAATAAAAAATATTTTAATCTGGGGGGGGGGGGAGAGATCTTCCTACAATCCACAAACAGTTCTTTCCTAGAACAAAAGGCAGCCTTAACTCATTAGTTATTTATTCTCAGAATAACCCACAATTTTATCTCTGACTTCCATGACATTGGTGTTGTCCTCATGTAATGTTGCGGACAGACTTATCCTAGTATTTTCTATAGTTCAAAACAGGCTCCATCTGCAAAACACACTGACAGCAAAGACAGACCATTCATCATCATGCCACCAGCTCTTTCTGTTAACATAGCAGAAAGCAACTCTTCCCCCAAGAACATTTTACAGTCCAAGAAACTAAAGTGACTATTTTTGTATAAAGAGAAATTGACCTAATTGTAACTCTCTCTCAAATTGTATGATTATGTAACTTCTTAAACTTCAGTTAACAAAGCACAGCGTTCACATAACATGATATGTTTTGAAAGTAAAATATGGGGTGCCTTAATGCCATGGCTTGGGTCACACAGCATGCTGAAATAATGGCTGGAATCCCACAATATATGAACTAATAATAATAATGATAATGATAATGACAATAACAATAACAACAACAACAACAACAACAATAACAATTTATTAGATTTGTATGCCGCCCCACTGCGAAGACTCTAAGACTTGAATCTAAGTACACAGCCTTAGATTCAAGGTTGTGCTCTGCAGACTCAGCCTTTGAATCCATGGCTTTTGTCCCTGGTTGTGGAGACTGGTGATACCAGATGCTGAATCAATGCAAACTTAGGTTGACATTACTTTAAAACAAATAAAGTCAGGTCAAAAGTTTTAATGACTTCCTGGACATATTCCACAACATTTTCTTGGCAGTGACATGGAACTGATTAACTAGTCCAGTGATGGTGAACCTTTTTTCCCTTGGGTGCCAAACGACTGTGGCGCACGCTATCGCGCATGTGTGAATGCCCACACCCATAATCCAATGCATGAGGAGGGTGAAAACAGCTTCTCCTGCTCCCTGGAGGCCCTCTGGAGGTCAGAAATGGCCTATTTCCCAACTTTTGGTGGGCCCAGTTTGCTTGTGTTTCGCTTTCCCCAGGCTCCAAATGCTTCCCTGGAACCGGGGGAGGATAGAAATGTCCTCCCCCATCCCACCGCAGGGTTTCTGGAAGCAAAAACGCCCTCACAGAGCTTCTGGGTGAGTTAAAAATCAGCTGCCTGGTACACACATGCATGTTTAGTTTTTTCTTAATATTAGATTTGTGCCTGTACAATATTGTTTTATCACTTGTTATGAGCCGCCCCGAGTCTTCGGAGAGGGGCGGCATACAAATCTAATAAATTATTATTAATTATTATTATGTTGGACCTGATCTAGGGCAACGACTTGTATGCCAGCAGATATGGCTCCGTGTGCCACCTGTGGCATCCATGCCATAGGTTTGCCATCACTGAGCTAGTCTCTTTATTTTTATATTTTTTTCTCCCAACCTTTATATTTCCTGATTATCTTCAATTCAAGAACGAACCAAACAGGTTCTTCTTAAGATAATCCAATGTCAGCAAGATGGGAAGATGTTCAACTTCAAACTCTCCCAAAGCTGGACTTGCAACTGAATGTCAGAACTAACCTTTGAATATATTTCTGTACTCATCTAGGCTACAGACTCATAGGCTGTAATGATGTAACTAAATACCAACAAATTCTGACTTGAAAATGGTCAGACTTGGCTTCCAAAGCTCATGTGAATTATCTGCAAGAGCCAACTCAAGGAGAACTCATCTTATCAAATAAGAAAATCCAGGAACAGAAAGTGGATAGAAAGTGTTGCCTGTTCCAAATAAAACAGTCTTTGGGGAATGCTTTTCATGCACTGTAATGTCAATGTCTGAACAATGTGATCAATTAAATCTACATGGCATGTATACTTGTGAGTCTGTTGAATCTCTCATTGGATTGGGCTATTGTCTTTTCTCCTGGAAGTAAATGATGGAAATATCGAGCAGAGGGACTTCAAATCATGCAGAATGCAGCCGCGTGAGCAGTCATGGGTCTTCCTAGATACACCCATGTTTCTTCAACACTCCGCAGACTGCACTGGCTGCCGATTGGTTTCCAGACACAATTCAAAGTGTTGGTGATGACCTACAAAATCCTACATGACATTGGACATGAATCCCAGCGGCCAGTTAGGTCCCACAGAGTTGGCCTTCTCCAGGCCCCATCAACCAGACAATGTCATTTGGCGGGGCCTAGGGGAAGAGCCTTCTCTGTGGGGGCCCCGGCCCTCTGGAATCATCTCTCTCCAGAGATTCGCACTACCCCCACTCTCCTTGCCTTCTGTAAGAGTCTCAAGACTCACTTATGTCGCCAGGCCTGGGGCAACTAGATCTAGACCCCCTGACCAATTAAATGTGATGTAGAGTTGTGATTGAATTGGTTGGTTGGTTTTAATATACTGGGTTTTTAGTTTGTAGTTTTTAACTATTAGATTTGTTTTGTACACATTGTTTTGTATTGTATCTTGTGAGCCGCCCTGAGTCTTCAGAGAAAGGCGACATACAAATCAAATCAAATCAAATCAACAAACAAACAAACAAACAAGCAAACAAATAAATAAAATCTCCAATTCTTCCACAGGTGTGAGCAATATTCAACCCATCACAGGAGTCCCTAATCTGTTTTTGCTGGTAGGATGTTTGAGAAGATGTTGTGGGCATGGCTCTAGAATGGCTGTTGGAGGGGCTTTTCCCATTCTCAAAATGATAGCCATGGGAAACACAACCAGTTACAACAAGAGGTGGGCTGCACTTTCTTTAATAAAGGATTGGCTGGGAAGTGCATGGGAGAGAAACAGAGCTTCAAACAGGCTCATAATCAGCACAGGCAGCTCCCGTGAGAACAGCAGGGGCAGCGTGGAAGGCAGCTGAGCTAGCCAACGAGCCAGAAAGTAAGTTATAAATGGATAGCATAAAACAGGGAGCGGAAGAGAGTGGCACCGGCACATAGATCAGCTCCACACGTGAGGAATACCAAAAGGAACTGAGCAGACCAGTCCAGATCAAAGCGAGTTTCCTCAAAAGAGCGCTGAGCTGAGGGTTGATTCCCTGGAGTGGCAAAGTCCAGTTGAAGGGATGAAGAGTTCAGTCAGCCAACAACACTGAGCGCACACTCACACAGTGCCATCTCCATCTTTCACACTACTGGACAAGCCAGACGCAGATTCTGGAAATGGGCTAGGTACCACGCCACTAAGATCCAACCGGATTTACCGTAGGCCAGCCTATCTAGCTGACTATGATTGTGCAGATCTAGAGGAAGGGGTGTAATGTCCCAGGCGCCTGTAGAGGGCAGCAGTGAGTTGATCAGGTTAAACGTTCATTGGTTACAAGCCTTGACAACAAGTTCTCATTGGTTAGCTGTCATTTGTTGAAAGTATAAAAGGAAAAGTTACCTCAGGAATTTTGCCTCCTTGTATACTTCTTACTTCCAATAAACACAATTCCTGTGCTGCATTCAAGTGGTCTTTGTAGAATCTTACAGGTTACAACTGCTGATTTCCCAAAATGATATTTGTTAACCACTCTAGTTCTTCTTCTAGCTCTTTTCCTTGATATTGTTCCTACTTATCTCTGTTTTCTTAGGTAAACAAGCATTTTCCCCTAAATAAAACTCTGCACTGTTGCAAGCAGACAATCTGGTGCCCCTCCAAGGCCCAGACAAATTCTTGGAGAGAAAGATGACACTGGAGGTTTTCCATCACACCAGCTTTTCATTTTCATTTCACAATATGTCAGCTTTGGAGTATGCCAGCTTCTCTTCCGAATATGCCAGGTTTTCATTTTAAAAAATTAAAATAATGTTTTAAATAAAGAATGCAGATGAAAAGGGATGCCTTGGCAGGTGCCAAGACAAGTGTCTATAGCCATATTGGTGGGCTCATTACCACACTAGGAAGCTCAGACCCAATTCACTGTTGAGTTAGCCTTTGGCTTTCGTTTTTCTTTATTCTTGCCTTGTCCAGCATTTCCAAGCCCAGAATTAATGCATCTATGTCCTAAATTAAACATTTAGAAGTTGTGACTATGGCTGCCATTGTATCTCTTTGTATTTCTTGCTCCCATTTTGCCTTTATTTCTCTCCATTCTCTTGTCGATCAGTTTCAGGATCCCTTTATCCTAATATTACCTTCTCTGTTTCTCTTACTGTATAAATCTGGACTGGCATTTATTTATTTACTTATGTATAAATGTATGGGGTGACACAACCAGTGATGGTTGCTACCGATGCGGTAGGTGACTGCGCACCAATAGCAGCCAATAGCAGCCACCAGATTGCACAATTTGCACTTCACCACTCTGGTACTAGTCCTTTGGGTGGTGCCATCTTTTTTCTTTAATTTTTCATATATATTTTTTTTTGGGGGGGGGGGGAATCCTGCACATGCGTAGAAGCAAAATCTTGCAATGGAATGCGCACACATGCAAAACTTTGGCACTTTTTTGATTCCGGACAGGCCGAATTGCCAAAAACCTGCACACCTGCATGTCCCTTCACAAGATTTCAGTGTGTTTTTGCTTCCTGCACATGCGCAGAAGCAAAATCCCACCCTGTAACTTTATTGAATTCAGGGAGGAGGGGACTAGATTGGGAAGTATAAAAGGGTCAGAAAAGCCATTTTAAACTGCACTTTCAGAACACAGAGGAAGAGGAGAGGAAAATAGTGCTGTTTACAGTTTGTATTCTTGAATTCAAGGAGGAGGGTATATAGCTGGCTGTAAGGGGAAATTTCTTTGGCTGATAGTGTTATTGAATTCAAGGAGGAGGGGATATAGCTGGCTGTAAGGGGAAATTTCATTGACTGATTGCGTTATTGAATTCAGGGAGGAGGGGACTAGATTGGGAAGTATAAAAGGGTCAGAAAAGCCATTTTAAACTGCACTTTCAGAACACAGAGGAAGAGGAAGAGGAGAGGAAAATATATAACTATAAACCAAAATCAGCAAAGTTTGGTAGCAATAGGGGTTCATTTTCTTGCTAAGTACCTGTATTTCAATACATTCTTAAGATGATTGGCTTGGTACAGTGTAACACTTGTTTGGCTGTTGTGTTCCATAGTACCTTGTGGAACTTGGGGTACTGCCCTCTTTGCATTAGGACATCTAGGTTAGATGGCGAGATCTCTAGATTGCAGTCCTTAGTTTGTAGCTTGCAGGCAGAAGTGGAAAGATTGTCCCAGCCACGTGCTGTAATGCAGCCATGTGTGCAGCCTCCACTTCCACAGCGCCCCCCGAGGAGGAGGGCTGTTTGGACAACTGTTGGTTCAGGAAGATTACGTGCAGTTGAACAAAAACATAACAATTTTGGTCTCTCTGTATCCAACTCCTATAATGTTCTTGCGGATTTAAATAGTAAGGATGTTGTAGATATTAGCAAGGCCCCTCAGGCGGAGAATGAGGGGATGTTCAAAGGAGAAGTTGTTGTAAATGAGGAACATAGTGTCACCAAACCAAGTCCAGTTAGTAGAAATAAAGAGAGGACACATGTTCTTGTGGGTGACTCGATTGTCAGAGGTGTTGATTTGGGACAGAGGAAGGATGTGGTGAAGGTGATGAGGTCTCTTCCAGGAGCCACTGCCCACAGGGACAGCAGGCGGATTACAAACATTGTCAGGGCTGTGAGTAAAGGTAATAAAGTTGATGTGGTGGTGCATCTTGGCACAAACGATCTGTCCCAGAGAAATGTTAATGTAGTAAAAAGAGATTTTCAAAGTCTAAGTGTGGAGCTGGGTAAAATAACTGATTCAGTGACTTTCTCAGAGGTGTTACCGGTTTGTGGCCAGGAGGGTAAAACAAGTTGTATCAGAGAGTTTAATGTGTGGTTAAGGCAGTGGTGTAAAGCTGAAGGTTTTGGTTATGTAAGTCATGATGTCAGTAGATTGTCTAATAGGGAGTTGTTTAAGAGGGATGGTTTGCATCCATCATACAGAGGTACCCAGGTGCTCGGTGAGGAATTCAGAGCTTTTTTGGACAGGCATTTAAACTAGGTAAAGGGGACAGAGATGTACCAGATGTGGAGGATTTCTGTCCCCGACCAATGAGGATACATCAGTTTCTGGAAGCTTATGAAAAGGGAGCTGAAAATAAAATAGATGTAGTTGTTGATGATAAGGGGCAAACTAATAATGAAAATAATGTTCTTCGGGTAATGTGCACGAATGCTCGAAGCTTGAGCAACAAGCTCTGTGAGTTAATGGCCATAATATCTAGAGATAATTTGGATCTGGTTGCCATAACTGAGACATGGTTTAAGGATTCCAATGAATGGGAAATATCCATACCAGGATATACACTGTATAGGAAGGATAGAATAGAGAGAAGGGGAGGTGGAGTAGCCATTTATGTTAAAGAAAGTCTAAAAACAATACTAATTCAAAATACATGTAAAGATCTGGAGACCCTCTGGATTTGCATGCAAAATAAAGACGGTTCTGTCATTAGAATTGGGGTGATCTATAGGCCTCCAGGGCAATCTGAGGAACATGACAACAAGATGGTGGATGAGATTACCCTAATGGCAGTAAAGGGAGATATTGTGGTTATGGGTGATTTCAACATGCCTGATGTTGACTGGAATATCCCCAGTGCCCTTACATGCAAAAGTAAGAATATAGTAGAGGCCTTTACAGGAGCAGCTATGGCACAGCTAGTTAAGACACCAACTAGAGGGGAGAATATTCTAGATTTAGTTTTTACAAATGGGAATCGGGTTTCAGAGGTCAAGGTGGGAGAAAATTTAGGTTGCAGCGACCATCTATGTTTGTGGTTTGATGTAAAAACTGATTGTGAGCAATCCTATACTGCAACCAAAGTATTGGATTTCAGAAAAACAAATTTTAATGCAATGGGGGAATATTTAAATAATGAATTAAAGGGGAGGGATAAAATGGCAGGAGCAAGCACCCAGTGGACTGTATTAAAAAAGGCCATCTTAAAAGCCACAAGACTTTATGTAAAGCAAGTAACTAAAGGTAAAAGGAAGAAGAAACCGCTATGGTTTAGCAATGATGTAAGGGCTATTGTCAATGAAAAAAAGGCTGCCTATAGGAGGTATAAAGAGTCTGGAAGTATAGCTGATAGAGAGGTGTATAAAATGAGACAGAAGGAGGCGAAACAGATAATATATGCTGCTAAAGCCTCAAAAGAGGAAGAAATAGCAAAATCTGTAAAGAATGGGGATAAAACCTTCTTCAGATATATTAGTGATAGGAAGAAGAAAAACTGCAGCATCACAAAGCTTAGTACCGGGAATAATACATGCATTAATGGGAATAAGGAGATCGCTGACCATTTCAATAGCTACTTCTGTTCAGTTTTCTCAAAGGACACCTTACAAAATAATACTATAGAGGGATATAGCATTGCTTCCAGCTGTACGGATTCAGCTCCAGTGATCTTAGAAGCCGATGTCTTAGAAGAACTTGAAAGATTAAAGATAAATAAGGCAATGGGTCCAGATGGCATCCATCCCAGAGTTCTTAAAGAACTCAGATCTGTCATTGCTACCCCCCTGACTGATTTGTTTAACCAATCCCTGTTAACAGGAGATGTTCCTGAGGATTGGAGAATGGCCAGTGTTGTGCCTATCCACAAGAAGGGCAGTAGAGAAGAAGCTGGAAACTACAGGCCAGTTAGCTTGACATCAGTTGTAGTTAAAATGATGGAGACTCTACTCAAAAAGAGGATAAATCAGCATCTAAAAAACAATAACTTATTGGACCCAAATCAGCATGGCTTTACTGAAGGCAAATCGTGTCAGACTAATCTCATTGAGTTCTTTGACTATGTCACAAAGGTGTTGGATCAAGGTGGTGCCGTGGATATTGCCTATCTGGACTTCAGCAAAGCCTTTGATACGGTTCCACATAAAGAGCTGATAGATAAATTAGTGAAGATTGGACTTAATCCCTGGATAGTTCAGTGGATTTCAAGCTGGCTGAAGCATAGACATCAGAGAGTTATTGTTAATGGCGAGTATTCTGAGCAGAGACAGGTTACAAGCGGTGTGCCACAAGGGTCTGTTCTGGGTCCTATTCTTTTTAATATGTTTGTGAGTGACATAGGGGAAGGTTTGGTAGGGAAGGTTTGCCTATTTGCCGATGACTCTAAAGTGTGCAATAGGGTTGATATTCCTGGAGGGGTCTGTAATATGGTAAATGATTTAGCGTTACTAGATAAATGGTCAAAGCAATGGAAACTGCAGTTTAATGTTTCCAAATGTAAAATAATGCACTTGGGGAAAAGGAATCCTAAATCTGAGTATTGCATTGGCAGTTCTGTGTTAGCAAAAACTTCAGAAGAGAAGGATTTAGGGGTAGTGATTTCTGACAGTCTCAAAATGGGTGAGCAGTGTGGTCGGGCAGTAGGAAAGGCAAGTAGGATGCTTGGCTGCATAGCTAGAGGTATAACAAGCAGGAAGAGGGAGATTGTGATCCCCTTATATAGAGCGCTGGTGAGACCACATTTGGAGTACTGTGTTCAGTTCTGGAGACCTCACCTACAAAAAGATATTGACAAAATTGAACGGGTCCAAAGACGGGCTACAAGAATGGTGGAAGGTCTGAAGTATAAAACGTATCAGGAAAGACTTAATGAACTCAATCTGTATAGTCTGGAAGACAGAAGGAAAAGGGGGGACATGATCGAAACATTTAAATATGTTAAAGGGTTAAATAGGGTTCAGGAGGGAAGTGTTTTTAACAGGAAAGTGAACACAAGAACAAGGGGACACAATCTGAAGTTAGTTGGGGGAAAGATCAAAGGCAACATGAGAAAGTATTATTTTACTGAAAGAGTAGTAGATCCTTGGAACAAACTTCCAGCAGACGTGGTTGGTAAATCCACAGTAACCGAATTTAAACATGCCTGGGATAAACATATATCCATTGTAAGATAAAATACAGGAAATAGTAAAAGGGCAGACTAGATGGACCATGGGGTCTTTTTCTGCCGTCAGTCTTCTATGTTTCTATGTTTCTATGTAACTCCCATCCGCCTACTTGACAGGGAATCCTGCTTCTTCCCACATTGAAGTCATGTCAGTCCTTGCTTAATGACCCGTGTGATCCTGGGGTTTCAACAGCAACCAAAACTATCAGAATTACCATCAACTAAGCAATAGGGTTGTGTGATCCTATGCTTTATGACCACATCACTTAGTGATGGAAAGTTTAGCCCCAAATGCCATCAGAACCTGATGACTACCTGTAACACAACAATAATTTTGATGTCAGTGGTTCATCAGTCCCTGAAGACATTTCAGAAAAAAACAAGTCTTTAAACTTTTATTGCCTTAACAATAGCTGATTGATGCAAGAAGACACTATCAAATTACTATTGGGGTAATAGCTTGACTTGACATTGCAGCTAGATATTTCTGTGGGTGAATGAGTCAACAAAGTGGCTCATGGTGAAAAGGATGGGAAGCAGGATTAGGAAAGGAAATGTTTTGGCTTGAGAACAATGCAGCAAATAAAACAAATTCTTCCAGGCTCTAGATTTTTTGTTTATTCCAAAACAACCAACCTTTCAAGATATATGACCTGTAAAGTCCTACATGGCATTGGGCCAGAATACCTACAGGACTGCCTGCTGCCGCATGAATCCCAGCGACCGATGAAAGTTGATCTTCTCCAGGTCCCGTCAACTAGACATTGTCATTTGGCAGGCCCTGGGGGAAGAGCCTTCTCTGTGGGAGGGGGCCTATGGAATCAGTTGCCCCTGGAGATTCACACTGTCCCCACCCTCCTTGCCTTCCATAAGTCTCTTAAGACTCATCTATGCCACCAGACTTGGGGCTATTAGATCCTTGCCCCTCGGCCAATGAATGAGTTGAGAGAAAGTGGATTGAATGAAATGACTGTTTTTTATGGTTTGGGTTTTTTAAAAAAATTAAAGTAATTAATTGGATTAAGATGTTTTATATTGTTTTATTGTATGTTGTGAGCCACCCCGAGTCCTTCCCTAAGAGTCTTAATGTCGCCAGGCTTGAGGCAATTAGGTCTCAGCCGCCTGGCAAACGAAATGAGATATATGTTGTATGATTGAACTGGTATGATTGTTTTTAAATATTGGATTTTTAGATTGTAATTTTAAATTTAATTAGACTTGTCATTGTGCTGTATTGTTATATTATACAAGAAGAATATACATGTATATTATGCCTATGCTGTGAGCCTCCCCAAGTCCTCAGAGAAGAGCGCCATGCAAATCTAATAAATAAATAAATAAAATAAACAAATAATGATTCTGGAGACTGACTCTTGAACACTGTTTATTAGACAACTTTCTTACAATCAACAAAAACCCTTTCTGACAGCAAGCCCTTTTATAGGGAGCTGTCAGACACTTTAACCACTAGCGTTTGAGCATTCTTCCCAAACACTGGACCTGAGTGGAACCATTGTAACTGTCAATACACAACAATAAAGATGTTTACAAATACTGGACCGGAGTGGAACCATTGTAACTGTCAATACACAACAATAAACATGGTTACAAATACATGGAGACATTAGGACAAGGGTGATAGGCACATTGGTGCGCTTGTGCATGCTCCTTACAGATCTCTTAGGAATATGGTGAGATCAACAGTACATAATCTAAGGTTAAAGTTTCGGGGATTTGGGGAAGAAACCAGAGTCATGTAGTGAATTCCAGGCATCGGCCACTCTTTTGCTGAAGCCGTATTTTCTGCAATCGACTTTGGAGTGGTTTACCCTAAGTTTGTATCTATTGAGTGCTCGTGTATTGTTGTGATTGAAGCTGAAGTAGTCATTGACAGGTAAGGCATTGTAGCAGATAATTTTGTGTGCTACACTTAGGTCAGGCCGAAAGCGACATAGTTCTAAATTGTCTAAGCCCAAAATTTCAAGTCTGATTGCATAAGGTATTCTGTTGCGAACAGAGGAGTGGAGGACACTTCTCGTGAAATATTGTATCTCTGTTGAAATTGAAATATCTCAATTGTATTAATGTCCAAAATAAAGTGTGGGTTCCAGGCAGATGAGCTTAAACTAGGAAAAATGGTTTAAGTACAATACATAATATAAATTTATACAGACAATTATTTGCAATGAGTAAAATTAAATTATCTCAAATTAGTTTTTAATTCTTATAAACTCAGGTTTAGACTGCACAGATAATACAATTGTGACCAGAATCTATCTAATATTGGAGGGAAATGAAAAGTCCTGCATATATAGCTGTTCTTTGCTTCTTCCTCTGGCATAATTTTCCTATGCCATGCACTTTGCTGTCCTCTAGTGTCACTGCCTCAACATAGCACCATGATTTGATCTACAAATAAATCTATTGGATTGAAAAATTGATCATCAGTTGTCTATAGCACTTTTAATGCAAGATGTACTTTGCATGGCATTCCTGTTCAATCAAATACTACTTTGCAAGTATCGGAAACTATGTGTACAGAACATCATGTGGTTCCTGTCCACGAGGACTTGTAGATTAAATGGACAAAGTGAATATGGAAAGATGGGTGAAAGGAGTCCCGAGGATAAATGAGGAAAGAGTGATGTTGTGGCAATGGGAAAACTGCAAAGTTTTTACTGAAGAACTGGTATAAAAAATGAAAGTGGCATGAGGAATGGAGAAGAGGAGGCTATTACACTGTTCAAAAAATAAATAAAGGGAACACTTAAACAACACAATATAACTCCAAGTAAATCAAACTTCTGTGAAATCAAACTGTCCACTTAGGAAGCAACTCTGACAATCAATTTCATATGCTGTTGTGCACATTCAACTTTGTACAGAACAAAGTATTCAATATTCATTCAGATCTAGGATGTATTATTTGAGTGTTCCTTTTACTTTTTTTAAGCAGTATATTATAATATACCTAGAAAGTGATCTAATAGATAGCATCCAATTCTATCTAACCAGGGTATGGATTACAGAAATGAATCCCTCAGCCACCCTGAGTCCTATTGGGAGTGGGCGGCATAGAAGTCGAATTAATAAATACCATATTTTTTGGAGTATAAGACACATCTTTTTCCTCCCTAAAGAGATAAAGACCCTCCCTATAAGATAATTAGCATGCATCTTATACTCTGAATGTAGCTCCCCCCCCCAGCCCCTAATTAGCTGCTAACGATAGTCCCAGATCTTACCTTGCAGGCTCTTTCATTGTTTCTCTCTGCAAAGGATATTTTCCAAGTCCTAAGTCTTTGGAGGGTTTTTTTCATTGCTCTAACTTGCTCTGGATAAGGTTTTTTTTTCCAGCCCAAACCAGGTGCTAACAATGTTCCCAGCTCTTACCCGCTTGCAAGCTCTTTCATGGTTACTCTCTGCAAAGAATGTTTTCCAAGCCCTAAGTCTTTGCAGGTTTTTTTCCCACTGGTCTAACTTGCTCCAAATGTTTCTTTCCAACCCTAACTAGGTGCTAAGGATGTTCTCAGCTCTTACCCGCTTGCAAACTCTTTCATTGTTACTCTCTGCGAAGAATGTTTTCCAAGCCCTAAGACTTTGCAGGGTTTTATCCATTGCTCTACTTGCTCTGAATGTTTCTTTCCAGGTGCTAATGATGTTCCCAGCTCTTACTGGCTTGCAAGCTCTTTCATTGTTACTCTCTCTGGAATAAAGGTTTTTTTAAGCCCTAAGGGGGGAAGAGATAAAATAATGTGGTAGCTAAGGATGCTAGCCAGATGAATACCAGCCAAGCAGATTCTTTTCCCCATTTTGCTCCCCAAAAGCTAAGGTGTGTCTTATACTCTGAAAAATATGATAACTGTTTCCCAAGTCTCAGTAGTTCTCCATGGATTGTCTCATTAAACATTACAGTGCTGGATAAGCTTTGCTAATGGATATTCATAGATTATGGGGCTACTAATGGCAGTGATCTTAGTTGTTATCCCTAGCTGCGATGCTTAGTTATATTTCACATAGTCAAGATAATAGTCCGAGGGCAGCATGTACATTTTGCATATAAAAGATCCACGTTCAATTGTTTGAATGAGGGATTTCCAAATAACACTACGGTAGTAAATGCCACTTTCTAATTTGTTTTTATTAGCTCTATTGACCCTCTTTGCTCGTGTCATATAAAATATGATATTATCACTATCAACCATCCTCCATATGTTTAATAAATATATATAAATATTCAGCTAGGGAAACTTAGGATCATATTTCTTAAAGATTATTAATTTTCATAATGAATAAAAATAAAAAGTTGATTATTTCACCTATAAAACAAGTGTAGACTATTTAAAAAAATTGAGTTCTTTCCTGTGCCCAATTCAATTCTCAGCATCTTTATCAAAATTAAATCAAGAAATGACTGGAGCTAAAGATCCTTACCAAATCCTGGGTATCGTGCACAATATATATAGTTCTGTGTACAGAGTAACATCATATATCATACTAACGCACGGTTTGTTTCATTTATGCTTCACTGCTTTATTTTTCTAAATAGTGATTTATGGCTTAGTCTTATAGGTGAGTCATGCTGTTAAAATTTAATTAATTACAGCTAAAGCAAATCATAATTTAAAATGTGTGAACCCAGCTCCTTCCCCTACCCCACAAACAATACTATACTGCTGCTGTATCAATCGCAATTATTTGCACACATTAGTAAGCTGAGATAAAGGCTAAGGTATACGTTGCACCTTAGATTATCTGCCTCCCCAATCTTACATTTATAAAGGTGAAGTGTGTACTGAGGGGATCAAAAACATCAATAGCCATGATTATTCAATCAAACCACATTCTTGTTTACGTGGGTCAACTTTAACCATATGGTTGCAGCAACCCTCTTGACTATTTTGACCACCTATCTACAAACCAATTTGGTTCTGAGAACTAGCCTAAGCTTCCCAGAAAAAGGAAGCTAAAAATTACATGGAGGAAAGAATATAAAGTGTTGCCAAGTGAAAAGATTCACAGTATCTTGTAAAAAGATGCAAGAAGGGTCCATAATTTCTGCTCTTCAAAACTAGCTACAGCTGGGTGTTTTAAAATGCCTGCTTAACATCTTCTTTACTCTTTTCTATCTAACTTGCCTTTTCAAAGCAAGATCACCAGAAAATCTTGGGCTACAGATTAGAATGAAAAATTGAAAACAAGTCCAGGAAAAAGTCATTGAAGTCATTTGGTCATTGACTTCTGAGCTGTTGCCAAGAAAATTACTTGAACACATCCCTCCAATCATGAAGAATCAAGCTGAACTCAAGGGGACTTATCCTTATTAAAAGAATACACTTTCTATAATGCCAAACATCTGCTTTCATTTACAGAGTTCCTCCCCAGAATGCTAGCCATATGGTCAACTGCATTCAGCATTGCTCTGTGCTTCTTTCTCTTATACTACAGAATGAATAAGGAATTGCACACTAGAGAATTATATTTATCAAACTGTGGGACATTCTAAATAGTATATATAAACATAATAGAAATTATGTTACAATGATTCCAAAGATACTTCACCAGAAGACCCCTTCACTCCTCCACTCGAAACAGAATACCCTACGAAAGCAGACTATCAATCCTAGGTCTAGAAAGCTTAGAACTACGTCGCCTAAAACACGATCTAAGTATTGGCCACAAGATCATATGCTGCAACGTTCTACCTGTCAATGACTATTTCAGCTTCAATCGCAACAACACAAGAGCATGCAACAGATTCAAACTTAATATTAACCGCTCCAAACTTGACTGTAAAAAATATGTCTTCAGCAACCGAGTTGTCGAAGCGTGGAACTCATTACCAGACTCAATAGTGTCAACCCCTAACCCCAAACATTTTTCCCTTAGACTATCCACGATTGACCTCTCCAGGTTCCTTAGAGGTCAGTAAGGGACGTGCATAAGTGCACCAGTGTGCCTTCCATCCCATGTCCAATTGTCTCTCCTTATCTCATTTATCTTTTCTTCCTTTCAAATATGTTCACCTATACTTTTATATCTTTTCTTCTATTATTTTCTTTACTTATATTATTACATATCTTTCTCTTCAATGTGTATTATGTATTGGACTAAATAAATAAAAAAATTAAAATAAAATAAAATAAAATAAAATAATGAAATGAAATGAAATGAAATAAAATGATGGTATGATAGCAGTGTTCCAATGTCACAGAGAGGAGTAGGTCTATCTGGTTTCCAAAGTACCTGAGGACAAGGCAAAAGGTAATAGATGGAAGCTTAACAAAGAGAAATTCAACCAAGAATTAAGGAGAAATTTCCTGTCAGTGAAAACAATTAATAAGTGAAAAAGCTTGTCACCAGCAATTGTAAATGCTCCATCACTGGAGGTTTTTAAAAAGAGATTGGACAGCCATTTGTCCAGACTTTTTTTCATCGGGTGCCGAAAGAGAGCGTGAGCACACTATCGCACATGTATGAATGCCTACACCCACACAGCTCCGGGTCCTTGGAAAGAGGTGGCATACAAGTCTAATAAATAACAATAATAATTCAATGCCTGGGAGGGTGAAAACAGCTTCTCCTGCCTCACCCCCAGAGGCCCTCTGGAGGCTGAAAATGGCCTGTTTCCCAACTTCTGGCGGGCCAAGTAGGCTCATGTTTCATCCTCCCCAGGCTCCAAAGGCTTCCCTGAAGCTGGGGAGGGTAAAAACATTCTGCCCCATTCCCCTGCAGGCTCTCTGAAAGCCAAAAAACATCCTCCCAGAGCCTCTGTGTGAAATAAAAATCAGCTGGCTGGCACACACATGCATGTTGGAGCTGAGCTAGGGCAACGGCTCATGCGCCAGCAGATATAGCTCCGCGTGCCACCTGTGGCACCCGTGCCATAGGTTCACCATCACTGATATAGGGTCTCCTGTTTGAGCAAGGGAGTGGGCTAAAACCAACCAATATAACTCTGTTATTATGTATTCCATATGTATATGTGTGTATCTATGCATGTATATCCATCAAGTTGGCATCAGTTCTTACCAATAATATTGTGATGATTTTTTTTTCCAGGAGGATCCTGGAGAATGCTTTCAAGAAGTGTTCTCCCTCTCTCAAGTGTCTTAAGAGGTTTTAAAATGGAATCGGATAACCTGGAAGATACTTAAAAAGAGAGAGAGGACACGCTGGAGATCTGGCAGCTTAGAGGGATAGAGATGAAAGAAATATTTATACTGAATGGTGAAGATGCAGATGTTGATAAAGACAAAGATCTAAGAGAGGATTATGGGAGGCAAGCCAAAAAATGAATATGAATTGAAGTATATTAAAACAAGAGATGGTGGTTACAAATATGATGGCCTGATTAAAAACTAGAATAGAGGTAGAAATAAGAATGCACTTTTATATAAAGCAATAGTTAGATGGGAAGACTGGAAGTTGAAAGATGGTATGATGATTGGTACTAGAATGGTGTATTGAAACATTGAACACCCAAATAATGAATGACTTATGTCTTAATATAAACATGGTTATTAATACTAGTATTAGTATTAGCTGTAGACTATCAATCTTTGCCAAAGAATGTGGAATGCCTGTCTTGGTAAATATTGATTATTTACTCAGGCCTCTGTCCTGCTTGATATAAAGATTATTTACTCAGCTCTTTCTTCTGTTTATCTAGGACTGGGATAGGCAAAGTTGGCTCTTCTATGATATGTGGACTTCAACTCCCAGAATTCCTGAGCTAGCATGATTGGCTCAGGAATTCTGGGAGTTGAAATCCACAATTCATAGAAGAGTCAACTTTGCCTACCCCTGGTCTAGGGTAAAAGAGAATTAAATACTCTTCTGTTTAGCAATCACACCTTGTTATTATCTGTCTACAGTATATATTATATGTTATACAGTATATTAACCATTTATCCAATGTAACTAAATTAGTAAAGTTAATCCTTTGTATTTGTATCATGCACAAGAAGTTTGCTATAAAAATAAGCAAAGAAGATCTCTGAACATACCCAGAAAGGTCTCTGAATATATCCAGAGAGAAGATATCTCTGAACATCATATCCAGAGAGAAGAGGTCTCTAATACCCAGAGAGAAGAAGTCTCTGAACACAAGAGGCTTCAGACCCAGAGAGAGATTTTCCTAGTTCGCAACACCTTTGCTCAGGAAGCCCATGTCCATGTCTATGATTCCTATAGGTGGCCTGACTAGAAGCTAGAATAGAGATAGAAATAAGAAACAGGGAATATTAGCATATGCAATAGAATATAAACAATAACTAGATGGAAAGACTAGAGGCTGAAAGATGGTTAAATAATATCATCGGCGTTAAAATGAAACATTGAAATATTGAATGACTACTTTACAACAATACTAGGATTACATAAATTATATTAATATAATAATATTAGTAGTAGTAGTATCAAAATGAATTATACCCGGAGGCCACACTGTTCATGTATGGATATTGATGTATACAAAAATAAAAATCCAATAAAACTTTATTTTTTTAAAAAGTGCTCCACTCTCAATCCTTAGAGACAGTCCAAAAACTGACTGATGGTATCAAATCTGGTTAAGAGATCAAATAAGTCCAGAAGGATTATATTTCTCATATTCCCAACTTGCCATAGGTCATCCCCAACCATGACCAGTTTAGTCTTGGTACCACACCCAGGTGTCAACCCAGACTGGGATGTTCTAATGATCCAAAGTTTTCTGGATCAAGCAATAGTTTCTTGAAGGAAAGATATTCCACTGCTTCTTTCAAGGCAGGTATAATTCAACCTGGCTTCATGTTATCTCCTAAAGAGCTTTCACAAATCAGGAAAGGCACTGCTGAGCTGATGTCACAGAAAACATTGTCATATTACATAATGTAGCAAGATGTGGTCTTGGTTATCTTAGTTATCTTATTTGTCCAGATGGGGTCCAGTTCCAAGAAGATCTCAGCAATTTTATCTTCAAGATATCTGTGATCACAGAAACCTCTGGAAGAAACAGGGGGCTGTGGCACAGTGGTGAAATCTATTTACCTTCCTTACTGGTTTGGAAGCGCACACTTCTGCGCAGGCCCTGCACCCAATTTCATAAATAAGACATCATCCCTAGTATACTGTAAAACAGGCTCTTTGGACACCATTGTGGATGGATATGCTTTACAGCCTGCAACAACTTTCCAGGGCAGCTTATAATGTTATTTTAAAAAACCAGACACTACATTTAAAACAAAAAAGCAATCTGTGGAATTTAAAAAAACAAACACCAAGCTGTTTAAAAACATGCTCAGTTTTTTTAAAAAAAAGTTAAGAAAAACAAAAAGGATTTTTCTTGGCACCAAAGTGTAGTTAGTCCTTTCAGTTCCACATACCACATATTTCAATTAGACCAGTCCCTCTTTTTTCAAAAATGTTTACAACTTTCTTTGGTAATCCTTGCTGATGTTCTAGGACAGTGATGGTGAACCTATGGCACGAGTGCCACAGGTGACACGTGGAGCCATATCTGCTGGCACGCAAGCCATTGCCCTAGCTCAGCTCCAACATGCATGTAGGTTCCAGCCAGCTGATTTTTGGCTCACACAGAGGCTCTGGGAGGGCATTTTTGGAGTCCAGAGAGCCTCCAGTAGGATGGGGGAGAGCGTTTTTACCCTCCTTCGGCTCCAGGGAAGCCTTTGGAGCCTGGGGAGGGTGAAACACAAGCCTATTGGGCATACCAGAATTTGGGAAGAAGGCTGTTTCAGGCCTCCAGGGAGGCAGGAGTCACTGTTTTAGCCCTCCCCAGAAATTGAATTATGGGTATGGGCACTCATTTATTTATTTTATTTTATTTATTGGATTTATATGCCGCCCCTCATGCATGTATGATAGTAGGCACACACGCTCTTTCAGCACCCGAGGGAAAAAAAGGTTTGCCATCACTGTCCTAGGACATTTGACAGAAGGCGTGACTCTTAGTTCAATACAGGGGTCTCCAACCTTGGCAACTTTAAGACTAGTGGACTTCAACTCCCAGAGTTCCTCAGCCGGCAAGGCTAGCTGAGGAACGCTGGGAGTTAAAGTCCACAAGTCTTAAAATTGCCAAGGTTGGAGATTCATGGTTACAGTTTTGGAGTGAGAGTAATTACAATAGATATGCATGTTGCCTACCAGCAGGGGGCATCTAGACACAGGGAATCAAAGGTATGAAAAAAAGAGAAAACATGGGCAAATATTGCATCAGCTGCTGGCTAGGGGTGAATGAAGACAAGCTGGGGCACAAGATCTGCTCAGAGGCAGAGGGCTGGGTTTGTCAATCTTTATGCTCCTGGGCAAAAGAGGGACAGGAAACGGGAGTTCAAAAGGATGCAGAAAAATGATAGTGGGATGGGAGCAGCTGTTTTTTATCCTAGTCATATTTTACCCAGAAACCTTAACAGATAAGCAAGGGAATTAACTGTAGCCAGAAGCAATATAAGCAGTGGGCAAATGGATGAGACATTTGGAAGCCTTCTTAGGCTATTGTTGAACAGCTAAGTCCTGCCTTCATGAATGTGGTGCCTTCCAGATGCAGTCCTATCAACTTGCTCCTCAGCACACACACACACCCAAAAAAGCAAGACTGTTCTTCCTGTTAATTTAAAGGACATTTCTGTTAATTTAAGGACATTAAAAAATGTCCTTGCTGTTAATGACTACTTCACCTTCAACCACAGCAATACACAAGCACGCAATAGATTCAAATTCAATGAAAACCGCTCCAAACTTGACTGCAGAAAATACGTCTCCAGCAACAATGACAATGCCTGGAATGCACTCTGTGGTTTCTTCCCCAAACCCCAAAAACTTTAACCTGCTGTAAGCTTCCACATGTTTCAAAAGGTTGTCATCAACTCCATTTTACTATTGTGCTAGCATTCTACAATACTATAGTGTTAACAGTTGTCTAATACAGTCGACCTCACAGAGTTTCTAAGAAGTCTGTAAGGGGCGGGCATAAATGCACCATTGTGCCTACAGTCCCTGTCCTACTGTCCCATTTATGATTACTTTTTACTTACGTTATGTTATACAAACTACTACTATCCTATACATGTTTGACCAATAAATAGTAGGGAAAGAAGGAAGAATGACGGGAGGGAGGGGAAGGGGGAGGGAGGGGAAGGGGGAGGGAGGGGAAGGGAAAGGAAGGGAGGGAGGGAGGGGAAGGGAGGGAGGGAGGAAAGGAGGGAGGATGGGGAAGGGAGGGAGGGAGGGGAAGGGAGGGAGGGAGGAAAGGAGGAAGGGGAAGGGAGGGAGGGAGGAAAGGAGGGAGGGAGGGGAAGGGAGGGAAGGAAAGCAGAGGGGGAGAGAGAAAGAAAAAAGAAAAAAGGAAGGAAGGAAGGAAGGAGGGAGGGAGGGAGGGAGGGAGGGAGGGAGGGAGGGAGGGAGGGAGGGAGGGAGGGAGGGAGGAAGGAAGGAAGGAAGGAAAGAAAGAAAGAAAGAAAGAAAGAAAGAAAGAAAGAAAGAAAGAAAGAAAGAAAGAAAGAAAGAAAGAAAGAAAGACTGCCCCCAGATTCTCCCATTGTCCGAGCTGAGCCCAAACAGCACCGCAGAGAAAGATGAGGGGGGACCAAAAACCGAGGGATCGGTGGCTTCCTTGGCACCCGACAGTGGCAAAAATAACCGCGATCCTCCTCTTCCTCGCAAACCCTGCCCGGGAGAAAAGCGTGCAGGCAGGCCCGCAAGCAAGCGGTTAATTCCAGCCCTTCCCGGAGGGGCGTTTCAAAGCAGCTGGCAGGCTTGGTGGACGGCCAACCGGACGCGCTTCCGAGGTCGTCCAGGAACGAGGAAACCGAGAAGCCACGACCCGCCTCGGCGCAGACTTGGAACGCGCGCAGCACCCGGCGACCGCGGCCCCTTTAAGCGTGGCAAAAAGGGTCGCCTCGTCTGCGCACGCGGCGCAGCAACCGGGATGCGCCGCGGGGAGGAGTGGCCAGGAAAGAGAAAACGGGGGACCGGGTTTGCCCGGGCGCCTTCGCGGGAGGCCTAAACCCGCAGCTGCTGCACCCGACGGGAGCGACCGGAAATGCCTTAGCCCTTTGCAGCCCTCCGCTCCCTCTCGCCGGGGAACTAGGTTCCGGCAGAGGCTTGGCACCATGAACCGAGTCCAGCTGAAGCGCTCCACCATCCTGAAAATGGCCCTCGGCGGCGCGTCGGAGCCGCTTCTCCAGCAGCAGCAGCAAGAAGAGGAGGAGGAGGAGGAAGATGGCGAGGGCAGCAATGGCAGGAGCAGCAAGGAGCCTCCGTTCCTCTTGCGCGCCTCCCGGATCGCCCTGGTGGTCTGCCTCTACTGGTTCATTTCCATCACCATGGTCTTCCTCAACAAGTATTTGCTGGGCAGCCCTTCGCTGCGCCTGGATGCGCCGCTCTTCGTCACTTTCTACCAGTGCCTTGTCACCGTCCTCATCTGCAAGCTGCTCAGCCTGCTGGCTTCCTGCTGCCCGCCGGGCTTGGTGGACTTTCCCTCAATCCGGGTGGACCTCAAGGTCTCCCGCAGCGTCCTGCCCCTTTCCCTGGTCTTCATTGGCATGATCACCTTCAACAACCTGTGCCTCAAGTATGTTGGCGTGGCCTTCTACAATGTGGGCCGCTCCCTGACCACCGTCTTCAATGTGTTCCTCTCTTACTTGCTCCTGAAGCAAACCACGTCCTTGTATGCGCTTCTTTCGTGTGGGATTATCATTGGTGAGTGGAGCCTTCCCAGTGGCCCCAGCGAAGCAATCTTAGTGGTGCCACTTTGCACAACATGTGGCTTTTGTCTCCCATTTTTATTTTTTATTTTTATTTCTTTGTCAAGCATGTATAGGATAGTACTCAGAGGTGGGCTGCTAGCCAGAACGCTAAATTGGGCTCGCCACCGTGGCTCGTGACTGCTAGCGGGGCCAGCGCAGTTGTGCTTCTGTCCCTGTGGAGGTACCAAAATTGCACACGGAGCTGCAGGCATGCGCAGAAGCAAAAAACCTCACCGAAACATGGGTGCACCAGCGGCTCCGTGCATGATTTTGCTACCTCCAAAGGTGCAGAAGCAAAATCGCGCTGGCCTCTATAGCATTCATGAGCCACGAACCCAATTTAGTGTTCCAGCTAGCAGCCCACCCCTGATAGTAGTAGTTTGTATAAACCAGTGTTTATACATTGGTGGGGTACGGAGCAATGCCGGGGTGGGGGACATGTGACCCCAAGGAACATGCCTTTTTTTGCTGCAGGGAGTAGAGGTTTTTTGCACCAAACAATAGCACACAGCACAGAGTAGGAGATGCGGAGTGCAGATAACCAACCCTTAAGAGACACCATGGAAAAATATTTAGCAGGAATTAAAAGAAAGGAGGAGAGAGACGGAGATAATGAGACAAGTGTAAGTCTCCTGAAAGCTAAGATGAGAAAATAAGAAGAAGTGTATGTGGTGCTGGGCTTCACTGTGACAACAGTGGGAGACAAGGAAAGACCGGGATGTTTACTGTGTCTAAAAATGTTGGCAGTCGACAGCATGAAGCCAAATAAATTAAGGTATCACTTAAACACATTACACCCCAATTACCCATTTATGTTTTTTCAGCGAAAACATACTGAATATTGTAAACAATTCCCGGTGGAGAGTTGGGGAGGTGCACAAAATGTTTACTTGTTCCTAGGGGCACGTAACAGAAAATAATTGAGAAACACTGGTAAACATAAGTAAAAAGTAACAATAAAAGAGAACAGTAGGATATGGACGGTGGACACAATGGTGCACTTATGCATGCCCCTTACAGACCTTAGAAACAGGGAAAGGTTGATTGTAGACAATCTAAGGTTAAAGTTTTTGGGGTTTGGGGAATAAACCACAGAGTCAGGTAGTGCATTCGATACATTGATCACTCTATTGCTGAAGTCCTATTTTCTCTAGTCAAGTTTGGAGCAGTTTACATTTGGTTTGAATCTATAACATTTAGTTTGAATCTATACTCAACCAGCCTCACCACTGCTTGGGAATGATGGAAGTTGACACTGAGTACCATCTATTGTATCTATTGTGTGCAAAAGGTTTATTTATTGGGGAATAAGTCTGTTAGAATTCAGTGAGTGTCCACAAGTGTCAAATGCATCATGCGACAGAGAAACCTTAATGGTTTGCTTGCAGGATATCAGGTGAACTGTAGCAACTATAGAGAGACTGCTAATATTCCAAAGCTGTTTACTCCTTATTTCTATTCGTTATCATGGTGCACAACTCATCACAAGTCAGTAGAGATTGGGTTTTCTGCATTACCATTCTTGATTTAACAACCCTTTTCCTCATGAGCCTTATCTAAAATTTGCCCAAAATCTACTCTAAAGAACATCTTAGTATCCTTTAGAATAGAGAAGAGCCACATCCAGAGTGGCTCTAAAAAGAACAGTGCAATTCTAGAGAATCTTAGAAGTTATAAGGAAGTAAAAATAGTAATACTGTATATCCTGGAAATATGTTGTTTCCTGGTGATGCAATATGCACACAGTTTAGGTCTCCATTATTGATTGTACATTTAGGAGAATGAGGATGTTTGTTAATTAAACATATGGAAAAGGCAAAGCTACACCTTTGATATATGGCCATGATAAAAGGGGGAGTTTGTTTTCCCAATTTACAGAACAAAAACTCAGGGTCAGATAGTCTGGTAAATCTTTCTAGCTCAATAATGCTTGGAATTAAATTAATGTGACATTTCTTGTTAATTAATATCAGGTGGAAGAGAACTTGATAGAATTTATTCTCTTCTAACTATTCTAAACTTGCTAACTATTAATATACAATCTGGTGGTTTATACTGGAGAATGTAAAGCTTCATTTTTGTAAAGATACATACAGCTATTGTGTCTATGGAGATTAGCAGTCATCCAGGTCATAGTTGTCCCATAGGTGCTTTTTCAGGAAACTGGACTTTCTTGTTTTTCTTTGAAGACATATTGCTATGAGCTGAAGAAGTTTCTTGGGTGAGAAGTAAAAGGTCTTCAAAGAAAAACAAGAAAGTCCAGTTGCTTCTTGAAAAAAACAACAACTTTGGGATAGAGCTTACGTTTATAGTAACGAATTTTAAAACTTAGAAACTCTAAAACTTAAGACACTCTAAAACTTAGAAGATTATGGAGTGAAGGGTCTTAATGAATAAGGATTCAATCTCAGCAAGCGATTTCAGTTCAGCCACTGATTAATATTCAGATGGGAGATAACTGGGAAATTCCAGGGTTGTAGGCTAGACTGGAATTTTTTTAATCCACCAAGAATATTATGAATAGCTGGTTAGAGAATTCTAGGAGTTGAATCTCCACTTTTTCAAGTAGTCGAGATTGAAAAAATAATAGTCTATTATATCTGAAGTTTTAAAAATTTCCAAACTGTTTTATTTTACATAGGTATGAGGCTTGCCTCCTGCTTTTTTGTAATCCAATCAGTATATTTTCCATTTCTTTTACCTTGCAGGTGGCTTCTGGCTTGGGATAGATCAAGAGGGAGCAGAAGGCACTCTGTCCTGGGCAGGCATCATTTTTGGAATACTTGCTAGCCTCTGCGTCTCACTGAATGCTATTTACACTAAAAAAGTTCTTCCTGCTGTGGATGGCAGCATCTGGCGCCTGACTTTCTATAATAATATCAATGCTTGTGTCTTGTTTTTGCCCCTTTTGTTGGTCACAAATGAGTTCTCCACGCTCTACCACTTTGATAAATTGGGAAGCATCCATTTCTGGGGCATGATGACTCTAAGTGGGATATTTGGCTTTGCTATCGGCTATGTGACTGGACTTCAGATCAAATATACCAGCCCCCTTACACATAATGTTTCTGGGACCGCCAAAGCCTGTGCCCAGACAGTGTTAGCTGTCTGCTATTATGAACAAATCAAGAGCTTGTTATGGTGGGCTAGTAACATGATGGTTCTAGCAGGCTCTTTTGCATATACCTGGGTGAAAGGATTGGAGATGAAGAAGGTACAAATAGAACCTCTTCCAAAAGCAAATGAAAAAAATGACAATCCGGTCTGAATTCACCAATCTTGCATTTCACTCAAGGAATAAAAGGCAGTTTAACTAGCAACAGACATCTTAATGTTTCCAGGCAAGGGTAGTTTTGTAATTATCCATGTAGAAAATAGAAGACAGACCAAGATTTCCAATGCAATGCATATTTGCTGCAATAATCAGTGGAAATGGATAATTTTTTACAAGTGATTTTCTTTTGCAAGCACCTTCTCTTTAGTAAAGGTGAGGGTGTGGGTTCTGTTAAAAAACAACTTTAAACAAGTAGGAATAGGTGGGTCCTTGCTCTACCTGCTTGAAGTTTTATGTATGTCTTCTGTAGATATGTTTCTCTTTGTCTCCTCACACTCAGCAGTACAGTGTGCTTCCTGGAGAGACAAGAGAACAGTTCTCTTAGATTGCTGGCTCTCCTGCCCTTGTGGGGCAAACAAGTTGCAAGAAATACAGACTTGCAACTTGCCTGGCGAAAAGGTAATCGCAATGCCAGGATTCTCAAGCATTTTTCTGCCAGTGTTTCTCAGCACATTTATCATTCCTCTGGACAGCCTAATTGGAAAGGAACTGAACTAAAGAAAATAAGAAAAGGGCATTGAAAGGTCCCTTGGTTTGGTTTCTTCTGAATCTAAATGACTTAGGTAGTCAATTATTTTCCCCACTACTGTTGAAGAAACAGGTGTCAATGGTTATTAATGGACTGTTTCAAAGTTAAAGTATTGGCATGTTCTTGCTCTTAAACAGAGCTCTTCAAACTTGGCAAGTTTTAAGACCTGTGGACGTCGATACGGGCTGGAGAATTCTGAGAGTTGACGTCCACAAGTCTTAAAGTTCATTTCGTGAGTAAGTGCATTAGTTTTTGATATGCACTCTCCTTATTGAGAGTGCATTCTTGGCTTCAGGAGCCAAATTTCATTGGAATGTATAATTCCATTAGCCTTTGACCTTTGCTAGTGTCCTTACCTTATTCTCGCTTTCCTAATTTTGTGTTGGGAAATGTAGATCTGCTTTGTAGATCTGCAACTGATAAAGGTGTTGAATAAAACGTTGATTTCTTATTTTCAAAACGGCTCTTTGCTTTGTTTGCAACAGTAGAAATGATAAGAAAGTGGAGCAGAGGGCACTGATAATATATTGCCTCCTGATTCACTGGCAAATATTTTTAAAACCAACCCTGAAGGAGAATTAGTTAAAGAGGTTATTGTCCTTATAGATTGCTTATAATTTTCCTGGATGCATCAGGTTAGCCACTGTGCTATGAAAACTCTGGACTTAATGGCCATTCAGTTTGGTTCAACAAAGCTGCCTTCATTTCCTTAACCTATGATAGCTTGGATCAGAGGTCCTCAAACTTGGCATCTTTAAGACTTGTGGACTTTAATTCCCAGAATTCTTGGAGTCCACAGGTTTTAAAGTTGCCAAGTTTGAAGATCTCTGGTTGGATAAAACACAAATGCAAACATAAATACATATAATCCTCAGCTTAATAATGGTCAGGAGTTGTGCAGATTACAAAGTGGGTCCCCATGCGAACATACCTAATTGTATTATCTTTCTGAACAATCATTAAGCAAGCCCATAGTATCAATTGGATTTTTTTTTCTGCTGGAAGCCGGAAATTAATGTATATTTCTGGCAAAAAAAAAAAAGTTGTAAATTGTCATCATTTGACTACAGGATGCTGCAAATGGCCATAAATGCAGGCCGGTTGCCAAGTGCCCAAAATTTAATCGTGACCACTGGAGATGGCAGCCATTGTTAACTTTGAAACCAAGTTGTAAGTAGGTCTGGGGTGGTGTTGTAACTTTGAAAGGTCACTAAGCAACCAATTGAAAGTTGAGAACTACCTGTATCTCCAAGCAGAAGATTCGTCCTAAAGGAGGGCTTAGTTTTCAAAACCTGCAGGGGTAGTTACACTAGGTTTTTATTTCAGCTCGTCAGCAACTTGGAGCACCAAACTAGTTTCATCTCAGTGTATGAGAACTGGAATCAGAATACCATTCTCCATCATCATCCTCATTTATCAGCCCAAATCAGCCGCCTTCCTCTTCAACTGTTTTCCTATTGCTTTTGGTACTGCAAATCTTTTCCACGTAACACCTTTGAACTGATTACATCATCCACCCACCATTTCTTGATGTGTTTTCTACGTCTTTTAAGGTCAGTTGGTATCAGACTAAGGATTATTGCTGCCCAATATGGAACTGTTAATTGTGCAATAGACAGTAGTGGAAAAACACATGCATTTCCTAACCCAAATTGATTGAAGAGGTTAGGTTTCCACACTTGCTCATTCTATACAAAGGGTTCAATCCCAAATTACTGATTGAACCAAACTAACTGTTTTTGAACTTTTTATTTTCTTTTGAGATGAAAATTTATACCAAATAAAACCAAAATAATAAGTAAAGGAGCAAGGTAGTAATTCTTTCAAAGCTGAATAAATGGGTCAGAAAAAGATACAAGCATATAAAAGCTGATTTTCCTATTAAGAGTCTTGCATTGGTCCCAAGCAAACCAGACGCGTACAGACATAGAGTGCAATTACACTGTCTTGCCACCGTAAATGCAGGCAGGAGGCTTGTGGGTTTGAATGCCATGAAAACATAATTGAAGATGAAAGGATTTATTGAGCAAAGCAAAACAATATGTTTAACCACAAAGTCTAACATAGGCAATATTTACAGGCATGGCAATATAACAAGGCAAGACAACAATCAATGAAAGAGTATAAATAATGGGTAAAATCTCATATCCCTGTGGCTACAATGAACCTTTCCTTATCACAGCCAATTACAATATGTTTCCATATTATTCCAGCTGTCATACAGCACCGTTCTCAACCAGGCCTACACCATGGCTCTCCCTAAGATTTCTAAAAGCTTATATGCTGCTACAATTGCTCATCCTCCTAATTTGATTTTGTTTTTGGCCTAATGGTTACTGAAAGTGGCAGTGCTAATTAGTGATGGGCGAACCCGACGAAATTCGGGTTCGGCGGATTTGGGCGGACTTTACAAAAAATTTGGGTGACATCACCAAACCCGAACCTGAACACTCCATGACGTCAAAATTGTGGGATTTCCTAGCGCCTTTTGCTGGAAGGACCTCCCTTTACTTGTTTTGAAGAGAGAGCAGAAACATAGCTAATTCTATAGTGTAATGGTTAGCTCTCTCAACTTTGAATCTAGCAATCAGGGTTCAAATCCTGGTGGAACCACCTTTTTTTTTTAAAAAAAATATTTTTTTATTTATTATTAGTATTATCATCATCATCATCATCATCATTATGCTTCTTTATATAATAAAAGGGGTTTGGGTCCTTTTAATCATTTCTTAGTGGGAAAAAAAGAAAGCATTAAAAAGACCCTCCAGATCTTGGGGGGCAAAAGGGAACCTTCCCGATGTGCCCATGGAAATAATTAATAAATAATGATTAATGGTTCGAGTTCGGCATACCGAACATCGCAAAATTCGGTATGGACCCAAATTGTGCGAGTTCGGTTCGCCCAACACTAGTGCTAATTCCTGCACAGCCAGGTCAGTGGTGGAATTCAAAAAAATTTACTGCCGGTTCTGTGGTCATGGCTTGGTTTGGTAGGTGTGGTTTTGTGGATATGGCAGGGGAAGGTTATTGCAAAATCCCCATTTCCTTTCTATTAGCTGGGATTTGGGAGGCAGAGAATAGATGGGAGTGGGGCCGGTCAGAGGTGGTATTTACTGATTCTCTGAACCACTCAAAATTTCTGCTACAAAATTTCTGCTACGAACTACTCAAAATTTCCACATCTCCAGAACTGGTCATAACCTCTCTTCGGGATTGGGTGGTATTATTATTATTATTATTATTATTATTATTATTATTATTATTACATTATTATTAGTAGTATTAGTATTATTAGTATTAGTATTAGTATTTAGATTTGTATGCCGCCCTTCTTCGAAGACTCGGTATAGAAGTCGAATGAATGAATGAATGAACGAACAAACAAACAAACAAACCTACTGAAACCCATCTCTGAGCCAGTGATTTGGCCTGTAGTAGCAGATGTGCTAGGCTTGGGAGGAAAGCGACAATTAGGCAAGGATAGGGGAGGCCCAAGGTCTGCATATTGTACTTTTTAAAAAAAAAGTACAAAAGTACAATCTTACCTTGTATTGGCCACAAAAAATGCAGAGGAGTATTTTAAACAAAAAAAACCTGGGAATGAAATTAACCAACCTAAACTACTACTCCGTGACAAAGGATGCTTTTCTAATAGCAATACCTAATTAGAGAGCAAGCAATCAGATTTCTGTTCTCTGTTGTTCAACTCTATGTGCTGAATTAGGCCAGCAACATATTTTGTTGTAATGAATAATTGCTCCGAGTGTTTACAACGCACGAAATAAACTCTCCAAAATGTTTCAAATCTATTTAATTTTGGGATTTGCTCACTAAAATTTTATTTATATTTTAGAAGGAAAACCTATTTAAGGTAAGAAGTCTTCCTCTGGGGAGGGAAAAAAGTGTCATCAACCTGACTGTTCTGACCTAGGTTTCCTGATAAATAATAAAGCACAGTCCCAAAAACTTTTTTAAAAATTTTAACTGGTGTGAATTCTGCTCAATGTCAGCCTTAATAAGTCCCAAACAATGTTAATTAGTTGGGCAGAAGTCTTTTGGAGGAAGGCTGATATCACCTACCTTTATCTCTCTTGACATGCTGCCAAAGACCTAATTGGCAAGGAGGTTTTCAAGGCCAAACAGAAATATGGAGTCAGAATTGACATGCTGAGGCACGAATTGAACCAAGTTGCACATCTGTTTGCTCCGCTTTTATAGCCTAAGGCAGTGTTTCCCAACCTTGGCAACTTGAAGCTATTTGGACTTCAACTCCCAGAACTCCCCAGCCAGCAAATGCTGGCTGGGGAATTCTGGGAGTTGAAGTCCATATAGCTTCAAGTTGCCAAGGTTGGGAAACATTGGCCTAAGGGAGGGGCGAATCATCTCCAAGCCTTACTCCTGACTAGTCCTTTTTGTCCGTAACTGTTCTTGCTTTCTGGCAGCTCTGGCAACAGGCTCCCCCTGTTCCTCTGCCTTGCTTATCTGGAGGCTCTCGAGCCAGCACAGAACTCCCAGATGGCCTGGACTGCATTTCTGCCTCTGGCACTGAGCCTTCTCTAGACTCCAGGCCTGACCCAAGTTCCTTCCCAGCCTACTTGCTGTCCGACTCTGCTTCCGCTGGGGGACCAAGACAATGACACAGCCTGAGGCCTTCAAATGAATTCTGCGACTCCCAGAATTCAATTGGCTGTGCATACTGGGAGTTGTAATTCAGAAGATCTCAGATTTCTTTCATATTCAAATAGCAGTTGGGACTATTCAATCCTCTTTATTATAAGCTTCCTGAATTTGTTTCAAATACTATAGAGCAGTGTTTCCCAACCTTGGCAACTTGAAGTCCAGATATCTTCAAGTTGCCACGGTTGGGAAACACTGCTGTAGAGTGACTGGGTTTTCATCTTACATTAAACCCTGTTGTAGTTTAGTTTGATTTTGATTAAGCATGTTGTGTGAACCATGTCATTATATTATATCAACCGCATTTTATACTTTAATGTAAACTATTATATAGCTATTATATAAATCAAGTCAGCTATGATTTCTAATAGACAGTGTATTGTGTGAATCCAATACATTGCTTGGATGAATTCCTTTAACTTGAAAACTAAGCTTATAGAAATTGGGGGTTCACTATCTCCAGAAGCTTTTAACAGGCTGAACTCTATAGTCCCATGAATGGTCTAATTGGATTTTCTGTACATTGAAGATTTATTTATTGACTTCTATGCCGCCCAGTCCCGAAGGACTCAGGGTGGCTTACAACATAATATAATATAATACAATACAAAAAGATACAAGATAGAGGATTTAGATCAGTGTTTCTCAACCTTGGAGATTCTGTGCTGGCTAGGGAGTTCTAGAAGTTAAAGTTCAAACAACTTAAAACTGCTGAGGTTAAGAAACACTGATCTAGATTATCCTTGTGGCCCCTTCCAACTATAATTCTATGACTTTAAAGTTAAAAAGCAAATAATAATGCATTTATACTATCTTGGACTATCAGAAGCAACAGTGCTGTTATTAACAAGACTTTAAGATGCTGTGAAAAGAAGGGTTATAAGAAGAAGATACTGTATATTACAGTAATTTTGACTTTGCCAAATGAAAAAGGTTATCTCAGAAACCAACTGAACAAACACTATTTTATTGTAACTAGCAAATAAAACTTAAGAGTCCACATAAAGTCAACAACTCTTTCATATTTCAATAATGAATTAAGTCCAGGCCTAATCCAGGAAGCCAACAGTCTAAGTAAGGGTTTATAAGGTTAACTCCACTATTCAATAAAATAATTAACTAACAGGACCACGCTATTGAATAAAAGCATTGGCTAACAGGAAATCGCAAGAAGTTGGTGAGTGAAACCTCTTACCTGAACCTCTGCACCTTTTCTAGTCATTCTTTCAAGCCAGTATCCATTCCTGGATGATATTAGTATTTTTTCTCCTTTAACTCACTCCTTCCAACTTGAGATAGACTAGAAATCTCTTGACTGACCAAGTAGATTAAAAGTCAGCCCTGCCACACATATTCCTCAAGCTGTACATGTATTGTTCTGTTTACATCAGAGCATTTATTGATTTCTTAACAACTAGGTTATGAAGAGTAGATCACAATTAGTACAGTAATACACCTGCTGTTCTCATTGCTGCTTTCAAAAACAGTACAGAATAGTCTTGCTTTTGTGCTTTCTTTCCCTGCAGAAAAGCAGTTTAAAGGGTATGTCTCCCATACATAGTCTTGACTAGAGCTAAAGCTAGTTTAAGAAATTCCTTTCCAGATTTCAATTTTTTCCTCTGCTTCATCCACAAAATGGCCCAGTGCCATTCTGGATCATGCTTATTACAAGTCTAATTGATAGATTACCAGTCTTCTTTACTTCTCCTGGAAGTAACAGGAGAAGGAACACCATTGTGTTGACATTTTTCCTGTCACTTGAGCTGGAAGGGGAAAACAACATTTGTCAATTTCATCTGAAATTGAATAAATAAATAAAATAAATAAATCTGGTTAAACCATACAGTACTACAAGACAGGTCCATTTTCCACTGTTTCATCAATATAAAATTATTTTTAAAAGGTCCACTTTTCACCACTGACTTACCAATGACCTGGTGGTAAGTACAAGATGACATTAGGTAATCTTAGCCACAGGAAATTCTCAGTAGCTGATCCTACAGATTAGCCCCATGTTACTAGTGCTAAAGATTTATATGACACATGTAACGAAACTAGTTTTTCACTACAATATTTTAGGGCCAACTATTGATGTCAGGAATGACCTTTTTTCTTGGATGGGTTCTCAGTATGCATTAAAACTGGAAAATGTTTATTTGGCACGCAGTTGTACAGATCAGTTTGAATCGCAAGAATGATACCAGAATTGATTAGAAATATGTCTCTAGTTTACAGAGATGTGTCCTCTTCGTGCTATTTTGAATATTGGGTTTTTTTTGTTATTTTGTTAGGAAGAAAAGCTGCCAATATGACCATCAGAAATTAAATACTCAAGTAACCTGCAAATTTGCTAGTAAATCATACAGGCAATGTAGATTACTCTGGTTCCAATTTATTTGCAAGGTGGTCTTTAGCCTCTGCATAGTCTACATTATTCAGACACCCCTGTGCCATGCAGAGAAAACAGAAGAATTAGCCAGACAATTATTTGAGAATCATGAGTCAACAATCTTTCAGCTGTGGCGAGGGGGACGTTTGCCCAGTTTCACCTGGTGCACCAGTTGCGGCCCTATCTGGACCGGGACTCACTGCTCACAGTCACTCATGCCCTCATCACCTCGAGATTCGATTACTGTAATGCTCTCTACATGGGGCTACCTTTGAAAAGTGTTCGGAAACTTCAGATCGTGCAGAATGCAGCTGTGAGAGCAATCATGGGCTTCCCCAGGTATACCCACGTCACACCAACACTCCGCAGTGTGCATTGGCTGCCGATCAATTTCCGGTCACAATTCAAAGTGTTGCTTATGACCTATAAAGCCCTTCATGGCATCGGACCAGAATATCTCCGGGACCACCTTCTGCCGCACGAATCCCAGCGACCGGTTAGGTCCCACAGAGTTGGCCTTCTCCGGGTCCCGTCGACTAAACAATGTTGTTTGGCGGGTCCCAGGGGAAGAGCCTTCTCTTTGGTGGCCCCGACTCTCTGGAACCAGCTCCCCCCGGAGATTAGAGCTGCCCCACCCTCCTTGCCTTCCGTAAACTCCTTAAAACCCACCTTTGCGGTATGTTTGTATGTATGTCTGATTATTAATGGGTTTTTTAAAATGTTTTTAAATTATTAGATTTGTTATGAATTGTTCTATTGCTGTTGTGAGCCGCCCTGAGTCTATGGAGAGGGGTGGCATACAAATCTAATAAATAGATAAATAAATGAATAAATAACTACACACTCCCCTAAACTGGAAGGATGTGTATCTTATATAATGGAATATGCTGTACAGTATTGCCCACATACATAGACACACGGATGTAGTAAACAGGGCTTCTGGCTCATATGAAAGGGCTTCTGACCCAATGTCCTGAAGAGAATTTGCTTGATATGCTACCACTATTTGCTTTATTCCAAGCTCTTGATTTAATTTGTGCAGTCAATTAGATTTTGACTTTGACTCCTTTGACTCTTCTCGGTAATGAGCCTAACAGGGAGCATGCTAAAGTGTGATTTAGAAGTTGTCAGGCTAAGAGTTTGCAAACTTGCATTCTAGACCCTTTTTCACAGTGAAAACTCAATGCTTGATTTTAGGCCAGTCACTCTCAGCCCTCACAGCATTTTGTTGAGGGAGAAGAGAAAAACATGCTCTATTTATCACCTTGAGCTCCTGGAGGAAAGACAAAATGCTAATTAAATAATTACTTCTCAGAATGAATTGGTTGAATCATAAAGAACTTCTCTCTACATATGCGTAAGCAACATGTGCGTCAATTAAGATTTCAGAATTTCTTTTGCCCAACAGGGACTAATTATAATTACTACTGGAACTATAGGAGGAAGTAAAAGACAAATAGTGCACCAAACACAGTAGGAGATTGGGAATCCTTTTCAACAATACAGACTACCATGTCATATATGCATAACATTACTATGAGATCTAGTTCTTCCAACCTAGTTGCAATCTTATTTACAGTGTTCCCTCTATTTTCACGGGGGATGCGTTCTGAGACCGCCCGCGAAAGTCAAATTTCCGCAAAGTAGAGATGCGGAAGTAAATACACCATTTTTGGCTATGAATATTTATTAAAGGCGGACAAAAGTTTGGTGATGACATATGACATCATTGGGCGAGAAAAACCGTGGTATAGGAGAAAAAACAGTGAAGTATTTTTTAATTAATATTTTTGAAAAACCATGGTATAGACTTTTCGCAAAGTTCGAACCTGCGAAAATCGAGGGAACACTGTATTAGGAAGTACAGTAAACAATTCATATTTTAATCAAGATGTGAGTTATATTTAGTTTCCTTATCCAGTGCCTTCCAAATATTTTGAACCACAAGGAAGGTCTAGTAACCCATTTCCTCAGACCTCTTTGGAACAGATTGAGAGTACTGATCACAAGAATAAGATTACAGGATTTTATGATGGCCATACATAGCCATCTTAATTGTAATTATGTACAATTATCATAGCTACGTCATAATTTATGAAATTTTAAAAAAGTAATTTATAAGATTACATAAACTTATGACAGGCAGGCCTACCAATGTAATATCTGAAAACATGATTTTAATGTCATTAACATTATACTTTTAAGGACAAGATGCTGAAGATGTTACTTTTAATTTTCATGTGACAGTACCATAAACACAGATTCTTACTTACATACAAGCAGTGGAAATGGAATGTAAGCACTGGATTGGACTTCTTGTAAAGCATATTTATTTATTTATTTATTTATTTATTTGTTTGTTTGTTCATTTGTTTTGTTTGTTTGTTTGTCAAACATGTATAGGATAGTAGTAGTAGTTTGTATAAACATAACATAAATAAAAAGTAACGATAAAAGAGGGCAACAGGACAGGGACAGAAGGCAGTGGAGTACCCCTAGAGTCTGTTTGAGTATTCTTCAACATCTTCATCAATGACTTGGACAAGGGAATAGATTGGGAACTTATCAAATTTGCAGATGACACCAAACTGGCAGGAATAGCCAACACTCCAGAAGACAGATGCAAAATACAGAAGGATCTTGACAAACTTGAATAATGGGCGCTATCTAACAAAATGAAATTCAATGGTGAAAAAATTAAGGTTCTACATTTAGGCAAGAAAAACAAAATGCACAGGTACAGTATATGTGGTACATTGCTTAACAATAGTAACTGTGAGAGGGATCTTGGAGACTAGTGAAAAATCTTTTAAATATGAGCCAGCAGTCTGTGGCAGCTGCCAAAAAACCCCAACACAGATCTAGGCTGCATTAACAGAGGGATAGAATCAAAATCACGTGAAGTGTTAATACCACTTTATAAGGCCTTGGTAAGACCACGCTTGGAATACTGCATTTAGTTTTGGTTGCCGCGATGCAAAAACGATGTTGAGACTCTAGAAAAAGTGCAGAGAAGAGCAACAAAGATGATTAGGGGACTTGAGGCTAAAACATATGAAGAACAATTGCAGGAACTGGGTGGGCATGGCTAGTTTAATGTAAAGAAGGACCAGGGGAGACATGATAGCAGTGTTCCAGTATCTCAGGGGTTGCCACAAAGAAGGAGTCAACCTATTCTCCAAAGCACCTGAGGATAGAACAAGAAGCAACGGGTGAAATCTAAACAAGGAGAGAACTTAGAATTAAGGAGAAATTTCCTGACAGAACGGTTGATCGATGGAACAGCTTGCCTCCATAAGTTGTGAATGCCCCAACACTGAAGTAGTGTAGGGTCTTCTGCCCAAGCAGGGGGTTGAACTAGAAGACCTCCAAGGTCCCTTCCAACTCTTGTTGTTGCTGCTGCTGCTATTATTATTATTATTATTATTATTATTATTATTATTATTATTATTATTATTATTATAATATAAACTCATCCAGCTGTGGTTTATTCAACAAACCCTTGTTTAATAGTCTTTAAACACTAAAAGTATTTTTAGGCATGAAATTTCGGAAGGGGTGTGTGAAAGTAACTCAAAGCAAACAAAGCCAAGTAATTATTGGACCCATTTTTCAATAATTTCAAGCGTTCCTTTAATAATAAAACAATAGACAGCTCCGACACCCCAGAGGGCGCCTGACGCTCCAATCAGTCCAGGAATCCATGAACGAAAGAAAGCTGCTCTGTTGCGAAGCTGCCAAATCCGGGCTGCAGAAATCCGGACGTACAATAGACTCCAGCTCTACCTTACGCAAAGGTACACAAAGTTTGAATATGCTTGTGGTTGATTTGTTTGTTTGTTTAAGTGAAAGGCTTCAATTCTACCTCAGAGCAACATTTTCAGCCAGTCCTGCTCCACCCCCTGATACACAGCACGCAAACATGCTACACCCCCTCCGCAGTCCGGGGGCTCTTCAAGGCCAACCCAGCAAGTTACAGTACTTAATCAGTGTATGTAGTTCAGGCGGCCAATGAGCTATTGGAGGGTGGGGGGAGGCGAGGGCGGTACTGCGCATGCTCACTGGAGGAAGAGCAGCCGCTCTAGAAGAGTCTTGTCGCACCGGGAGAGGAAGGTGGGGGGAGTTTAGACGCCGGGCGGTGTGGAAAGTCTGGCTTGTCTTTGCAGCGGTGGTTGCGTTTGACGATGGCTGCTTTGTCCGGTTCGGTCCCTCGGCCGCGCCGCAGCGGCTGCTCCGTGCACTGGTTCCGACGGGGGCTGCGCCTTCACGACAACCCTGCTTTGCAGGCGGCTCTTCGGGAAGCGACTTCGGTGCGCTGCATCTACATCTTGGACCCCTGGTTCGCTGCGTCCTCCGCGGTGGGCATCAACCGCTGGCGGTGAGTGGAGCACCCGCCAAGTTGGCGGTGTGTATATGTGTGTGTGCGTGTGTGTGTGTGGACGGGTGGGGTGAAGGAAATGGAGACCTAAATCGGAGCGGGTCAGGTTGCTCTGCCTGCCACCGGCGCGTTATATGACACGAGTGTCACGTTCTTGCAGCGCGAGCCCCTTCCGAAGGGAAAGTTCGTGCGTTACACAACCTTCCAGCTTTCTGAGGTCGGTAAAACGAGGACCCAGATTGTTGTGGGGGTGGGGGATATGCTGACCTTGTAAACCGCTTAGAAAGGGCCGTAAAGCTGTAAACAGTACAGCTCATAAGTGCATCCTGTGTGCCGCGATTCAATAGGAAAAGGTTAAATGCAATGGGGACAACAGATCCCACGGCGGTGGGTGGAGAAGTGGGACCGGTAATGGTTTTATGAAGGAATAAATAATAGCAATAGCACTTAGACTTACATACCTGTGAGCCGCCCCGAGTCTTCGGAGAAGGGTGGCATACTACTACTACTAATAATAATAATAACAACGATAACAATAATAATAATGATGATGATGATGACAAAACAACAACAACAACAATAATAATAATAACGATAACAATAATAATGATGATGATGACAAAATAATAATAATAATAATAATAATAATAATAATAATAATAATAATACCGCTTCACAGTGCTTTTACATCCATCTCTAAGCAGTTTACAGAGTCAACATATAGCCCCCCAACAATCTGGGTCCTCATTTTACCCACCTTGGAAGGATGGAAGGCTTGAATCAACCTTGAGTCTGGCGAGATTTGAACTGGTGAACTACAGTCAGCAGAAGCACCTTGCAAGGACCCTGCTGTCTTTTAATTCCCCTCCTGCTTCTCCTTTTAGTGGTCTCTTTTGACCGTTGCCAACTTTTCACTCGCGTGTCCAGAATTATGTAGGTAGGATGAGCTAAAGAGCATTCACCTCCTTTGATGGTTCACTTGGAGGAGAGCAGCACAGCAGAGTAAATAACAAGCCCTTGCAATATGATGCTTCCCCAGTCTGCTGTTGTCCAAAGAAGTCAGAGAAGAAGAGGAGTGATATTTCCCCCTGCAGGAGGAATGCCTGGTGTCTGCTTCCTGTAGAATTGGGAACCCTTTACTCCATTTACACCATAGTCAAACTTGAGAGTTGGAGATATATAACTTTGTTTAGTGTGCTTGAATATGAGAGCTGAGCAATTCTGTGGTAGGGATACTTCAGATGTACTTAGCCATCCTATCTAGCCTGACTTTCATTTTGATAAATAACTGAAGACAATAAAATAAGCTCACAACAACAAACCTGTCAGTTGAGTTGGGCTGAGAGTGATTGGTTCAACTAGAACTCATCATTTCCTGGTTTGTAGCCTGCAGACATAAACAGGGACCAAACTGGCTCTGTTTTGTTTTCTGTGTTAAACAGATGCCTTAACTCTGTAGCCTAAAGATTATTCGGCTAAAGAGCCCTGTGATACTTTAATACTGAATTTCCAATAAGGAATGCATGTCTTTTGTATTTCCCCTTATTCTAGGGATTTTCTTATGCTCAGTATTTTATCCCCATCCATGTTCCACACTCAGCCTCTCAGTCACTACAAAGGTTTTAATACCCTATAATACATTTAGTTAAAATTAAACACAGTTAATAGGATTATTCCCTAGTCACATATTTAGTCATTTAAAAAACATCCAGAATTTTTTAAGGCAGCATATGTCCCTGGATCTTCAGGTTATGCACCTATGGTGGTTTCTTGATTTATTGATTTCTAGATGTCAACAGATTTCAAAGTGACACATAAGGAAAAAAACATCATCTGCACATATGAGAATTATGAGAATTACAGTATGTTATGAAAGAGCCACACCTGCATTTAGTTCCTCTATATGAAAGATTGTGGGAAGTGCCATTCTTGCTTTTTTTGTTTTGCCAACTATGTGGGGCCTTCTGGTACTTACAGAAGAAAATATCCACATACATATTCAACTTTTAAATAATGCTGTAGTTTTAAGAACTGGATCCAAAACTCTGGCAAGAAGGGCTTGCTTCAATTTATGTTGTAAATTATTCTGTAGCATAAGTGGTACCATGGAAGAAGATGAATTGGTAGTCATTTAAAAGGATCCATACAAGACATACTGTAGGAAGGATAAACTATTGATGGCCTAAAATAACTGCTGAACTAGATGTGCAGAAGTTAGTTCTATGAGTAGCTTGGATCTAAGCTGTAAAATCCTCTCTCCACACCTATGTGTTCTGTTACTAGCTTTGGACATGCTTAATTTACCTGCTACTCCTGTTTCTTTGTCCTTAGTAGACTGCATTAAATTATTTTGAGCCACATTTAAGCAGCTCCGGTAAAGAGCCAATTAGCTAGGATATAAATATAGTACATTGCTTTTACTTTTTGAGTTTGAACCAGTTAAATGTCATATATAGCTACTGGATTAACTTGAATGGTTCTATATGGTGTTAGACTTATAAACAGTTTATTTGGAAATGAATTCCATCCACAAAAACATACTCTTATAGCCTTCTATTCTAAGCTGGAATAGTTTTGGAAATAATTTCTAGGCAGAAATATGTCCTTTCTATATCACAGAATATCACCACATTTTAAAATCATTTCAGTTTTCTACCTCTGAAAGTTAGAGATGGAGTAGCAGTAGAAGTCCATCATTCCATTGCTAAGAGTTGTAGTGTAATTTTGCCTTCTTTCTTAAGGATGATTCCTGTTCTACTTGTTCTGCTATTTTCAGTATACAGTACACTTAATTGGGTTTCTACATATGAAATTCTGGGTTTAAATGATGGGTTAGTTCTTTCATACCTGTTTAGTTATTTTGTAGGTAGAATATGATTATGCTGCATTTTTTGCAAGAAGAAAATTCTATATATTCTCAAACGAGTTGATTTAAAGTTTAAATAGAGAAGGATTTTTTTAGCAAGAAAAATATCATGAGAAGCAAATATCTGGCTAACATCTGGAATAAACAATGCATGTTCATATATTGGATATAGAAAGAAGTATAATGACTTGTGCAGGATATAATTAATTGATTTTTTTTGTTCATAATTTACTTATCTTTGTCACCCTTGTGGATTTTGAAAAAAAAAACCCCACCTTAGGAGAATGCCACTGCTATAAAAATTGAGTTCTCCAAATCTATTTCCATTGAAAGAGGGACTACAAGGGGTCCTCAACTGACAGCCCCTCAAATAATGGAATACTGCTATCATGTCACTCTAGTCCTTTTCTCTAGACTAGCTATGCCCAATTCCTGCAACCCTTCCTCTTGTCTCCAGCCCTTTAATCAGCTTAGTTGCTCTTCCTTGCAGGTTTTTTTCAAAGTTTTTAATATCTTTTTCATTATCTGATGACTGAACCTGGATGCAGTAATCCAGGTGTGGTTTTACTAAGGTTTTATAAAGTAAAATACTTCATGTGATTTTGATTCTTTATTATTGTTGTTGTTATCTCTTATTTATTAAACATGAAACTCAGTTAACTGAACATTAAAAAATTATCATAAATACCATTGACAGGTGCTAATGGTTAATACGAGTTTCTGCCAGCATCCTAGGTATCAACCAAATATCTTCTTAAATATATGATGTCCTGAGTATTATTATTATTATTATTATTATTATTATTATTATTATTATATAGCCTTGATCCACAACTGACATTGGAACATCATCTTTCGGCTGTGGCGAGGAGGGTGTTTGCCCAGGTTCGCCTGGTGCACCAGTTGCGGCCCTATTTGGACAGGGAGTCATTGCTCACAGTCACTCATGCCCTCATCACCTCGAGGTTCGATTACTGCAACGCTCTCTACATGGGGCTACCTTTGAAATGTGTTCGGAAACTTCAGATCGTGCAGAACGCAGCCGCGAGAGCCGTCTTGGGGCTTCCAAGATTCGCCCACGTTTCTTCAACGCTCTGTGGCTTGCATTGGCTGTCGGGCAGTTTCCGGTCACAATTCAAAGTGTTGGTCATGACCTTTAAAGCCCTACATGGCATTGGACCAGATTACCTCCGGAACTGCCTGCTACCGCACGAATCCCAGCGACCGATAAGGTCCCACAGAGTTGGCTTTCTCCTGGTCCCATCGACTAAACAATGTCGTTTGGCGGGCCCCAGGGGAAGAGCCTTCTCTGTTGCGGCCCCGGCCCTCTGGAACCAACTCCCCCCGGAGATTAGAACTACCCCCACCCTCCCTGTCTTTCGTAAACTACTCAAGACTCACTTATGCCTCCAGGAATGGGGGAGTTAAGATATTCCTCCCCCCTAGGCCATTACAAGTTATGCATGGTATGTTTGTGTGTATGTTTGGTTTTATAATAAGGATTTTTAGTTGTTTTATTAATTGGATTGTTACATGCTGTTTTTATCATTGTTGTTAGCCGCCCCGAGTCTACGAAGAGGGGCGGCATACAAATCCAATAAATAAACAATTATTCCTTTTATTCATTAAACATGAAACTCAGTCAACAGAACATTTAAAAATGTATCACAAATACCATTGATTGGTGCTAATGGTTGATACGGGTTACTGCCAGTGTCCTTGATATGAACCAAGTATCTTCTTAAAATATATGATGTGCTGAGTAGCGCAGAGTTTTGCAGTTCTGGTGTTATTGCAGGAAGCTGCAGTTTCTTTATGGGTTTTGTGAAATTCTTGGGAATGGTACCAAGTGCCCCCATGACAATGGGTATTACTATTTCCAAAGGCTAGAAAAAGCCTTCAGGACATTGTGAGGCTTGACATTTGTCTCATGATGTGTCTGGGGCTCCTTCCAGCCTTTGGAAACATTGCTGGGGCTTGTCTCCAAAAGTAGTTTCCAAAAGTAGAAAGAGTCTCAGAAACATTGGTGAGATGAGCAGCAGCACTTGGGCTTCCCCTTCCCCTGGAGGGATGCGGCTTAATGACCACCATGGTCAGGGTTAGGGTTTAATCCTAACCACAATATGGTCATTGAGCAAGGCAATCACATGGATGTCTTCTGTCAGCATTTTAAATAGCATCCAAAATTAAAACAGAGTCCGAGGCATGGCTTTCCTCCAAGTTCCAATTTATTAGCAGAGCCATCTTGGCACATCTGGGATAAACCCAAAGTCCTGTGGGTTTCTCCACCCAGTTTAAAGTTCATTTCCTTGTTCCCACATCCACAAGTTCATCTCATGGCCCTGTCTGGTTCTGCCAACATGTCCAGTCCTCTCCTCAACTTCTGAGCAGGTGATGAACCAAAGATGACCTTGAGAATCTGGAAGGAATTTGTTATGGCTACAACCCTCATGCAACAGCCCCTCCCAAATTCCCACAGCACTAATACATTCTATATTCTAATATGTGGCAGGCCAAAGTCTCCAAATCAAACGATGGCTTCGGCCTGATATCTTCCTTAATGACTGCAGCAATTTACAACCTAAATTGTGGGTTGAATTGTGGTCTTAAGTTGACAATTACATGTATAGTATTTGCTGTTTCCATGGAGAACTGTAGCATTCAGCAAACAGTCCTTCATTTCTAGTTTACAGAATATTGATAAATCACAATATTTTCTCAGATAATCTGCATAAATCAACTTTTCAGTGATACATGCATTCATACTGGACAATTTACATATACAAATTCCCTTAGCCTCTGATTTTGTTCCTGACTTCTATATACATGTAGCTTAAATGTTGCCTTTTATTTTTAAAAATGACAAAGAACATTTTGATGGGAATATAGATTAAGAAAATCTAATGTGGCGATGACAGGTTTTCTGTAGATAGGAACTATGTTATCTAATTTTTTTAAAAAAACATCCTCTGGAAACCATAGTGGGTGTTGCTGATACCATTAGATGGAATAAAATAAAACTGTTTGTCATCTTTTTTGATGTCATCTTTGGAAACTTAAAGAACCAATCAATTACCCCAGGTTTTACGTAAGTTTAAAGAACCTATTTTAACCTAAATTTAAACTGACTTAAACCATTTTAATTTTGGTCTTAGACTCATTCGGGTTTTTAATTTTTTTTTTTTTACTGTAATATTTTGGAGAGTGGTCTGTGCATATAATTCAAAAACCTAGTGTAGGCTTTCACTGAAAAAAAATGCAGACATATTATTGTGCTGCTATGTCCTGAGATAGTTATCAATTCTAGCATCCTGTCTTCAAGGAGGCAGAGGAGTAGCCTGTCAAATAAATGAAAGAGGCTAGACAACTAACTCAATCGATGCGCTCTCAATTCTAGGATCATATTCATGTTAACCATATTTTCTAGGTATATGCATTGTATTATTCACTAAAGCACTTTTTATGACATTTTGCAGATTGAGAACCTTCTTACCATGTAAAACACTTGGTTTTTCTTTTCCTTCCTCAATTTTTCCCTCTTGAACAGATATGGAAAAAGAAGAGGTGTTTGCAAAGGATTCTTAAGTGTGCCTTGCTAGACAATTTGTAGAAGAGTACACAAAAGGCCTTGAAGATGGTATTCAACATCTGTTATGTAAATACCAATTTAGCTTTAAAAGGGAGGGGTGAGAGAGAATGAATGAGAAAGAAACTCAAGATTGCCCTGCCTTGATTTTCTTTAGAATAATAGAAGGGTGGCAGAATTAGTCAGGCTTTCAGGATTTGTTGTTATACTTTTCAACTGTGAAGAGGTAATTTATTATAGCATTTGTTTTACAACCAATTAGCCCAAAGGGATGATGCATTTGCTTATTACATTTTGTTTCCTCTCTTTAGATTTTTGCTCCAGTCTCTGGAAGATTTGGACAACAGTTTAAGAAAACTTAATTCCCGTTTATTTGTAGTACGAGGGCAGCCAACTGATGTTTTTCCAAGACTCTTTAAAGTAAGATTATAACTATATCTGAAAATCCTGTTTGGGTAGAATGTAATTTTCTAGTAAAATCTGGTAAAAAATCTAACTTATACTGCTAATACTAATATTTTATTATTTTTGGATTTGAGTTAAATCATGGTATCTATACCTATCTATTTATATATAATAATAATATGGCTCTTTTATATATGCCAGCTGTTCTCTTTCATGCTTCCATGAATAGAAGTGATTTATGCTTTTTGTGTAGTGGCATTCTAATAAATACCAATAATAGAATGGGTTTTCAAGAGAATATATTAGAATGAGTATTTTTTTCAAAAAGGAATTATTTTTAAATTTATTTTGAAAATAGTAAATACTAAACATTTAATGTTTTATTAAACTTAGTTAAAATTATTTTTCTTATTAAATTAAAAGCTCTTTTAATAATACAGTATCTCAAATATTCATTCTACCTTACATAAATACTTCAATTTCATTTTAGCACATACAGTAGATACAGTTTGCCTAAATATTTTACTTTTCAGTTATGAGTATGTTATTTTTGTGATGGGGCTAGGCAAAATCATAAGAACAGAAGAGGGAGTAGGCCAGAAAAGGAATTAAACATTGCGTAAGTGCATATATACACAGTTATGTAAACTACAAGAGTTTATTGCCTAGCAGCAACTATTTTTAATAACATTGCAATAGTAACAAGTTGGAAATGAGCCCAAAACCTACTCCCTTCTTCTTTCCTAGTATGCTTCTGATATAGAATTTGAAAATTTTCCAACACTAATGGATTGGTTATAAACTTTAAATGTAGGTAATGTTAGCTATGATTGCTTAACTCTCTCAAGCCTTCAGGGATACTGCATTCAGTACTTTTCAGTGATGGAGGTGTTAAGTTGTCTTGTGTTTTATTCTCCTTCCATTAGGAAAAAACTTCTTGTCTTATTAAATTATAAAGATTCTAAGTCATTCTTATATGGCAAAGTAAAATATAGAGTTTATGGGTTTAAAGGCTGAGCGGCAACGAATTGAGTCCTTTGAACTTTGGTGCTGGAGTAGACCCCTGCGAGTCCTTTGGATTGCAAGGCGATCAAACCGGTCAGTCCTAGAGGAGATCAACTCTGATTGCTCTTTAGAACGCAAGATCCTGAAGATGAAGCTCAAATTTGACTTAACGTTGTGACATATATACTCCAATAATTTTTGATTAGGCTTTTTTTTCAAATTTGTTCTTGAAATATTCCCTGTTTTGTTAAATGAATAGTTCAAAATTACTCAACTCTAATTCTAGCTGAGATTATAAAAGATTATTTTGATCCTCAGTAATAGAAACAGGGGCTTTAATGATACCATTTGTTTGATTAAGAACCATGTAAATGGATGAGTTAAAAAATTAGGTCATTCTTAATCATTGATTAAATTTTAACTTTCAGTAAATGCATTGTTCTTGTACTGAATTATATCTGTAGACTAGATACAATGTAATATATCCAGAACATTTAAATATTATCTTGCGTGCATGTTTATCTATTTATATTATATGAAGAAATTGAAAGAAGTGTAATTACATTTTGCCTCCCAGCCCTTTCCCTTGTATCCTTGCTTCCTGCAGGGATGTAAAGGGTTAATTAGAAGGCAACACACATCCCAACTCTTTCTCATCTGTGATTGCAGCTGTTTAATGGAATGTGCGTAGGGTACTTCAGAGAGCTGCTTTAGGGCAAATTGTAGCTATGTATGTGTGCATCACTATAAAATGTATTTCCATTGTTTGGTTTCCATGTGAATCAAAACAATGTTCATGTTGATTCTTTAGAGTATTGATGTACTGTACATTAAAGGCATGCAGAACTGAAAAGGTGAAGATATTAGTATATATTTGAAAAGTGGGGGTTGTCTTTTTCTGTAGATAAAAAGTAAAGACTTAAAATGCACTTAGCTGGTCAGGGTAATGTTTTTGAGCACTGACATGTTCCAAAAAGCTAGAAGGGGCTGTAAATGTTCTTGAAATCTTTTATCTTGCTTTTGAATGTTCTAGAACAGGGGTCTCAAACCTTGGCAAGTTTAAGACATGTGGACTTGTGCAAAGCTGGCTGAGGAACCCTGGGAGTTGAAGTCCACAAGTCTTAAAGTTGCTAAGGTTGGACACCCCTATTCTAGAACAGTTTTTCTCAGCCTTGTAAATCAATAATGTATACCAAATGCTTTAGAGTAGTGTTTCCCATCCTTGGCAACTTTAATACAGTGGTACCTCTACTTAAGGACTTAATTCGTTCCGTGACCAGGTTTTTAAGTAGAAACGTTCTTAAGTAAAAGCAATTTTTCCCATAGGAATTAAAGTAAAAGCAAATAATGCATGCAAACCCATTAGGAAAGAAAAAAAAAGCTCGGAATTTGGGTGGGAGGAGGAGGAGGAGGAAGAAGACAGTCGCTGCCTAAGGAAAAAGGTGAGGTGAGCGCCCCCTTTTGTCTTTCCCTGCAAACCCTCCAGGAGGCAATCTCGCGCCGGGTGTATGGAAGGCAGTGCAAGGGAATCACCACAGCGAAGGGGTTTATTCCCTCTCCAAGCGCCCAGAGAAAGGAAAACACTCCGTTCGCTCTGGGCTGCCAAAGCTTCCTTAAGCGCCACCAAAAGGCTCCTCTGGCAGCCCAGAAAAGCCTGAGATGGCCAGATTAAAGGGGGAATGGCAGGAAATTGGCCAGGACTTCGTGCCGCTCTCAAATTTCATGGGAAATTTTTCTAGGCTCGGGTTCTTAAGTAGAAAATGGTTCTTAAAAAGAGGCAAAAAAATCTTGAGCACCCAGTTCTTATCTTGAAAAGTTCTTAAGTAGAGGCGTTCTTAAGTAGAGGTTCCACTGTATATGTAAATTCTAACTCTGCCACAAAACTGGCTAGGGAATTCTGGGAGTTGAAGTCCACACATCTTAAAATTGCAAAAACTGGGAAACACTACTCTATATCAATGGTTCTGAACCTTTTCTTCGTCATTTATATACCTTTTGTGGCCACGGATCATGGCCATGGACCCCAAGACTTAATTCAAGATTTAAATCATAACATTTCTTTAAACCTTTGTGGATTCCCTGTGACGATGTGGACCAAAGATTGAGAATCAATGCTCTAAATAATTGACTATATAGGATTGATTTGCTGCACACTATATACAGTATGTGCAAAGAATGAGTCATGTAAATAGAAAGGAACTGCTGAGAAGTAAAATAAACTTCAGTCGATCACATTTGGTTCAAGCTTCAATTTTCAAATGTGTTTTTGGTGCAAGTTCAGATAAATACATTGCAAAAAGCATTCTTCATTTCCAAAGTATCCCAGTCTGGAATGCAAAGACAGGAATAATTTTAACAAGTGCGTAGTTAATACTGGGCAAACATAATCCAGGCTTATCTCGGCTTTCAGTTATAAAAGTAGATCTAAGACTATCCTTCTTTATGTGTATTCTTAGATGTGCCTATCTAAAATAATTAGATTGTTTCTCATTTAGGTGCCCTCTAGTTACTCTTGTTTTGTCAGCATTTCATCTCATTTGACTGCCCCTTATCTGGATTAATAGTGGCCACGCAGAGGTCCAATATTAGTACAATCTCACCTGACTTTTATAGGACGAAATAGAACTTAATGTAATTAATCTACTTATTGTGCCTAAATTGAATTTCTTTGTGATTTTACCTGGTGGTTTCATAAATAGCATTGGGGGTGGAATGGAATCGTATATCACTCCATGGCTTATAGGATCAACCCATTCAGTAGGACAACACCCACTTAATAACATGCTTCCAACTTCAGCCCAGAAAAATCCAAAAAGATGTCTTGGCTGAAACAAAAAGGTAGACGATTCAGAAAAATCAATAAGGTTGGGTTTTCTTTGTCTATCTCCCAAAGTGGTTCTCCATTTTAGTAGAGATTATTTTAACCCAACTAAGAACTACAGTATAGGAAACTGGCCAACAATCAGTGGAAGAAATTATACAGGCGATCATTGATGAGCCTTCTGTGTCTTGTTGCTTCTACATTTCAGAGATAGGCAATCACCAATAGTTCAGATATTATTAGATACATTTGCCAGCCAACATGGCCGGCATTCAAGGAAAATAAGAAATAGAATAGAGTTGCTCTCTAGAATACCACATGTTGCTTATCTTTACTTCTTGGTGCAAAGAACTTCATTGTTAACATTATTTGTTTATATTATTTGTTTATTGGACTTTTATGACTAATCTCACTCCTCTTACTGATACAGAAACTCTGGGCATTTTACAATATAATGAAAGTTTAAAAGTGCAAAATAATCATTAAAGTAGAATAAAAAGTTTAAAATTAAAATTAAAATTAAAAACCAAAAAACCTGGGGGAGACAATCTTCTCTATCCTGTTAGCTATCCCCACTGTAATGAGCTTCTATGGGGGACCCAGGCCAAGCAGCTGTTATTATTTGACAATAGCTATATTATTCAATGCTTAATACATGTTGGTAAAATGAACTTACCAGATTAGATATGAACCTAATAAAGTACTACCATGGATTTTTGTTGCTAAGCTTGAAATGGGAATCTTACAGTAATTGTTTGGAACTGGAAAACAATGTGTTCTTTTTTCTCTCCTGAGTATTTACAGAAAGCTAAAATATCCCATGTTTATAGGTAGTTGATAGCCTCAGAGATGTTTTCATGCTCTATAGTTGAAAGTATCTATTACAGTATTGGAAGCATCCTGTGGGAGCATTTAATGGCTTAAGGAGACAATTTTTTAAAAGTTTCCCCCATAATTTTGCTTTTTATTTTGTGAGTAGGCAGGTTCATTATTATATGATTCAGCTTTCCTCAGCTATTGATTTAATAAGCTCACATTCGTTAACTGGATTTATTTTATTTTAGTCAGAGGTATAGAGTGGAGCCTCTACTCTCTGTTAACCCTCTTATGTTTGGGCTGGTATGTGGAGCTAAATAACCCTGGATTCATTTAGAAATAAAAGCTTCTGGCTTGCCTTTAAGAGTTAACATGGAAAAAACGTCTGGAAGTTCCCACTGGTTTTACACCCAATTAAAAGTAAAGCTTTATCACTTCTCCCCATCACATGGTCCAATCAGCAGGTAGTCCAGTTGTTAGGTGACCTCAATCTCCACCTTTCAACCATCTGCAGCAACATCTTTGCTTCCCAGGGGAAATAATTTTATTTTATTGTTTAATTTATTTATTCATTCATTTTTCAATATACAAATCTTTTTTTTCCACCAAGAAAATGCTAATTTGATATGTTCTAATAAAGTGGTCTTTGAGGGGGAAAAAGAGTTGACATGGACTGTGTTAGTGATATTGTAAAATCACTTGTCCCAGAAGTGGGTTTTAGCAGGTTCTGACAAGTTCTAGAGAACCGGTAGCAGAACATTTGAGTAGTTTGGAGAACCGGTAAATACCACGTCTGACTGGCCCCACCACCATCTATTCTCTGCCTCAGGAGGAAATGGGATTTTGCAGTAATCTTTGATTTTTGATGATTAAACATCTAAATCTTTATAGATGATCATAGAAAAAAGACAGTTAAGTTGTAAGAATAAGAAGTAAAAATATAATTATACTTATAACAGCTTCAAAGATTATTGGATAGTAGTTCTTTGTATTTTTTTCATTCTTTTCTGCTTTACTTCCCCTCCCCCGCCCTTTCTTGCACTTTTAGATTTCTCTTTGATAGTTTTCTTTTTTTAATTTTAGATACGTTTGCACTAGTTTTTCTTTTCTTTAAAAAAATATTTAACAAAAAATATAAAAAGAAACGAGGGTCATGAAAAAAATAACACATGCTATTTGCAAATCTTTAGAAAAGGATTTTTTTTCCCTCTTGTTCTACGGTTGGATTTTTGTCATCATTTTGTTTTGAATATTATCACCATATTTGTATTTATCTGATGTTTTCTGCTTTTTTTTTTTTACAGGAATGGGGGGTGACCCATCTCACTTTTGAATATGACTCAGAGCCTTTTGGAAAAGAGAGAGATGCAGCTATAGTGAAATTGGCTAAGGAAGCAGGAGTAGAAGTGACAACAGAGAATTCACATACCCTGTATGACCTAGATAGGTAAGTACCAGTCTTTTTATATGCATGTCTAAAGGGAAGATAGGGTAAATTATTTTTCTTTGCTATGACCCTATAGATACAGAAGTTACCAGTTTGCATATACAGTATAGCAAACCCTTGTGTTCTGAGAAAGAGGGGAGAAGAATAAAGAGAAATTAGTTCTATATTTATAAAATGCAAACTAAGTCCGTTATGTCTACAAACACAAGAACTATAAGTTATACCTACTGCTAATTTGCAATGTACTAAAGTTCAGGCATCTACTGTTCATTTGGGAAAAGATGCATTTCATGTTAAAGAATGGTGGACGCTGATGGCCTCCCATCCTGTTCAAAAAGATCCATCCTAAAATATTCTTTGCTTAAACTGCAATTAATGTACACAGCTGCCAATTCCCTAGTAAACCAAAGATTTAATAGTGTCAGTTTGGACCATCTCATGATCAGTGTCCAATATATTAGTAGTGTCATCAATAGACAACGTGGGAAAAATCTCCCCCATGAGTTCAGGAAAACAACTGTGTTCAGTTCTGGAGACCTCACCTACAAAAAGATATTGACAAAATTGAACGGGTCCAAAGACGGGCTACAAGAATGGTGGAAGGTCTTAAGCATAAAACGTATCAGGAAAGACTTAATGAACTCAATCTGTATAGTCTGGAGGACAGAAGGAAAAGGGGGCACATGATCGAAACATTTAAATATATTAAAGGGTTAAATAAGGTCCAGGAGGGAAGTGTTTTTAATAGGAAAGTGAACACAAGAACAAGGGGTCACAATCTGAAGTTAGTTGGGGGAAAGATCAAAAGCAACATGAGAAAATATTATTTTACTGAAAGAGTAGTAGATCCTTGGAACAAACTTCCAGCAGACGTGGTAGATAAATCCACAGTAACTGAATTTAAACATGCCTGGGATAAACATATATCCATCCTAAGATAAAATACAGAAAATAGTATAAGGGCAGACTAGATGGACCATGAGGTCTTTTTCTGCTGTCAGACTTCTATGTTTCTATGTTTCTACAACCATATCCATCAGGTGCCAGTATTTGACCTTTTTAATCAATTTTCCAGACCTGTAATTTATACAGAGAGTGATCTGTCCATAGAAGCGGAGTCATATGAAACTCTTCCATTTCCAAAGCACTAGTTCCACTTGAATAGAATACTAAATCCAGCCAGAAGTGGGTTTCAGTAGGTTCTGACAAATTCTGGAGAACTGGTAGTGGAAATTTGGGGTAGTTCGGAGAAGCAGTAGCGGAAAATTTGAGTGATTCAGAGAACCAATAAATACCACCTCTGACTGGCCCTGCCTGCATTTATTCTCTGCTTCTCGAGTCTCAGCTGATGGGGAGGAAATGGGGATTTTGCAGTAACCTTCCTCTAGAGTGGGAGGGAATGGAGATTTTGCAGTATTCTTTCCTCTAGAGTGGGATGGGAATGGAGATTTTACAGTATCCTTCCTTTGCCATGCCCACCAAGCCACACCCACAAAGCTACACCCACAGTGTGGTAATAAAAATTTTGGTAGCCCTTCACTGCCTATCTCTATGTGAGCAGTCTACTGGAACACAAACATCTCTATAGTTCAATAGGAAGATACTGTATATGAAGTAATGTTGTTGCCTGTGCCAGTTTTCAAACTTGAATTGCGTGCGGAAAAAGACAATCAGAAGTAATCCAACAATTGCATGCATAATAGAACAGTGGAAAATTGGATTGTAGCCAAGAGGCAAGCACAGCCTCCTGCGTCATTCAGTAGCTGGGTGATATCAGAAGACAAGACTTGATGGATTAGAGATAGCAGCAACATGTTCAGTTATGCTCTCCTCCCAATATTTTCATTTTTCTGGGACAGAAGACTGGCACAAACAAACGATGCAGGGCGGCTCCAGCTGGTGCTTATTTGGCTTGAACCTACCACCACCCCCGCCCTGGGAGTGACGTGCATTGAATAAATATGTGGGAACGCCTCAGGTCTTGTCCAATGGGAGGCCAGAGTTGAAACAGAACTGATCCTGCCAGCATTCTTGCAGAATCATTGGCAGGATCAACGGTGTGCTGGCTGACTACAGAGGAACATTTTCCAGAAATTTAGAAGCAGCGTAAAGCCAGAAATTTGGGGAAATTTCTGAATGAACATAGCAATCCCTCCTTCTGGTCCGTCCCCCCCACACACACAACAATACCACACTGGGGAGACCACACTTGGAATGCTGCCTCCAGTTCTGATCATAACGATACAAAAAACGATGTTGAGAGCCTGGAAAGTGTGCAGAGAAGAGTAACAACAATATAAAGGGTCTGGAGGCTAAATTGCATGATGAATGGTTGAGGGAACTCGATATATCCAGCCCAGTGATGGGGAACCTTTTTTTTCCTAAGGTGCCAAAAGTACGTGTGTTATTGCGCATGTGCCCAAACCCATAATTCAATGCCACTCATGCACCATGCCTCCTGCACAAACACATGTGACCATCCCCTGTGCATGCGCACACAACCCCCCTTCCAGTTTTCTGACTTCCAATAGGCCTGCTTCTTGCCTTCCCTATGCACCAGAGGCTTCCCTGGAGCTTGGGGAGGCCAAAAATGGCCTTCCCCGCCCCTCCGGAGGCCAAAACTACCCTCCCAGAGCTTCCACATGAACTGAAAAGAAGCTGGTCGGCATGCCCATATGCACTGGAGCTGAGCTAGGGCAATGGCTTGCATGCCGGCAGACATGGTTCCGTGTGCGACCTGTGGCGCACGTGCCATAGGCTCGCCATCATGGGTCTAGCCCAGGGATAGGCAAAGTTGGCTCTTCTATGATTTGTGGACTTCAACTCCCAGAATTCCTGAGCTAGCATGATTGGCTCAGGAATTCTGGGAGTTGAAGTCCACAAGTCATAGAAGAGCCAACCTTGCCTACCCCCTGGTCTAGCCTATCGAAGAGAAGGATTGGGAGAAGGGTGGGTCATTATAATTGTCTTCCAGTATTTGAGGGGCTGTCACAGAGGAGACTGTGGTCAGTACAAGAACTAATGGGTGGAAGCTCGTCAAAGAGAGATCCAATCTAGAAATAAGGAGATATTTTCTGACAGTGAGAACAATTAATCAATAGGATATTTTGCTTCCTGGAGTTGTAGATGTGCCATCTCTGGAGGTTTTCAAAACTAGACTGGGCAACCATTTGGGATGGTATAAAACTCCTGCCTTGGACTAGAAGATGACTGGCACAGAGTCAGCTAGCAAGCTTCCGTGACATGTGACACACACATGTCTACAACTCCTCCGGGTGCTGCCCCCCCTCCCCCCCACACACATATCTGCACAGGGCTTACTGAAGCTTCCAGTAGGCCCGTTTTTTCGCCATTCCCAGGGTTCAGGAAAGCCTCCTGAAGACTGGAGACCGAGAGAAACAGCCCAAGGGCCCAACTGGAAGTTCATTCTGGTTGGCCTATTTTTTGCCATCCCCAGGTCTTAAGCATAAAACGTATCAGGAAAGACTTAATGAACTCAATCTGTATAGTCTGGAGTACAGAAGGGAAAGGGGGGACATGATCGAAACATTTAAATATGTTAAAGGGTTAAATAAGGTCCAGGAGGGAAGTGTTTTTGAACAAGGGGACACAATCTAAAGTTAGTTGGGGGAAAGATCAAAAGCAACATGAGAAAATATTATTTTACTGAAAGAGTAGTAGATCCTTGGAACAAACTTCCATCAGACGTGGTAGATAAATCCACAGTAACTGAATTTAAACATGCTTTGGATAAATATATATATCCATCCTAAGATAAAATACAGAAAATAGTATAAGGGCAGACTATATGAATCATGAGGTCTTTTTCTGCCATCAGTCTTCTATATTTCTATGGAGCCCATGCCCCACGGGGAGGGGGGGATTTCATTTTAATGGGGACAGTTGGAACCCTGTTTAAACGTACTTAATGGCCTTTTAGGCTTTCTCCGCATGAGTAGTTCACTTTTTGAATAATAAGAATTATATGTCATGGGGGAGGGAGGCCTCAGGATTTTAGAGATGCTTAGGTGGGGCAAGGCCAAAAAAAGGTTGGGAACCACTGCTCTAGGACAAATAGAGTTCTAATTTGTAGAATTCCTTGGGTATTCCAGCAAGGCTTGGTTTTCATAGTCCATCATAGTAAAATTGGGGAACTACAGCTAAAAGAGGCTTTCCTAAAGATTCCTCTTGAGCAGGGCTGAGCCCAAGCTTTGACTTACTACATTTTCACGATCAATATATGCCGGCAGTTGCAGAAACGAGAACACGCTCTTTAACCTGGTTTCTCATTTTGTATTCAGTAGCCACACCATTGCTCTACACAGTGCACCTAATCTCAGAGAAAAGCCTGTTTTTGAAGATTGCTTTTAGTTTTGTTGTCTAAGGAGGGATTGGCATTTGGGTTGAAAGACACGCTCCCTTTGTGGATGCTAGGCATTGTTAGAAAGTTGGGTCACAAAGCCACGCATGTGAGCGTGGCCGATTGAAAAGGCTAAGCAACGTGGAGCTCCTCCCCGTCACACGTGCCGCCTGGGAGGAAAGTCAGGCACATGTCTGGATTGAAAGCGCCATTTGCATAAACGGGTGACGAGGAGGATTGGCTGCAGGAGGAACAGCCTGTTTGGCTGCTTCAGATTTTACATAAGACAGCAGCTTCGCTCTTGTTTAACTCTTTCTTTTCTGGCCTGGGGTGTTTTTTTTCGCTTTTCCTTTTTAAGCTTTCTTGTTTTGCTTTTTGCTGTGCTGTATTTTATTCTGGAGTCTATTACAGATCTGTTGCTTCAGTTCAAAACATTTATCTTTAGAACTGTGTCAGGAATTGAGGATTTGAAGATGATTGCATTTGAAAACCTAGCAGTGACGTGGAAAATTCATGCTTTGGTTAAGTGACAGGATTTCCTACTAGGAGCAAAAATACAAAATAAATAAATAAAAGATTTATAAACACCGTACGATTCGGGGGTGGGGAGAAGAATTGCCAAAAGAAATGAAGATACATAATCTAACAATCCTTACAACTAATTCATGCATACTAACATTAGTTGTTCTTAAAATCAATTTAATACTATTTTTAAAAAAATAATCTTTAAGTTTCTACATATAAAAACAGAAAGAAAAGAAAAACAATTTAAAAAACAAAGAAGGAAGGAAAGAAAGAAAGAAAGAAAGACCAAAACAAATAAAACATATTCAGTTTCAGAGGTGTTCTATATATGCACATAGTTATTTGCTTATCATCAATTAATATTTTCTTTCACTACACATATATATTTATTTGTTATATAGAAGACATAATTTGTCAACCATATTGTTGACTATCACTATCAAGCGACCTAATATTGAGTATTTGTATCTAGTGTGTCCAATTGCGTGTTTGTTTTCTTTAGTTCTGTATACTGTATTATATTGCATTCATTTTGGATATTTCTGAGGAAGATACGGATTCATTTTTAGGGGTTTTCTGTTCCATCAATTTATGGTGCAGTGTTTCTGTATTTTCATTTTATTTGGGTACTAAAGGGAAAAGTGTCTAGTTTTGCTTTAATATTCTTTTTTATTTCACAAATAGTACAGAATGGATAATCAAATTAATAAAAATAGCTCAACATAGAGAAGAAGAATATGCTATATATTTAGGCTGTTAAAAACGACAGTCAACTCATTAGTTGACACTTTGAGTGGTCTGTTTGTTTTGTCTTACATTTCTGATAAGATAGAGATGTGTACATAGTATATAATACATTTATACTTTATTTCTATATATATTATATTTATACCTTATTTCTGTTTTTCTGTGTAGTTTTTGTGTTTGTTTACTCTATATGTCTTAATTTTAAATAAATAATAAAAACTATTTTTTTTTTAAAAGAATGAATAAGGACATAGAAGAAATTTAAAAAAGAAGAAAATTCATCCTTTGGTTAATGAGTGACAGGATTTCCTACTAGGAGCAAAAATTGTAAACTACGTAGAGAAAAAAAAATAATGACATTATTTAGTGTGGTGAAATAAATTCTTAGATACATTTGAAATCCAGACTTCTTCAGCTGCAAACTAAATAGAAGTCTCTTACTTAAAGTATTTAATATTAGGAAAATGAATTCTGTTTTTGCCCTCCCCAGGCATTGAATTATGGGTGTGGGCACTCGCGCATGTACACTCTTTCAGCACCCAAGGGAAAAAAGGTTCGCCATCACTGCATTAGACTGTATTCCATTTCTCATATGAGTATTTTTAATGAAACAAACTCAATACAGTACATTACAGGATTTTATAATAAACATGGTAACATACAGTGTGGAAAAAAAAGTATTTAGTCAGACACCAATTGTGCAAGTTCTCCCACTTAAAAAGATGAGAGAGGTCTGTAATTGACATCATAGGTAGACCTCAACCATGAGAGACAACATGAGAAAACACATCCAGAAAATCACATTGTCTGATTTTTCACGAATTTATTTCCAAATTATGGTGGGAAATAAGTATTTGGTCAAAAACAAAAGTCCATCTCAATACTTTGTTATATATCCTTTGTTGGCAATGACAGAGGTTAAACATTTTCTGTAAGTCCTCACAAGGCTGGCACACACTGTTGCTGGTATGTTGGCCCATTCCTCCATGCAGATCTACTCAAGAGCAGTGATGTTTTGTCGCTGGGAAACACAGACTTTCAACTCTCTCCAAAGGAGGGTTAAGATCTGGAGACTGGCTAGGCCACTACAGGACTTTAAAATGCTTCTTACGAAGCCAGTCCTTCATTGCCTTGGCAGTATATTTGGGGTCATTGTCATGCTGAAAGATCCAGCCATGTTTCATCTTCAGTGTCCTTGCTGATGGAAGGTGGTTTGCACTCAAAATCTCACAATACATGGCCCCATTTATTCTTTCATGTACATGGATCAGTCGTCCTGGTCCTTTTGCAGAGAAACCGCCCCAAAACATGATTCAATTCAATTCAATTCAATTTATTAGATTTGTATGCCGCCCCTCTCCGTAGATGTTGCCATCCTCATGCTTCACAGTAGGTATGGTGCTCTTTGGATGCAACTCAGCATTCTTCCTCCTCCAAACACGACGAGTTGTATTTCTACCAAACAGTTCTACTTTGGTTTCATCTGACCATATGACATTCTCCCAATACTCTTCTGGATCATCCAAATGCTCTCTAACAAACTTCAGACGGGCCCGGACATGTAGTGGCTTAAGCAGAGGGACACGTCTGGCATTGCAGAATCTTGAGTCCCTGGCGGCGTAGTGTGTTACTGATGGTAGCCTTGTTACATTGGTCCTAGCTCTTTGCAAGTTGTTCACTAGGTTCCCCCATGTGGGTCTGGGATTTTTGCTCACCGTTCCTGTGATCATTTTAACCCCAGATCTTGCGTGTAGTCCCAGATCCCGGGAGATTATCTTGTCTTGTATGTCTTCCATTTTCTAATTATTGCTCCCAGAGTTGATTTCTTCACACCAAACTGCTTGCCTATTGCAGATTCAGTCTTCCCAGCCTGGTGCAGGGCTACAATTTTGTTTCTGGTGTCCTTATACAGCTCTTTGGTCTTCACCATAGTGGAATTTGGAGTGTGACGGTTTGAGGTTCTGGACAGGTGTCTTTTATATGCTGATAACAAATTCAAACAGGTGCCATTACTACAGGTTAATGGGTGGATGACAGAGGAGCCTCTTAAAGAAGAATTTACAGATCTGTGAGAGCCAGAAATCTCGCTTGTTTGTAAGTGTCCAAATACTTATTTTCCACCATAATTTGCAAAGAAATTCGTTAAAAATCAGACAACGTGATTTTCTGGATGTGTTTTCTCATGTTGTCTCTCATGGTTGAGGTCTACCTATGATGTCAATTACAGGACTCTCTCATCTTTCTAAGTGGGAGAACTTGCACAACTGGTGTCTGACTAAATACTCCCCCCCCCCCACTGTATGCATAGCACCCAGAGAGTGTAAACTATAGATTATAAAGTCCTGGAAATAAAACAGATATCGCCAAGCAAACCCCTCAAACCACAGATGAGGACAAAAACAACAAAAAAGGGAATAATATTTTTAGTCAGTGGACAATTTAGGTTTTCTCTCTTTCTGTAGTTCATATGCATACTGGCATCAGAAATAAAGGTGTTGCCTCTTGGAAACAAGGGTATGGAGGCTGTAGTGGGTTCTAAAACCCATGTGTGTGTGTGTGTGTGTGTGTTTGTGCATCCGTGCACATGCACAGGAGCATCCTGGGCGGGTATGTGGAGTTTCCTGGTGCCACCGCTACCAGTTTACAGAATTGGGCTGAACTGGGAGCAATCCACCCCATTATGGAGTGCGGAGGACTGTAACCCTTTACATCTAGTTTGGGAGGAAGAGAAACACATAATCCATTCTCTCTCTCTCTCTCTCTCTCTCTCTCTCTCTCTCTCTCTCTCTCTCTCTCTCTCTCTCTATATATATATATATATATATATATATATATATATATATATATATATATATATATTGTTCTGAGTTTGGGTTTTGCCCTGTGTAATGTTTTGCATGTCTATGCGACGTTTCGGCGAAATCACATTCACCATCTTCAGGCTGAAGTTCCAATCTTTGTGTTGTTGTAAATGGAATGTTAGCAACTGACATTTCTTCCTAGTATGTAGTGTGGGGGTGGAGATTTGTTTTGAATGTAGCAAATAGATTGGGTGATTATGTTTCAGTGATCTGATTGGTTGGTGTAATCATAGTTATTAGAAGGAATGACATGGAGATTTTTATGAAGTGTTTTGTTTAAGGCTGATTTCCAAATATAAAATTCTAAAATCATAATTATTAGAAGGATTGACATGCTGATTATTATGAAGTGTTTATTTTGTTTAAGGCTGGTTTCCAAATCTCTGGCAGGCGGGAGGTATCATCTCTTTTATTTATACAAAGGGGTCTCCTCTCAATTTCTATAGCTTCTAGAGAAATTCTTCTATATAAATTCTCTGTTTTGTGGAGTAATTTAGTTTTTTCAAAGTCAATTTCGTGCCCTGTTTTTTTAATGTGCTGGACAAGGGAGGAGGTCTTTTCTTGTTTTTTGACTGCATTCACATGTTCTGCTATGCGTTGGCTCACTCTTCGGTTAGTTTGTCCAATGTATGTGGCTGCACATGTTTTGCAAGGGATTTTATAGATTCCTTGGTATTCCAATTGGATTTTATCTTTGGGGCTCCTTAGGATATTAGATATTTTTTGGTTAGTGCAAAATGAGGTTTTGATGTTATGTTTGTGCAGAATTTTACTCATTTTATCCGTGGTGCCTTTGATGTAAGGAAGGATGGTGGTGCCATTGTCCTGTTCTTGATCTTGTTTTTTGGGGGGTGTCTCTTTATTGGTTAGGTTTGTTATTGTTTTCTCTTTGAATCCATTAGAAATTAGTACATCTTTGAGTTTGTTCAATTCAGTTTTTAAGTGCTCATGGTCAGCTAACCTTAAACAAAATAAACACTTCATAATAATCAGCATGTCAATCCTTCTAATAATTATGATTTTAGAATTTTATATTTGGAAATCAGCCTTAAACAAAACAGTTCATAAAAATCTCCATGTCATTCCTTCTAATAACTATGATTACACCAACCAATCAGATCACTGAAACATAATCACCCAATCTATTTGCTACATTCAAAACAAATCTCCACCCCCACACTACATACTAGGAAGAAATGTCAGTTGCTAACATTCCATTTACAACAACACAAAGATTGGAACTTCAGCCTGAAGATGGTGAATGTGATTTCGCCGAAACGTCGCATAGACATGCAAAACATTACACAGGGCAAAACCCAAACTCAGAACAATCTACATACATATACCCGTGAAAATTTACGAAAACAAATATATATATATATATATATATATAAATATTTAGCGTCAAACAAAATAAAATTTAAAAAATTTATTTAAAAATTTAAAAAGACCCAATTTTTAAAAGTGTTATTTTAGGATTTACAAAGTTATTTGAATTATTCATGATCGCATATAAATAGCACTTCTTAAAAAAAATCCACTAAAAATATATTCCTGCTATTTTTAAGGAATTTGTTGCTTCATAGGCACTGGTTTGGCTTCTTTTCAATGTGTTATACAACATTTGAAACAACTTTCTTTTTCCAAAAAAAAAAAGAAAGAATATACATGTACTGCCAGAATCCATGAGTACATTGCATAATGTTGAGGAGAAGAGATATACACTCCAAGACGTCTCTATTCTTTGTGTTTAACCAAGGTTGCCATTGTACACTTTTCACCATTCCAATTTTAATACCCTGACTCAAACAACAAATACATTGATAAAGCCATGGCAGTCTCCACTTTCATTGAGTTGAGACTGAGAATGGTTCGGTAGGAATGCTGGGTTCGCCTTGATTTGCTTCTACAATCCGATCTACTTCTGGCAAATAGTTTTGTATTCTTTGTCCTGGATGGACCTTTGCGATTCTTCCAATTTTACTTCTTTATTTTGTATTATAAATCAATATTGGTATTATACCTCTTTTTCTGTTAGTTCTGTTTCTGGATGTTGTGTTTTCCAGAACTGCTGCATTTTTGGTTATCATTTCTCATAAGACTGGATCTGTAATAGCAGATAAGCAAATAATAGAAAATGAATTTCTTTATTTCCAGTGTTTATATATCTGTGATGGGTAAACAACTTTTCTTCCAGTAGTCCTGCAACTACTGCAATGTGCTCTATATGGGGCTACCCTTGAAAAGTGTTCGGAGACTACAATGGGTCCAAAACGCAGTTGCGCGAGCTGTTGTGGATCCCAATTGATCTCTGGACCCAATTCAAGGTGTCGGTTATCACCTTTAAAGACCTACGTGGCTTAGGATCAGATTATGTATGGGATCACATTCTGCCACATACCTCCCAGTGGCCGGTTAGGTCACAGAGAGTTGGTCTTCTCATGGTCCCTTGAGAAGACCAACATAGGCTGGGAGGGCCGCGTGGGAGGTCCTTCTCTGTGGTGGCTCCGGCTCTATAGAATCTACTCCTGAGACCCGCACGCTCTCCACCCTCCTGGCCAGACGGGGCTTCCTGCTTACCTCTGTGCACACCTCTGGGTGATCGTTGGGTGCGTGTTGGAGGGAGATTTGGCTTCTGCACATGCACAGAAAGCAAATCTTGTCAGAAGATGCATGGGAGCGTGAGATTTCTGTGATTTTATTTTTGCTTCCGTGCATGTGCGGAAGCAAAAAAATTTTCACAAAATCTTGCATACTCACAAGATTTTGCTTCCTGCGCATGTGCAGAAGCCAAATCTCGCTCTGATGCGCCCGCCCGCACTCCGGTCACCTGAAGCTGCATGTGCTGCCCTCTCCCCCCTCCCCCCATCCAGGTAGGAATCCAATACTGTTCCTCGCCTTTTGGAAGGCCATGAAAAAATGAATTTTCACACAGGTCTGGAACTGGTGAATGAAATAAATAAACTGTTGGCTGCTCAATCAACAGAGCTAAATAACGTAATGCACCTGAGTTCCCCTCCCATCTTGTAAATCAGTTGCAGACAGACAAATCAACCATATTCCTTTATCCTCCCAGCCCTAATATTTGAGACAAAAGCCATGTGTCTAAGAAGCCTTCTAGAAGGCTAACTAGGATGGGGAAATTTGTATAAATAAGCAAGGAAAGGAAGAAAAGGGAGGGAGGGAGGGAGGGAGGGAGGGAGGAAGAAAGAAAGGAAGGAAGGAAGGAAGGAAGGAAGGAAGGAAGGGTTTGACAATATACTTCCCTTGCCCATCTTATGGAACAACACTCTTTCGTTTTTTTCTTTATCCTGCAGGATCATTGAACTGAATGGACACAAGCCACCCCTCACTTACAAACGTTTTCAGGCCATCATTAGTCGCATGGACCTGCCAAAAAAGCCAGTCAGCACCATAACAAGCCAACAAATGGAGATGTGCAAGACAGAGATTCAAGAGAACCATGATGAAACCTATGGAGTGCCATCTTTAGAGGAACTAGGTAATTTTGGTGGGTTTGGAGAACACTTTCTGGGTGAGCTGTAGTGCCTTCCATATTTAATCGGATCTGGTTTTGGTTTCAAGGCAACTTTGCATTATCTATTTAGACAACGAACTGATCAGCTGTGCATTGATTAATTGATTATATGCCATGAGACATAATTATATAGCAGATATAATAAAGTGTGAAGAACATGAGCAAATAAAGGCTGTTCTGATGAAACAAGGCAGAAGCAGCAGAGACTATATAAAAGGTGGTGCCTTTTGGAGAGGAAGAATCTCAAGCAGCATATTGTATCTTTTTCACTTCAAGCAGCCCGGACTGGAAAATGCGTGGCTGGGATTGAAGAATGTTCTTTTTTAAACAAGTTCTATACTCTGACTGCAGACAGGTGATCTTGAGAGCAGGCTTTTCCAAGGCCAGTCATAGAGGGAAACAGCTGAATGTACCAGAGTACCGGACTTCCAATGGTCATGCAGGGAAGACTTGCAGCAACAGTTTGGAGCTTATTAAGAAGGACTTCCGCTCCATGTGTTTTTCAGTCCAGGCTGCTTGGAGTGAAAAGAAATCCACCACAGTGAGGCAGGGTAGGTGGTTCCGCAGTCGCCACTTGCTTCTCACCCCCAAGTCTCTGCTCTGCTCATTATATCTCGATCTATAGAAATGTTGAGAATAGAATACCATATAGTATAATATTATATGGCAGTCAGCAGATGGTTAATCTGATTCTCTGATTATAAAGTGGCTTCTGATGTATGTTATCCTAGTTATAAACACATTTATATTTTATCCTATTTCTTTAAAGTTACATCATAATTTTCTTCTTTTCATTTCTAATTCTAATTACAATTCCTTTTCTAATCTTCCAAGCTATAAATCACAAGTACATTTTTCTCTTTTTCTAGTCATTGATAAATGTAGTTTTGATCTTTCTGGAAACAAGTTAATTTTCCCTCTCTGCTAGATATTTTCCAATTGACTGTTCATTAATCCAGCAAGAAAAGATTTTGTTTCAGTTGGAAGTTAATCATTAAAATTCTTTTTTATTATTTATGTATTTGCACCCCCAGGTAATTTCTGGCATAGCTTCATTGAGCAATGCAAACCCCTTCGCCACAACAAGGCGGTCATCCATTGTACTCATTTCACATACTAGTAAAGTTATGCTTAAAATCCTACAAACTAGGCTCCATCAGTATGTGGATCAAGAACTACCAGAAGTACAGGCAGGGTTTCAAAGAGGAAAAGGAACTAGAAATCAAATTGCCAACATATGCTGGATCATGGAGAAAGCTAGGGAGTTCCAGAAAAATATCTACTTCTGTTTCATTGACTATGCTAAAGCCTTTGATCGTGTGGATCACAACAAATCACGGCAAGTTCTTAAAGTGATGACAGTACCAGACTATCTTATTTGTCTCTTGGGAAACCTATATGCGGGTCAAGAAGCAACAGTGAGAACTGGACACTGAACCACTAATTGGTTCAAAACTGAGAAAGGAGTTTAGCAAGGCCGTATACTGTTGCCCTGCCTATTTAACTTACATGCAGGGCACATCATGGGAAAGGCGGGGCTAGATGAATCAAAAGTTGGAATTAAGATTGCCAGGAGAAATATCAACAACCTCAGATATGCAGATGATACCATTCTAATGGCAGAAAGTGAAGAGGAACTAAAGAACTTCTTGATACAGGTGAAGGAGAGGGCAAAGGTTTGCTTGAAATTCAATATTAAGAAAACTAAGATCATGGCATCCAGCCCTTTCAATTCCTGGCAAGAAATGGAGGTAATGACAGACTTTATTTTCTTGGGCTCCAAGATCACTGCAGATGATCTTGCAGTGATCTTGCACTGCAGCCAGGAAATAGGAGCTTGCTCCTGGGGAGGAAAGCTATGACAGATCTAGACAGCATACTAAAAAGCAGTCATCACCCTGCCAACAAAAGTGTGTATAGTGAAGGCTACGGTTTTTCCAGTTGCAATGAGTGACTGTGAAAATTGGACCATAAGGAAGGCTGAGCGCCAAAGAATTGAGGCCTTTGAACTATGGTGCTGTAGAAGACTCCTGCGAGTCCCTTGGACTGCAAGCCGATCAAACCGGTCAGTACTAGAGGAGATCAGCCCTGACTGCTCTTTAGAAGGCCAGATCCTGAAGATGAAACTCAAAATACTTTGGCCACATAATGAGAAGGAAGAACTCACCGGAGAAGAACCTAATGATGGGAACGATTGAGGGCAAAAGAAGAATAAGACGACAAAGAATGAAGTGGCTGAATGAAGTCACTGAAGCAATCGGTGTGAGCTTAAATGGACTCCAGGGGATAGTGGAGAACAGGAAGGCTTGGAGGAACATTGTCCATAGGGTCAGACGTGACTTTGCAACTAACAACGACAACAACAACAACAAATTATCATTATTAAACCAGGACTTTCTATGGGACTGTCGCCATTTCATTTCCTAACTCCTATTAATAAAAGGATTTTTAAAAAGAGGAAGATATTTCTCTGTTTAGTAGCATAAGCTGCAGTTTCTACATGCATGTATCAGATGAGGGGGTTTTTTCCCCTAAAGATGTACTCTGACTCGTTTCAGTTATTCATTTTAAGTTAAATAGATCTGCATGGGGTTTAGCAAACATGGCGGCAAACAACTCTGAGACAACTTGAGATATTAATTATGGTGGCTGAATGTTAATTTAATAGATGCACTCCTTTTTCACTCAGGCTTTCCCACTGAGGGACTTGCTCCAGCTGTTTGGCAAGGAGGGGAGACTGAAGCCTTAACTCGCCTGGATAAGCATTTGGAAAGAAAGGTAACAACCTCTACCCTTGTTGCAAAAGTATCTTTCAGGAAGGGTTAGCTTTTCTAAGTCATTGGTTCTCAACCTTTTCTTCACCACAGACCTCTTTTAAATACATTGTGGGTCCACAGGCCATGGACGGCCAAGACTTAATTCAAAATTTAAATCATAACATTTTAAAGCCTTCACGGCCCCCTTGTGATGATATCGCAAGCCCCTGAGAACCATTGTTCCAATGTTCTCATTGGGCTAGATTATTTACGGGACCTTCTTCTGCCTCACATGTCCCAGTGACTGATTAGGTGGCAGAGTCAACCTCTGGGTCCCATCAGCCAAACAATGCCGACTGGCGGGTCTGCAGGGGAGAGCCTTTTCTGTTGTGGTCCCAATCCTCTGGAACCAACTCACCAGTACTGCTATCACTCTCCTTGCCTTCGGAAAGGTGTTTATGCTGGTAGGTCTGGGAACTGTGAGCAATAGTTCCACTCTGGCCATTAGTATGAATGAGGGATGATTGATTGTTTTTATATTGGGTTTTATCTATTTTTTCTAATGTTTTAATTGTATCTATTTTGACTTTGTCTTTTTTACTCTTGTAAGCCGCTCCGAGTTCTTGAGGAGAAGGGCGGCCTATAAATCTAATAAATAATAGTAATAGTAGTAATAAGTTATTTGACTTTAAAACAAGCTGCATTTCCTTATATTTTTGAGATTTAAATGTGCCATGTATTAATGAATATGCATATAATCCTTTTGCTATAATGGCTGAGATATATCGTAAGAGAAATATTGTAATGCAAAATAAGATTTATGCTTTCCTTCCCTCAAATCCTTTTTTTGTAATGTTATATTGTTATGCCGCTCCAAGTCCTTGGAGAGGGGCGGCATACAAATCTAATATATATATATATATATATATATATATAGATAGATAGATAGATAGATAGATAGATAGATAGATAGATAGATAGATAGATAGATAGATAATAAATAGATATTTTTAAAAATCTCACTTTTCTTTTTTTTGCAAATGCAAGCAAATGTAGTCTGCAGCAGAGGTGGGTTCCTCTCAGTTCGGCTGGTGACATCATAATGATGTCACAGAACTTGTTCACTAGGTGCCAGACCATGGGTACCGCCATCTTTTTTGCAGAAGCCGAGTTTCTGGTACTGTGCATGCAGTCGCCATCTTGTTTTCAGCTTTTTTTCTGTCGTGCCAATGTGGCTCAGGAGGAAGTGCACTGGCAGAGAAGTACATTAGAATCCACCTGTATCTGCACACAGTGATTCTAATTCTGTATAAATTTTGCTACCTTCCTAAAAATTTCATTAAGCTGTATATTACACCTGAGCATGAATTAAGCTTCAGTATGTGGTAAAAATAAAACCCAACTCTGGAATAGCCATTTGAATGCCTTTATAAAGCTAATCTTTCATATACTTTTTTCTTGGCAATTTAGCTCAACCTTTTTTCTGTATTCAATTTTATCTTAGTTGGTTGTGTTGCAAGAAATCATATTCTATTAGATAACCATAGTAATTAATTTAGTTCTATGATGAAACATGGGCGTGTATTTTTAAAAAATGAGTCAGATATTCTATGTCAAATATTGATACAGGCTCTGACATTATTTTTGGATTGCTAAGATGTCTTGCCTATTGCCATGCATAAATATTTGAATATATTTATAAGTTTGGTCATAAAAGCAAGCAACATTTTTAATCAAGAAATACTGAATCGATTATAATAAAACATAAATTTCTTATATTTTCTTTTCTTTTTTATTTCTTTATTTTCACTTCTATTTTATTCTGTCCTGATATCTTCAAGGCATGGGTTGCAAACTATGAACGGCCAAGGATGAATGCCAATTCGTTATTGGCTAGCCCAACAGGGTTGAGTCCTTATCTTCGGTTTGGCTGCTTGTCTTGTCGCTTATTCTATTATCGGCTTTGGGAACTTTACAAAAAGGTAAGGAAATAAGAATTGGAAAGAAGATTTGTGGATGTGTGGAAATGAAATGATTTGTAGAATATATTAATTCCCAGACTTCATTCATTCATTCATTCATTCATTCATTCATTCAATTTTTTATGCCGTCCTTCTCCTTAGATTCAGGGCGGCTTACAACATGTTAGCAATAGCACTTTTTAACAGAGCCAGCATATTTCCCCCACAATCTAGGTCCTCACTTTACCCACCTCAAATGGATGGAAGGCTGAGTCAACCATGAACCGGTGATGAGATTTGAACTGCTGATCTGCAGATCTACAATCAGCTTTAGTGGCCTGCAGTACTACACTCTACCTGCTGCGCCACCTCGGCTCTATAATTATTATTTCTATTTTACTATAGTGTTGAGCCTTACCTGGGAGTATTCATATCTTTTAGGCTGCTTTTAAATTACAATATATGATTGAATTATAAGTAAAATAAAGAAATAACAAGTATGTGCACAAATGATGAAATGACAGCCTCTTTGGTTTATGGTTAAGGCACCAGTCTAGAAAATTGGAGACTGTGTGTTCTAGTTCCACTGTAGCCATGAAAGCTGGCTGGATGATCTTGGACCAGTCACTCTATCACAGCCCAACTTACTTCACAGAGCTGTTGCACAGGGAAAATAGGAGGAGGAAGGTGTGTTAGATATGTTCACCATTTTAGTTATTTGTAAAAATAATAACACTGGGGTAGAAAGAAATTGGATGGATGGATGGGATCGATGGATGGAACAATGAAACAAAACCACATTTAAAATTGTATTATTTTTAAATTATGCATATATTTTGTCCCTTTGGAAAATAGGGAAATGCTCTGTTTCCCCCAAAATAAGACATCCCCTGATAATAAACCCAATTGGGCACTTGGCACTAAGACCAAGTGCTTATTTCAGCGTTCAAAAAACACAAGACAGGGTCTTATTTGGGGTAAAGACGGTATGTACACAACAGCAACATAAAATCTAAAACAATGGATTTTAAATGCACTTAATTATTCAATTCATACTTTATAGACCTGAATTCATAGGATTACCTTTTGCATCAGATATTTTAAACTGCTTTGTTTTTATTATTCTGAATGCCCTGCTTTCCAGTAGACAAAGATTTAAAGCCAATATTCTTATCAGATTATCAAATACAGTATGTGGTAAAGAGTTCAGTGGCTTGCTGCCTTGGTTTCGGAGTGGATGTTTCCTCAAAATATTTGGCTCTCCAATTAAAAACTTCCTAAAACTTTATTCCATTATTAGGTTTAATTTGGAACCCAAATTATCTCAGGATTGATTTTGTGACTGACAGAAATGCATCCAATATGACATTATTCCCCCCCCCCCTTTTTAGGTGAAACGGAACAACACCCCACCTCTGTCGCTCTATGGACAGTTACTCTGGAGGGAATTTTTTTACACAGCTGCCACAAATAATCCTAAATTTGATCGCATGGAAGGAAATCCTATTTGCATCCAGATCCCATGGGACAGGAATCCTGAAGCTTTGGCAAAGTGGGCAGAAGGCAAGACTGGTTTTCCTTGGATTGATGCAATTATGACTCAATTGAGACAAGAAGGTTGGATTCACCACCTGGCCCGGCATGCTGTAGCCTGCTTCCTAACCAGAGGTGACCTTTGGATCAGCTGGGAATCTGGTGTGAGGGTGAGTCATGTCAGAAAGTGATAAAAAATACCGAAGGAGGAGGAGGATTAAAGAAAGGGTGGTATGAATGAAAGAATGACTGAAAATAGCAGAAATTATAGGAACATGGGGCTACCTTTGAAAAGTGTTCGGAAATCTCAGATCATGCAGAATGCAGCTGCGAGAGCAGTCATGGGCTTCCCCAGGTATGCCCATGTTACACCAACACTCCGCAGTCTGCATTGGTTGCCGATCAATTTCCGGTTACAATTCAAAGAGTTGGCTATGACCTTTAAAGCCCTTCATGGCATCAGACCAGAATGTCTCCGAGACCGCCTTCTAACGCACGAATCCCAGCGACCGATTAGGTCCCACAGAGTGGGCCTTCTCCGGGTCCCGTCAACTAAACAATGTCGGTTGGCGGTCCCCAGGGGAAGAGCCTTCTCTGTGGCGGCCCCGACTCTCTGGAACCAGCTCCCTCCAGAGATTAGAACTGCCCCTACCCTCCTTGCCTTTTGTAAACTCCTTAAAACCCACCTTTGTCGTCAGGCATGGGGGAACTGAGACATCTCCCCCGGACCTATTCAATTCAATTTATGTATGGTATGCTTGTATGTATGTTTGCTTAAATAATGGAGTTTTTAATATTTTTAAATTGTAAATTATTAGATTTGTTATGAACTGTTTTATTGTGTTGTGAGCCGCCCTGAGTCTACGGAAAGGGGCGGCATACAAATCTAATAAATAAACAAACAAACAAACATTTTCTGAGCAAATTTCCAGAAACCAAAATAACTGGAATTTAGTTTAGTGGCATTAGGCTTTTTTTTAATATATAGTTTCAGGGTTCCTACATACTTAGTTCATGGTGCTAGTATGGCTATAGAACTTAAGACGTACAGTATATACCACTTCATTGTGCTTTTACAGCCCTCTTTAAGTCATTTACAGAGGTAGCATATTGCCCCCAAAAATCTGGGTTCTCATTTTAATGACCTCAGAAGGATGGAAGGCTGAGTCAACCTTGAGCCAGTGAGGATCGAATTCTTGGTTGTGGGCAGAGTTTTCCTGCAATACTGCATTCTACCTACTTTGCCACCATGGATCTATTTACACACACATGTATAATATTCTTTTTCCATCACTGTGTGAACCTCTGCCTAACTGGAGCCTAATTCAGTAGCTTATTTTCAGGAATTGGACTCAATCAGTTCCATGAGTGAGTTACTGCATCAGGGTCTACTGTTGAAAATAGCTCACAATTTGCAGAAATCAGCTTATCGATTAACTACTGGGATAATTAATTGTGAATGCATGGTACTGATGTAGATGCTGCATTGGGCAGTTGCATTGACTGTAAAGATGTAGGTATAGAGCAATGCAGGGCTTCAGATTCAGTAACAAAAATACCCTTTGAAATGTGAGAGACACTAATGCATCTATCCACAACTCCCTAAATATTTCAACGCTTTAAACCACATCGTACTGCAATCAGCAGCGATACAATCCTCGAGAAGGGACAACTATTTTAAGGAGTTGCAAACAGATGTTACAGTACGTGGGTACTTCTGAAGCACTTTTGTGCCTTCAAGTTCAAAGGATAGCACAGTCTTACTAAGAAGTTCAGAATACAGGCATTTAAAGATCTGCTTCCCAACCCTGCACTAAGATGGAGCAGGAGAAGTAGGCCTAGCTTGCAGAATGGTAGATAGAATCAGGGTCTCAATTTTGGGATTTTCTCCTGGGACAAGTTTAGGTGCCTCAGCTCATTCTATTCTGTCATTTAAAGACTTCTTTGTTTGCCTCTCCTCTGTCCTATTCAAAATATCATTTCGATATGTGTTTGCAAGGTAACAACTGCCCCAAGTTCAAGCTGTTTTTCTTTTTTACACTGTCTTGAATCTAAATGTATTATAAATATTTATTTTATTTATTAATTGGATTTATATGCCGTCCCTGTCCGAGGTCTTGCAGCGGCTCACAACATATAAAAAAACAATGCAATACAAATACAAATCCAATTAATATAAAACCCACTATTCTAATCTAAAATCCCCATTATTAAAAATCAGTCATACACATTCAACAATAACATACATATCATTCGTCGGCCAGGGGGCTAGAGTCTAATGACCCCAAGCCTGGCGGCATAGATGAGTCTTTAGACTCCTACGCAAGGCGAGGAAGGTGGGGCAGTGCGAATCTCTGGAGGGAGTTGATTCCAGAGGGTCGGTGCCCCCACAGAGAAGGCTCTTCCCCTAGGTCCTGCCAGATGACACCATCTAGTTGATGGGACCTGGAGAAGCCGATTCTGTTATAAATAATAATGTTTGGTGATTTTATGGACGTTGGTTTAACACAGATTGTTTTTAATCAAGCAGTTTTATGGAAAATGTGTGTTAATACTTCAACATGGCTCACATTGCTCTTGGCTTCATTGGGAGGAGAGTACTGTAAAAATAAAATATAGAAAATAAAATACACAGCTGCTAATTGGATTCATTCCCCAGGATCAGGGTCACTAAACATCAGAACTTTGTGCAGCTGACAAAGGCTTTCAAAATGGTTGACATATGGTCAACAACAAACACGATACACCCACGATCTAAAATTCTGTTTCTTCCTCTCGCATCAAAATTGTACCAGCCCCTGAACAGAGTCTTTGATTCTGACCACTCAGTCTTACCCTGAAAGCCTTCCATCACATTTTCTCTCTTTCTCTTTCCACAGGTATTTGACGAGCTGCTTCTGGATGCAGATTTCAGTGTGAATGCAGGTAGCTGGATGTGGCTTTCCTGCAGCGCTTTCTTCCAGCAGTTTTTTCACTGCTACTGTCCTGTTGGGTTTGGGCGCCGTACAGATCCCAGCGGTGACTACATTAGGTGAGCATATGAGCTAAAGCCCAAATGAAAAATTGTTCTTCCTTTTCCTTGTTATCTCATTTTCTTCCCTTCTTTTGGTAGCACAGTTTTTGATTGTCAGTTCCCAAACAGGGGCTGTCTTACATACATAGAGTAAAATATCTTTTAGATAAGAATACAAGCTCATCTTTTTACATAATTGGGCTAGCTGGTGACATATATAAACTATTTACAATAATTAACAATAGTCCTTATTGATTTATTCTATAGGCGGTATCTACCCCAATTGAAAGATTTTCCATCACGCTATATCTACGAGCCCTGGAATGCCCCTAGTTCAGTTCAAAAGGCAGCAAAGTGTATAATTGGGGTGGACTACCCCAAACCCATGGTGAACCACGCAGAGACCAGTCGACTGAACATTGAACGCATGAAGCAGATTTACCAGCAGCTCTCACGCTACAGAGGCCTTTGTATGTATATTCAATCATTTGTAATAATTTATCACATTTGTATGTTGCTCAAGTCTCATCGGCTTTGGAACACACACACATATACATTCATTCATTCATACACACATACACACACAGCTAGATAGCATCACTAGTATTAAAAGTGTATCTGCTCTTATTTAATATCAACACCCCAATGAGCAGAGATTAACACCATGATTAACATTGGACCAACAATCAAGAAATAACAATGCCCACTCCTTGTTACCACTGATGATGTTACCTAGTTTGGTAGTGAAATACCTGCAAGAAAATAACTAAGCTCAGAGAGTACCAAGGAACCCAGAGTTCAACCTTGAGCTATAAATTTTCTCTTTCATTAATATATGTGTATGTGAATGTACTTTAAGATGCAGTGAAAATGTAGGCCTGCTCTTTGATAGAGATGTCTTTTCCCCCCCAGGTTTATTGGCCTCCGTCCCATCCTGTATAGAAGACTTCAGTAATATAACCACAGACCTTTCTTCAGCCCATGGAAGCTGCAGCAATACAAGTGAGCAAGTGTTTTCCACAAATTATGTAACTTTTCAGTGCCAATAGACCACACTGTCATTTGTAATATAGCTTCAGTAAACCTCTTAGAATAATTTGTGTATTCTAATAGTTGCTTAAAAGTGAAAGAGAAATAACATGGTACCACCTTCAGTGAGAAACTGCAGCAAAATAGTAAATAGAAATCTTTAATTAAAGCACTTTTTCCCATATTGTTAGTATATGTACTTCCTAGGTAGCATGATAAAGACGTGAAAGCCTAAATGACAACTTTTAAGATTCTAGAAGATAAAGAAAGGTCTAATGGCACCTCTTCTACTTGTCTTTTTACAGCATTAAGGCAATCCCAGTCTACCTCTCCAAAACGAAAATGTTATGTTGGGGAGGAAAACAGTGAAGAGCTCCACAAAAGAGCAAGAATGATGGTATATCAGGGATCAAAGAACCAACAACAAGAACTTTTGCAAGTGAGTAGCTATAGTAAGCCTGAACAGGGGGTTGGACTAGAAGACCTCCAAGGTCCCTTCCAACTCTGTTATTCTGTTATTCTGTATAGTCTGGAGGACAGAAGGAAAAGGGGGGACCTGATCGAAACATTTAAATATGTTAAAGGGTTAAATAAGGTTCAGAAGGGAAGTGTTTTTAATAGGAAAGTGAACACAAGAACAAGGGGACACAATCTGAAGTTAGTTGGGGGAAAGATCAAAAGCAACGTGAGAAAATATTATTTCACTGAAAGAGTAGTAGATCCTTGGAACAAACTTCCAGCAGATGTGATTGGTAAATCCACAGTAACTGAATTTAAACTGGGATAAACATATATCCATTGTAAGATAAAATACAGAAAATAGTATAAGGGCAGACTAGATGGACCATGAGGTCTTTTTCTGCCGTCAGTTTCTATGTTTCTATGTTTCTATTCTGTGAATGTTAATATTTGGGGTGTGCAATGACCCAGTCAAATTTGGATTTCTATTCCTTTACTGCTTTGGGACCACACTGCAAAGATATAAAAAGGGAATCCCTAAGGTTTGAGAAGGAAGGTAAAATTTTGAACCTCCCTGGTTTTTTGGAATGTTGTTTTGAGAGAAAATAAGGGCATTACTTCATAAACAGAATTTTAATGGCTTTGTTTCCATGTTTGGCCTCAATTAAATTATCCATTCAAATTTTGCATTTTTGTGCAGAGCATGGAAACTACAAAATGAGGCTGGAAGAGGAAAGTTTGACCTAGTTCATAGGTTGCTGTCTTTGCATTAGATTTATTCTAAGGTTTACGATGTAGGGGGTTTGAAAATTTGCTGGATGGTTGAGGGAGTCTAAATTTATTCATTTTCTTGGTACATTTATGACTTGTGCAATCAGAATTGCTTGTCAGGAAGAAATGCTTACGTTTCATTTTTCTAAACACTCAATCAGAAATGACAGTTTTGTGAACAGTCTGAAGCACAAAATAATCAGAAACAGCAAAGGTCTTACATATTGATCTTTCTTGTTTATTTGCAACATTCAGAGCAACATTTTTCCTCCTGTTGAGAGCTTTTAACAAGAATAGTTGTGTTCTATTTTAGACATTACAAAGAAAATAGAAAATAGAAATGGAAAATCTGAGTAACTATTGGTTTTTCTTAGATTACCCAGCTTCTGAATGTAAATTAATACCTGTATTAACATAATACTAGAAGTTAAGAGAGTTTGTGTTCCATATAAAATATTGAAAAATATTATAAAATATGGAACATTTGAAGGTTTATTTTTTAGTGTTTCCTTAATTGCAGTTATTATTAGAACAAATAGACACATTGTTATAGGTTAGAAATATAATTATATACTAGCAGCATAGTCTTTGCCTTTTGATTGCCATTCCTTCAGAGCATGTAAATATTGCCTTCCTCTAAGGATCTCAAAAGAGTTTACATGAAGCTTACTTCGTTTTATCCTTATAGTAATAGTACATGTATAAATTAGGCAGAGAATCAGTGACAAAGATATTCTACAAATATTTTTGAAGAATGCATATATTCTTATGAACGTATGTATAGCATCCTTTCTTTCTGTTCCCGCATTTATAAACATTCTTAAGGTCTTAAGCATAAAACGTATCAGGAAAGACTTAATGAACTCAATCTGTATAGTCTGGAGGACAGAAGGAAAAGGGGGGACATGATAAAAACATTTAAATATGTCAACGGGTTAAATAAAGTTCAGGAGGGAAGTGTTTTTAATAGGAAAGTGAACACAAGAACAAGGGGACACAATCTGAAGTTAGTTGGGGGAAAGATCAAAAGCAACATGAGAAAATATTATTTTACTGAAAGAGTAGTAGATCCTTGGAACAAACTTCCAGCAGATGTGGTTGGTAAATCCACAGTAACTGAATTTAAACATGTCTGGGATAAACATATATCCATCCTAAGATAAAATACAAAAAATAGTATAAGGGCAGACTAGATGGATCATGAGGTCTTTTTCTGCCGTCAGTCTTCTATGTTTCTATGTTTCTTTCCTTTTTAAAACTTTCTATGCAGTCACATTTTCTTTTCCTTCTTGTTTTGCTTTTTAAGATGGGATACTATCCTAGATTATTGTGATGTAATTTAGAATAAATATTACATTTTCCCCCTTGGGGATGCTTTAATTGCTCCCTGAGATTTGGGGATGTTTTCAGTGGTTCTACACTTTTAGCAGGCAGAAATCCTTGCAAAACTACTGTGGTTTTATTGCCCTCTACTGCAAAGATTGAATATTGTCATCGTTATTTATTAATTTCTTGCTTTTCTGGTTTTTCCCACATCATGTTTCTCATTACACATTCTTTATAATTGCCTTCAGAAACTCTCTTCACCATTAGGCTCCTTATTTAGCTCCAGATTTCTTTCTTATTTCTGACTTTTCAGATTTCCAATATGTAACTTCTTAGTTGCATTAGACTGTTAATCACTGCTTTGTGACATACATATTACTACTTCCTCTTTGTACATCTCCCAAATTTTTAACTTTCTTCTTATCTTCTTTTCTGCTTTGACTTATGCAGAGTAAATTTGTGGATAGGACTGTTCATTTTTCCATATTTGAGACTTTTCAAAATATAGAGGATGCTCATTATTAACTGAATAGCTCTCGCTTAATAAGGGTAATTTGGACCAGCAACCCCATTGCTAAATGTGTTGTAAAGTATAATGTCATAAGCAGCAATACCTGTTGCTATTGATAGGAGAATTTCAGACAGTCACAGCATCCTTTGATCATATGATTGGCATTTGTGATCTCCTGCCAGCTTCCCCATATTGACTTTGTTTGTTGGAAGAGAGCAATAAATTGTAATCATGTGACTATCGGCCATTGTAACCATTGCAATAGTTAGCCAGCATTTGCCAAGTGCCCAAATCACAATCATGTGACCTCTTGCAATGGATGCAACTAGGAAGAATGGTCATAAGTCCTCCCATTCATCTCTGTGGTAATTTCAAATGAGGACTATACCTGCAGTTGTGTTTTATAAAGTCATTGCAAACACTAAATGAACAAATACTGAAACCTTACTTGGGAACTTGTGCATTGCATGACTCATTTTTTGACCCCTCTGCAAAGTCACAAATGAAAGCGCTGCAGGTACCCTATTGATTTTATAGTAACAAATATAGTTTGTGAATTTGTAAATATATAATCCTGAAATAAAGAGAATTGACCTCAGATACAGTCAACTGTATATAGTTTTCAGCTGGTGAGTTCTTCCCATAAATGAACAAATTGGTTTGGAGAACAGTTTTTCTACAGGATAGTGATAAATATATGTAGATAAATATGTTTTCATTGTATTCTCTGCTTACATTCTCAGCTTGTGAGCAAACTGCTAAATGACCCTGGATTTCTCTCTTTTTTTCCCAGACTGAATTTGGAAACTGACGAGACAAAAATAATGTCACAGAATGGCTAATGGAGTAATAGGGAAGTATTTTTGTATGGAGAATCACAACACCGAACAGCAATTTCATTTGTTGAGCATATTGAATGCACAATGCACAAGGACTTTAAATCTCTTATGAAAGAGGAAGTGAACAAATTTTGTCAATAAACACAACCTCAGTGAACAAATACGTGCCTTTCTTGAGATTAGGGAATTGATTAAGGAAAATCTGGAGTGAAGACTTGCTCATTTGCAAGTTTATTCAAGGTACTGCAGATAGTATATCCTTTTTTTGCTTCATTTAGCACATCCTTACTTCTTCTGTTGTCATTGTTTATTAGGAAGAACTTAGATGAACCATGCAAAATATTTCATGGTGCTCATTGTAATTCCATTTAAACACTCCATGCAACCACTAAAAATGTATACAGCTGATAATATAGATGAATCAACATCTATAAAAATATTTTATAGAATTTATTGCTTCTATAAAGGTACAGTATTGGAATAACAGTGACCAATTTGAAGGTACTAAAAATAGTAAAATAGTGTTTATATTCCAAGTGTACTATTCTGGAACAAAAATGTTATACTGAACACCTACAGTCATGTGAAAAAGAAAGTATATCCGCTTTATATAAATATAAATATTTATATAGAAATAATAGAAATATAGAAATTATATTTCTATGGTTTTACGCATTAGGACATAGTAAAAATCACCTGATCTTTAGTAGTTCTTAAAAATAGGCAACTTCAGATGAACAACAACACATGACATATTATACCATGTCATCATTTATTTTACAAAAAGAAAGCCCAAGTTAAGCTATGTGTGAAAAGCTAAGTTCACCCTATAATTCAATAGTTTGTGGAACCACCTTTAACAGCAATATCAATTTCACATTGTTGTTAGAATGTTGGCCCACTCTTCTTTACAACATTGCTTCAGTTCATTGAGGTTGTGTGGATTTGTTTATGCGCAGCTCTCTTGAGGCCCCGCCACAGCATTTCAATCAAGTTGAGATCTGCACTTTGATTAGGTCATTGTAATACATTGATTATTTTCTTTTTCAGCCAATCTGTTGTAGATTTGCTGGTGAGCTTAGGATCATTGTTCTGTTGCATGATCCAATGTCAGCCAAGCTTTGGACATATGGTCCCACATTTGATTCTGGAGTTTTTTGGTATACGGAGGACTTGAAAGTCAACTCAATGACTACAAAGTGCCCGAATGTCAGGTGTGCTTCTATTCAAAGTCCAGGGAAAAAAGACCCCAACTCCATGTTGATAGAGAAGAGTACTTTTACTAGATGAGAACTGATAATGAGAAAACAAGAGCAAGATCTGAGGCAAAAGGCGTGTAAATGCATATACAAATAATCCTAAAACCTTCCCCTCATAACCCCCCTGGGCAATCATCCAATCCCAATGTCCCAAGATGTCAGGTGGGTGCACCGGTCGCTTGAGCTTCCACATCTGGTGTGTCGAAGCCGTCGACCTTGAGCAGGCTGTAAACATGTCCATGTAGCCTGGCCCTACACGACGAAAACTTTCTTCCATAAGCCCCTAATCAAATACAAGAAGAGATATCTCCAGTGCAGTTTCCCCCACCCATTCCCAAATACCTAACCTTCCCTCCACACCCTGTTTCTTTGGCAGCCAAAGCAAGCAGGCAGTGTAGAGGCTGACACCAAGTCTTGAGGGATGCAAAACAAGCCCTAATCATCCCTCCACTGCTCTGCTTGACTTGACTGTTGATACGAGATATTTGTGCTGATATGCTTTACCAACTTTTAAGAAATGCTAAAGACCAGATGATTTTTGCTATGTCCGGATGGGTAAAACAATATAATTCAAAGGTGGTCCTCAATGTACGATCACAATTGACCCCAAATTTCTGTTGTCGAGTGAGACATTTGTTAAGCTAGTTTTGCCTCATTTTACAAATTACTTGCTGTTATTATTATTTATATTTATTAGATTTGTATGCCGTCCCTCTCCGAAGACTCGTAACAGTTGTTAAGCAAATCTGGTTTCCCCATTGACTTTGTCTGTCAAAAGGTCCCAAATGGTGATTGCTTGACCCTGGGAAACTCTGTCTGTTACAATTATGAGTCAGTTGCCAACCGTCCAAATTTTGATCATGTGACCATGGGGACGTTAACAGTCATAACTGTTAAAATAAGTTATTTTTTTCCAGTGCCATTGTAACTTTGGTCACTGAACTGTTGTAAGTCAGGGACTACTGAACTTTCCTTTTCACATGACTGTAATTTTGCTATGAAAAGAACAATAGATTTCAAAAACATAAGAATAGTATTAGTCACAGTATTCAACTTATATATATATATACAATCTTGGTCAAATGTGGCAACTTTAAGACTTGTGGACTAGCTGGTTGGAGAATTCTCGGAGTTGAAGTCCGCAAGTCTTATTACAGTTGCTAAGTTTGAAGACCTGTATTCTAAAGCATGTTTCTACCTCTTGTGGTTGAAAAACAAAACGTATTTGAAAGCAAAAGCAGGTAATTTTCTGAGTAAGATTTCTTGAGATGAAAATGTACAGCTTCACTGACTTGTGTAGTTTCTTGTCTTCCTCCATAACTTGTCAGAATTGAATAAATTGTGAACCTCTCTATCCTAAGTGAGCTCCTTCAAAGTTCTGTTTGGCTTAGGAAGAGTTTTTGACCTCTGGAATTTTGCCATGAAATTCCTCTTTCTCTTTAAGGATTTTGTGGAATGGATTGACACAATTTTATGCTGATTTGTATGGAATTACTGTGATGTTGGGAAACTGTAAGGTCTTATCTATTCTGATTTTGTCATTATTTCTCGTTGCGAATAAATTGCTTATGAAAGCCTATATGTCATACACAATGTTTTTCAACCTTAGTTGCTTTAAGACTGATTGTGGACTTCAACGCCCAGAATTCCCCAGCCAGCTCCCACTTCATTGGTCAGAAACATCACAATTCCTTAAAAAATTCTGCATATTTATTTTTAGTGTAGCTTTAGCAGGATTATTGCCTCCTACAGTATCACAGTAATGAAGAAAAGAAAGATATTTATTATTGAAAATATGAAAATGGCACATGGATCTGGAACCATGTGAGTGGTATCCCCCATTTCAGTCTTGTTAGCAGAGAGTTTTTAAGAGACTTTTCACAGTAGGAACAACATTTCTCAGCTGCGCTTAGGAATATTAATTATAAATTTGGGAGTTTTGGGCCAAAATACATTGCAGCGTAAGAGTTAAAAGATACATGAGGAGAGTTGCTCTGTCTAATAGTCAGTGCATAATTGAAGAGGGGAATTCCAAAAAGATATTAATTTTTACTATATTGATTATGCTACTGCTTTTGTCTCTGTAGAATACAGCACAAGGTCCATACCCCTTAAAAACTGGTATATTGAGGCACCTCAGTTGCCTATTGAAGAATCTGTATGATAACCAAGAAGCCGCAACTAAAATATAGAGCAACAAAATATTTCAAATTTGAGAAAGTGTACCAAGGTTGTAAACCTTGTCACTTTAATTCAATTAATTTGACAATTCCTCTTTGATTATTGAAGATGAAATGAGAGTGGAAAAGCCAATCAGCTGCTGAACATTAAACAAAAATGAAAAATTTAAGAATAGGTCAAGTAATGCTGACTCAATGGCAATACTGTAGAGAAGAAATTGAAAGAGTAAGTAATTTTTCCCCCCTAGGCTCAAAATTCAGAGAGCTAGTGACTGTTGCCATGAAATAGGTAGCTGCTACTCTTAGCAGGTTGACAAACTTTGACATGCAGAGATACCAGTTTTAATACATTTGTAAAAGATGGATTATCAGAAAGGCCTAATGAAGAAAAATGTACTGTGCTGGGGAAAAATAATTGATTTGGATTGCCAGAAATAAAATAATGCTAGATGAAGTAAAATCTGCTCATTGGAAACACTAATAATGAGACTAAAACTTAGTATTTTGAATACAGAATGTAAAGGCAAGAATAACTGGAGAAGGCCCTTATACTTGGAAAAATAAAATGCAATAATCAAAGCCATAGTTAGATATCACGATGACCTAATATATATACTGTATAATTAGAGAGCCTTGGTGGCGCAGTGGTTAGAGTGCAGTACTGCAAGCTGCTTCTGCTGATCACCGGCTGCCAGCAGTTTGGCAGATCGAATCTCAGTAGACTCAAGGTTGACTCAGCCTTCCATCCTTCCAAGGTCGTTAAAATGAGGGCCCAGATTGCTAGGGGCAATATGCTTACTCTCTATAAACCGCTGAGAGAGGGCTGCAAAGCACCCTGAAGCTGTATATATATCTAAATACTAATGACCCAAACAAGAGTTTACAATAACTCAAACAGTTACTATAGACAATCCTGGCAAAATGGAGTCCATCAGTTCGGAGACACAACTGATGGATATTTTAAAAATCATTTTAATATTATTTATCCACTATAATCCTTGGATAAATTTGCATAGGTCAAAATATATCCTCTGACCTCACATTGCTATTATTAATTGCTAAAATATCATCTCTGACTTTTATAGAGGATAATTAAACTGCATTATTTGATGCCCTGTCTCATCAAAATATATTCCTGTTTCTTACAACTACAGTGGAACCCCGACATAAGAGCTGCTCTACTTAAGAGCAACTCGAGATAAGAGCTGGGAGGGGAGAGATATTTTTGTTCTACTTACAAGCCCAAATTCGAGATACAAGCGCCAAGGAGCTGTCTCCTGAAGCCAAACGCTAACTTCCGCGTTCGGCTTCAGGAGACAGCTGCGAAGCGGCGCGCGTGTTTTAAAAGGTTGCAGCCGGCCTGGGGGGCTCGGGGGGGGGCTTGCAGCTTTCTTTCTTGCTCTTTTTCTTTCTCTCTTTTACCTTCCCTTCCTCTATTTCTTCTTTTCTTTCTCCTTCCCACCTTCTTCCCTCCCTCCCTCCCTTCACTCATTCCTCTCTTACTCTCCCCTTTCATAAGTTTCCTTGCTTCCTTCCTCTGTTCCTGTCCCTTCCCTCTTTCCTTCCTTCCTTCCCACCCTCCGTCCATTCATTCACCCATTCCTCTCTTGATCGCTTAAAGCCGGTCCCTGGTGCAAAAAGGGTTGGGGACCTCTGTCCTACAGGATTGGGTGGCAGAGAAGTTGAACATATGTAAATTTAAAAGTTTAAGAAAGTTTACAAGTTAAGTGAAAGAAACTTCATTATTCATTTATATGTACATGTACATTTCTTCATTAAAAACATGTCTTTCTGCATAATTTAGACTAACTTTGTGAGTTTTTTGAGGGCTGGAACCAATTAAAATTATTTACATTAATTCCTATGGGGAAAAGTCGTTCGAGATAAGAGCTGCTCGACTTAAGAGCCCAGGTCCGGAACGAATTAAACTCGTATCTCGAGGTACCACTGTACTTGGAAAGAGATGCATGTTCTACAATATAAATTTAAAGGTTCAGTTTCGGCTCAAAATGTTTTGTCACTTTTTACAGATGTTGTACATTTAACTGTATTATAGGTGTTTTATTCTCTACAATGACTTCGATGGATAATTCGATGTTGTTTTGTATTTATTGTCAATAAACAGTACCAAACTAAGGGACCCCTCGTCACTTCTTAGAAACCATTATTGTTGTTGTTGTTGTTGCTGTTATTATTATTATTATTATTTTTATTTTTATTTTTTATTTAGATTTGTATGCTTCCCCCTCTTCTTCCAAAATTGGGCCAGTTGTCCTGCTGTGGGAATTTAAGGCATAAGCAGCTTAAGAAGGATTGTTTTTGTCTGTTAAATTTGCCCAATCTCTAATGCTTACTTAAGTGACATCACAATCAGTACCTGTGCCCGACGGGTTCCATGAAGGGCAAGAAATCTTCCTAATCTCTAAATTACTCAAAGGTTATAGCTTACATCATTGTTTCTGAACCTTAACAACTTAATTAATATATGTAGACTTCAACTCCCAGAATTCCCCTGCCATCATGTTGATTGAAGAATTCTGGGGTTGAAGCCCCCACATCTTACAATTGCCAAGATTGAGAAACACAAACGTAAAGAATAGAGGAGGAAGTATCTCAAATGGAATTTGTATTTGAACTGAAATTCGAACTGTGGGAAATGAAAGAAATGGATAACTGAGAACACAATATAGTTTACGTAAGAATGCTTTTCACTGCTAGAAGTAGCTTGAATGACCTGTTTTTAAAAAACGCTCCGAAATTAAAGATTGCGTTGTCTTGACTAATCACTTTGTTTTTTCCCAAGTATTCATGATATCCATCATCCAACTTTGTTTACCATCTTTTGAACAGTACTAAATACTAAATTCTTCAGATTATACCATGCAATTAAGTTGCTTTGCAGCTGCTATGGTGAGCTATCGTTTTGAAGAATGCCCAAACTCATACTCTTCCAGCTATTTTAAAAATAGCTGGAAGCTTGGATTATTTTTTACATTCTTACTGCATTTATCTTTTTATGAAAAAAATTATTAAAGGAATCCCAGAATTATTATTTTTAAGTTAGACTTTCAAGAGTAACCACCTTTCTTAACTGTCCTGAAATAATTAGCAATGGACCAAATATTTGCAAAGAAATTACCATGACCAGTCAAGGTTTTGGAATAATTTTCAACGCTTTTTTAAATTGCTTGCTGGATTCGTAAAAGTCAAAGAATAATGACTCTAAACTTCATAAGCTTTTAAATTGTTGGTAATTCCAATAAGTAAATCAGCTAGCCAGAAATCAAAACATATGTTCCAGGAGAAGGTAATATGTTAAATAAAAGTTGAAATATTGTATATGGTCCAACATGGTAGCAGAGGTGAATTCTTTATTTATTTATTATTAGACTTGAAAGGGACCTTTCAAAAAGGTCATCAAGTCCAATCCCCTACTTAAGCAGGAAACCCTACAGCACCCCAGTCTAATGGCAGTCCAATCTCCTCTTGAAAATGTCCAAAGTTGGGGAGTTGACAACCACCGCTGGCAGGCCGTTCCACTGGTTAATCGCTCTCACCGTCAAGAAGTTCTTCCTTATCTCCAGGTTGAATCTTTCCTTGGTCAGCTTCCTCGTCCAGCCCTCTGGTGCCCTGGAAAATAGTGTGACCCCCTCCCCTCTGTGGCAACCTCTTAAGTACCTGTATACAGCTATCATGTCCCCCCTAGCCCTTCTTTTTACTAGACAATCCATGCCCAGTTCCAGCAACCTTTCCTCGTATGGCCTGGTCTCTAGTCTTTATCATTTTAGTTGCTCTTTTCTGCACCCTTTCCAGAGTCTCTATCTCTTCTGAAGTGTGGTGACCAGAACTGGATGCAATACTCCAGGTGCGGTCTGACCAGGGCCTTATAGAGCGGTATATTGGAGTGTATTCCCCTGTTCATGCAGCTTAGGATTGTGTTGGCTTTTTTAGCCGCTGCTGCACATTGCTGGCCCATGTTTAGCTGGTTATCCACCAAGACTCCAAGATCCCTTTCACAGTAACTTATGGTGAGTGTGCTTTCGCCCAGTTTGTATGGATGTTTGGGGGGGGGGGGTTGCCTAGGTGCAGGATTTTACTTTTCTCTACATTGAACTTCATTTTGTTCGTTTCGGCCCACTGTACAAGTCTGTCCAGATCTTTCTGTATCCTGTGCCTATCCTCTGGAGTGTTGGCCGATCCCGCCAGCTTGGTGTCATCTACGAAGTCCTCTCAGTTTGGACTGGTTCACCTGAACCGGTAGCAACCCACTGGAGACATCTCTGACCCGGTTTGGTCAGTGTCAGTCGGTGGGCACTGCCATATTTTGGGGGAGGGGTTCTGTGCTTTCTTCTGTGCATGCAGATCTGGTTCTCTGTGGGCGCAGGCTCCTTTCTATCTGGGCCGCCTTCCTGCCTCCGGGTTTATACAGACCTTTATTGCTTCTTCCGAAGCACAGCGGATCAACTCGCAGCTGTTTTTCGTGCTAATTTTCTTTTTACCAATGTGGAAGAGCTTGAAGTCAACTACTGAGCATGCGCTGCAGCTAATTTACACAAGTGGACATGTACGCAAAACGTGCACTTTGTCTGATTATTGTAGATAAATCACAGCCCACGTGAGCTATGATGAATCAAATCTGGAGGTGACGGATAAAGTTACGAAAACGGCTTCAAAACGAAGTTCATTTTATTAATGAAAAACAATAAATTGCTATGCCTGGTCCCAGGCTTTTGCTGTACGTCTACATTGCTAGAGAGTTAAAAGAAAGATGGAGATTCTTCTTCTTCACGGAGAAGAAAGGAAGTGATGCTGGCTATCTAGACAGGATTTTACATCATAATGGGCGGAGCTAGATTAACATACACAGAGTTAACTATTTAATTACTGAATGTCTCTGAATGTCTCTGGGGCTGGCAATACACAGCGTGACACACTTCCCTCGCGATGCGAACCAGTGGAGAAGGTAAGTAGAGCCTACCCCTGCAGGGCACTCAGAAGCATAAATGTAGCCAGAAACACATCTTTTGATAAATTTATTTATCTGTTTGATTTTATGCCGCCCTTCTCCTTAGACTCAGGGTGGCTTACAACATGTAAGCAATCATTCTTTTTTAACAGAGCCAGCATATTGCCCCCACAATCTGGATCTTTATTTTACCCACCTCGGAAGGATGGAAGGTTGAGTCAACCTTGAGCCGGTGGTGAGATTTGAACCGCTGACCTACAGATCTGCAGTCAGCTTCAGTGGCCTGCAGTATAGCACTCTATCTGCTGCGCCACCCCGGCTCAATCTGCACAAATGGATGTGCATGCCAAACGTGCACTTCCCTCGCGATGCAAACTGGTAGGGAAGGGAAGTAGAACCAACCCCTGCATGGCACTCAGGGGGATAAATGTAGCCAGCGTCACGTCCTTTGATAAAGTCACTCATTTGACCTCAAACATTTAAAAATCTTTTTAAGAAAAATGTGGAACTTGGCTACAAAGATTCAGTGTCCAGTGGTACAGGTAGTCCTTGACTTACAACAGTTCATTTAGTTACCGTTCAAAGTTACATTGGCAATGAAAAGAGTGACTTATGGCCATTTTTCACACAACTGTTGCAGCATCCCCGTGGTCACATGATCAAAATTCAGACACTTGGCAACTGACTATGACATTTGCCGTATTCTGGGGACATGTGGTCACCTTTTCCAACCTTGCAAGCAATGTCAATGGGGACACTAGCTTCACTTAAAAACTATGTTACTAACTTAACAATTGCAGTGATTCACTTAACAACTGGGGCAAGAAAGGTCGTACATTTTGGAGAAATTCACTTAACAAATGTTTCATTTAGCAACAAAACAGTTGGGCTCAATTGTGATCATAAGTCAAGAACTACCTGTAGTTTTATTTCCAACAATGCTTCTGAGCCACATAACCTTTCTTAAAATAATGAAAATGATGAATGGGTGTAGCTTGGTGTACTGTTGGAATTGTGCCCACATGCCTAGACAAAGAACAAAGGTGAAAAGAAGAATCCAGGGCTAAGAAATGGTAAATTACTGCTTCTTAGTTATAAGTTTGCTATGGCTTCCATTTCGTGAATGAATAAAGATTGTCCATCAAACACAGTCATGTGTTCTTAAAATGTCAAATGACTCCAGAAGCCTCAAATGATGAGGCCACTGTTACATTGATATTAAAGCCATAAGATGTGTGCATAAAGGAATTTAAAAGTGCATTAGCACTTCAGATAGTTTCTTTATGATTTTCAGAGTAGGTTTAGCTTGAAATAAATGCATTTAGTGTAGCTTTTAGAGGCTAAGATCATTTGCAGGAGATGTTAGGAGAAATGGATTATATTAACCACTTGGGAAACTTGTAATAATATTAACATCTGTCACATACTCTGACTTAACTATTGGTGAGAAAGACAAAAAAGTCTGCACAGAGAACATTATAATACCTTGGAGACAGCAAAAGAAAAGAGGAAGAACTGGAGAAAATCACAAAATACGAAGGCCTGCACATAGAAGTAGAATGATGCTGGCCAAAGAAAATGAATATAGTAATAGGTGCTTTGGGTGCAATTCCAAAACATTTGGAGCACCTCTTGAACACCATTGGCATTGATGAAATCACCTTCAGTCAACCTCAAAGACACGGTCTTACTTGGAATAGTTTTCAACTTGTGATGATATCTTGTGATGAAGACTATCAAACAACAGCATCTGCCTATCCCAGGTCCCTGGGAAGGACTCAGGAAGTGGATAAAAATGCCAAATCCAGTCTAAACATCAGACTCCCTGAAAGAAGCCAATTAAAGATATTAGTAAAAAAATTATACTTGTTCGTTTATTTATTGAGGCATAGGCAGTAAAGGTAAGGATGGGTTTAGGCCCATGATGGTGAACCTATGTGAGCTCCAACGCGCATACGCGCATTAGCCAGTTGTTTTTCAACCTTGGGGAAGGCTGTTCTCCCCTCCAGAGGCTTCCGAGAAGCTTGCCTAAAGCCCCAGAGTGTGAAAAATAGCCCAGCAGGAAAATGGAAGTTTGGAAAATGAACTTCCAGTTTGCTGGTTTGCTGTTTTTCGCACTCCGGGGCTTCAGGAAGCTTCCCAGAAGGCTCTGGAGTGTGGAAAATAGCACAACAGGCAACAAGAGGTCCATTTTTCTGAACTTCTGGTTTGCCCATTTGGGGTTTTTTTCACCACCCCAGGCTTCAGCAAGGCCTGTGTGCATCCATGGGGAAGGGAAAGATTGTGCGCAGGTGCAGCATGCGGGGTGTGCATGCATGGGGGGAGGGATTGGATGTGGGCACATGCATGCATGCTATCACATGCAACACACCCTTTTGGCACGCAAACCAAAAAAGGTTTGCCAACACTGGTGTAGACAATATCAATCCAGCAATGGAAGCAGAGCTGGTCCTTTTGGGGGGGGGGCAGGGATGAGTAAAGGTAAGGATGGGTGTAGATCCATGATGATGATGATGATGATGATTATTATTATTAATTAGATTTGTATGGAGCGGCAAACCTATGGCATGTGTGCCACAGGTGGCATGCGGAGCCATATCAGAGGACATGTGAGGCATTGCCCAATGACAATCTCAGGGGCTGCCATAAAAATACCTGAGCGCAGGACAAGAAGCAATGGGTGGAAACTAATCAATGAGGGAAACGACTTAGAACTAAGGAAATAATTCCTGACAGAATAATTCATGGAACTTGCCTCCAGAAGTTGTGAATGCTCCAACACTGGAAAGATGTTGGATAATCATTTATCTGAAGTGGTGTAGGATTTCCTGCCAAAGCAGAGAGTTGGACTAGAACTTCCTTCCTTCCTTCCTTCCTTCCTTCCTTCCTTCCTTCCTTCCTTCCTTCCTTCCTTCCTTCCTCTATCTATCTATCTATTTATCATCCATCCATCTATCTATCTAGTCAGTTTTCTATGCCGGCCTTCTCCACATACTCAGGACGGCTTACAACAATTATATTCTTGCGCTTAGCATTGGAACCTTTTAATTTGTGTACACATCACCATCTCTCTCTGAAAAGCGACTCTGGGCAGCCTACAATTAAAACAATTTCTTCTAAGTAGTCTTCCCTGCCACCACTACCACCACCATCACCACTGCTTAGGAGATCTCCTCTCACTTTGCTTGGGGCGCGTCGCGCAATTCACTCCACCTGCTTCTCTGCCCCCGGTTCTTCCTCTCTTCCACCCCCTACCCCCCAGCAGCTTCCCACCTTTCTGCCTCTCCTTCCCAGGTGGTGCTTCTCCCCCCGCCCCCAACCTTGTAGGCCATCCGTTTGCGAGGCGCGGGAAGCAATAGCTTCACCTGCTCTTGGCAAGAGGAAGGAGGGAGGGGGAGGACGCGAGAGCTGTCGTATTCCAGCCTGGCAGCGGGGGCGACCTTCCGTCTTGTTGCAGTCGCCCGTGGTCCACCTCTGCCTGCCTCTCTTTCGCCCCCCCACCCACCCCCCTCCGCCCGCCAGCTCCGAACAGTGGGCGACCCTCTTCCCTCCCACCCACCCCCATTTCTCCGCCACCACGCCAAGCACCGCCGCCGCCGCCACCGGTAACTAATCGCCGTCTGGTTGCCAACCCTCCCTTCGCCCTGCCCGCCTCCCGGGCCTGCCAGCCAGCATCAGCAGCCTCCCCTCCGCCTCTCTTCCTCCCACCCCTCCGCCACCCCCGCTTGCATGGAGAGGGAGAATGGCGGAGAGAGAGAAAGGAGCCACGTCCCCGACCGGATCCTCCCCGTTCTTGGGGCTGCACCTCGCCTCGCCCCCCAGTTTCAGGTACTGGAGTTTCTCCCCCCCCCCGCCGCCATCTCAGCAACCCACCCCCCTCCGTTAGAAGCCTTTGGGCAAGGAGATGCTGTAGCGGCAGGAAAGGTGGGAAGTGGGGGGGGGGAGGAGGAGGAAGGAAGCAACAGCCTCTATTACTCTGCCATCTCTTTTCTAACCTGTTTTTCCCCATGATTTTACCTTCCCCACCCCGCGTTCCTCTCCACCCCGCATCATTTCCCCCTTTATTCTGTGGGGCTGCTGAGAGAGAGAGAGAGAGATTGTGTATATGTGTGTGTGTGAGAGAGAGGTTCCCGCCCCATCCCTGTTATCTACTGCTTTGATGTTTATTATAGGGGATGAGGTGAATGAGGCTTCTTTTCAACCACCTCATAAAACGTGAGGAGATTTCCAGCTCCCTGCTAGTTCATTCACACCTGGGCGGGGAGTGGGGGGTAGGGAGGGTAGAAGATTTTTTTTGGGGGGGGGGGCTGTATAGTCGAATGAGAAGGCCAGTAGGCTGACCTCCCCTTTCTTTCTCAAGCCACTCCAGCCTTGAGCCTCGCCAGGCGTTTAACAAGCAGGTGGGTGCCAACCCATCTTGTCTTCGCTCTCTTCCTTCCGAACAGGTGGGGGTTTTCCAACTGGCCTTGAAGGAAGTGAAAGCAGCCTTTGGAGGAGGAGAGATAATGGGGGGGGGCAGAAAGAGATAGTGACCATGGTTGTCCTGTTTTTTGGGGGGAAGAGGAAGAGGAAGACACCCCCCCTTCTTCACTTCCTCCGAATATGACTGACACTTCAATGGCTCTGCGCCCACTTGCCTCAATGAACTCTTGAGCACAGCCTCTTCTCCCCCTGTACTGTTTCCATCCCACACTGTTACACACGTATTCCTGAAAACGTAACATACGACTGCTGCTTGCGCTGCTCTGGCCTTCCCTTTCCACGTATTTCTCTCCGGTGCCGTTGGCTACAAATCTTTCTCACTCTTGTCATTTCATAACCCCAGAAAGATATTACCCATTCTTCAGAAAATTCTTCAGTTTAGATACTGAGGTCTTCTTCAGGTTTGGAGGCAAACGGAACACTGGTTAAAAGGAACGGCAGATATTTGAGATAATGTCAGATATGAACAGATAATGCCTGACAGGAATTAGCCGTTGCTTCAGCAGGGAATACTGTACAGTCAGACCTTAAACCGTCTTATCTAAAATTGCATAGAAGTAGTAACTGCCTAGCAGACATTTCGTTCTGAAATTACAGGTTGCATTTAGCCAGTACCTCAATGTTTGCCTCTGTAACTGTAATTGTAACTTGGTTTTTCTTTTTAATGGGTGTCTGCTTTAAATTATTTTATGGATCTACATCTTGTCTTTATGAGAATGGCTTGCAGATATTAGATGCATTTCCAGATTGGTGTGCACTGGAGAGTGAAATGGTTTCCGGGCTGAAAAGATTGTTAAAGATAAATCACAGTGCTTCATTTTACAGTATCTTTAACATAAACTGATTACAATAACCAGGTAGCTCAGGTAAACAAAAAGGATTGTCTGATTCCAATGATTCCAACAGATTTAGTTACCTAGTCACTGGTTCTGTATATGATGATGATGATGATAATAATAATAATAATAATAATAATAATAATAATAATAATAATAGAAATTGTAGCTTCCTGCAATAACACCAGTGGAACTGCAAAAGATTGCACTACTTGGAACATTGTACATCTTAAGAAGGTACTTGGTTGATACTTAGTATGTGGGCAACTATCTGTATCAACCATTAGCGCCAGTCAATGGTATTTGTGATGCATTTTTGAACGTTCAGTTGACTGAGTTTCATGTTTGGTGAATACATAATAATAATAATAATAATAATAATAATAATAATAATAATAATAATAATAACAACTCAGAACATCATATATTTAAGGAGATACTTGGTTGATACCTAGGACGCTGCCAGCAACCCATATCAACCATTTTTAAATGTTCAGTTGACTGAGTTTCATGTTTAATGAATAAAAGAGATAATATCAACAGCAGCAGCAACAGCTGTGCTAGAAAATCTCAGAAAATTAACTTGTTCTCAGGATCTTAAGATCTTTTATCTTTTCAAATGACCAAAGGATGGTTAGAAGCACCCCTTTGTCTTCCTCCTCCATCTGAAGTAATAATACTATGAGGTTGGTTGAGCTGGTGAATTTTGCTGTGAGAGTATATTGGTCCAAATTACTAAGGGAACTTCTGTTTTTGAGATGAGACTTGATCATAGATCTTGATGCTATTTATTATATTGCACTTTTCACTTGATTTTCCTGGAATAAATTCAAGGGGGTGTGAATGTATGTACGTATATGTACATCTGTCTATGTACAATATATACTGTATATTTCTTACAATAATAATAATATAAAATAGGTTAGCCTAAACAAAACTCTGTCTTCTTGGTAATTGAGTGATTTGAATTCAGAACTCCTTAGTTCTAATTTGACAGTCCAACCACAATGTCACAGTTTTTAAAGGAAAGTTGCTATTGAACACAGAGATATATTTAATTTATATCCTGGGTTTGGTATTTTTTAAAAATACACAAGGTTAGACCCAATTAGTACTTGGTTAGGAGAATACTGGGGAATCAAATGGATTTAAACTGAGAAGTTGAAATAAAGCCTTTTAAAAAATCAATCACAAAGTACTTCTATATTATTGTCTAGAAACCTGTAGACTAACTTGAATTGAGGGAGTACTTCTGTATATGTTCCTGTGGTTCCTTCAGAAACTGTAAAGGATACATAGCACTTACCATCCAGTGGTGGGTTATATAATATTTTGCCACCAGTTTGCACACCTGCTCGCACGCATGCATGATGCTTCTGTACATGCAAAGAAGCTTCGCATATGCAAAAGCATCTTGGTTGGTTGGGTGGAGTCTGCCACCACCTGCGCTAAGAACCAGCCCAAACCAGGAGCAACCAACTGCTGTTACCATCCAAATTTTCTTATAATAATCTTGTAAGGTCAAGAGGAGTGTGACTGGCTCAACATCACCTAGGGACTCTGTGGCTAAATAGGAATATGAACCTGGTCTTTCAATCTTTGTTTCTCTGCCTCGTTGGCTCAACTTACAATTAATAGTAATCCTATCTTCCATAAAACAATCTACTTCTCTATTAAAGAGATTTCTACATCTGGTGACCATGAGTTATGAAAATTTTTATGTGTGACTTGAGATGTAATTTTCTTTCAATTGTCCTGAAAATTTAACTACATACATGAATGGATGGATGGATGGATGGGTGGGGGGGTAGGTAGGTAGGTAGGTAGATAGGTAGATGATAGGTAGAGAGAGAGAGAGAGATACACACACATATATATGTATATACAGTACAGTATATGTAAGTATACACTGTTCAAAAAAGAAAGGGAACGATAAAATAAGATAAGATAAGATAAGATAAGATAAGAAAAATAAAGGGAACGAAAAATAAGGGGCGAGTACAAGTGCACTAGAGTGCCTTCCGTCCCCTGTCCTATTGTTCTCCTATATCTCCTATACCTTTCTTCTATTCCTATATCTCTTCTTCTATTCTTTCATTGATATGTTCTATTACTATATCTTCTTTTCTATTCTTTCATAGATATACAGTACTGTATTTTACTATGAGTATCTCCTCTATAACCTTCATCATGTATTTTACTATGTGTGTGTGTATATATATATATACCCACTCAAACCCTCATTGTGTATTGGACAAAATACACAAATAAAATAAACAAACAAACAAACAAACACTTAAACAACACACTGATTGACAATCAATTTCACATGCTGTTGTGCACATTCAACTTTGTATAGAACAAAGTATTCGATGAGAACATTTCATTCATTCAGATCTAGGATGTGTTATTCGAGTGTTCCCTTTATTTTTTTTGAGCAGTATATGTGTGTATATATATATGTATATATGTGTGTGAGAGAGAGGGGGAAGGAGAGGGGGGGGAAGACAGTTCTAATATTAATACTTAGCGGTCATTTTTACTTTTACCCTGTGTCTTTTTTAGTGTCCTTATGTGGTAAATTGAAACTGTGTTCAATTTCAGAAGTTACTTTTGCAGTTCATCAATAATATAGTACAAAACAAGTAGAACTAAACTTTTTCTTTTCTTTATTCCATGCTATGTTTTTTCAAACTAAAAAAGGAAACTAAACTTTTCTTGCATTGTTTCCGTATCTGTGGTATTTGGCCATTCAAAATCTATATATTATATAAATGAAGGAATTCTTCATGCAATTCATATTATATAAATGAAGTACTTTTTCAATTCTTCATCCTGCTGGTCTATTTTCCCATCATTTTCAAGTGGTCATTTCATTTTAGGTGCCACCCTATCAGCTGCGTTATCTTGTGTTACATTTCTCTGTTTGTTCTGACCCTCTATCCCAATCAGACATTGAACATTTTTGGATCACTGAGTATTGTCTAATCCCCATTGAACTATTTGGACGACCCTTTTTATCCCATTATGGCAAAAATATTACATATATTTAAAATCATTGTGGTTTTCCCAGGCATATATATTATGTTATTTATGACTGAAGCCATTTTGAATATGACGTTTTAGCATTTACACTGGAACATTATTAATATTGTGCATAAGTTGATACTGTCCATATATCTGCAGATTTTATTCAGCAACACATTTCTCTTCTTTTTTTGTCTAATTCCATTTTCAAGCCATCTATAATCAGCTATCCTATGTTTTCAGATTTTGCTTAATTATTTGTATGCTGTCGACATGAACAACTCTAGGTGTCTTACAACACCTGTATCTGGAGGCAGCAGGTTCTATAAATATCTGCTGTGTGAGAAGTACATTTTGTTTGCACTGACTTTCCTTTCAAATCACATTTCATTAGGTGATTTGTTTTCTTACAATACAAGGGGAGGAGGAATTTCCATATTATGCATTGTTTTATAAACCACGTTCTTGTTCAATCCCCTTTCTTTAAGTCTCCAGGGAAAGTGGAAATTACATTTTCTTAATAATAAATAACATGGTCTGAATGTGAGACTATATAGTTTTCCTTAACAAGAAGCACTCACACTTGAAATTTAACTTGACATTGTTTTAAACTTGTCCTTAATGTGACCATAAAGTTTGCATGAGTAGGATATAGTCTAGTGCAGAGGTCCCCAACCGCCGGTCCGCGGACCGGGACCGGGCCGTTGGAGCTTTTCAGCCGGTCCGCGGCGCCAGGGCCCCCTCGGCCTTTCCGCATCACCAGCGGCGCTCCCCCCGCCAGCCAGCCAAGCCCCGCGCCCGCCGGAACCGGCTCCTCGCTCTCCCCCCGCCGCCCGCCGCGTTTGCAGGAGGTGGGGAGGGTTGGGCGGCCCGCCAAGGCCAGGAGGGACGCCGCTGCCCCCCCCCCTCCTTCCCTCTCTCCGCCCGCCGCTGCGCCTCCTTGACAACGAGAGGAAATGCCGGCAAAGGCTTTCCTCAGCGGAGGCCGGCGAAGGTGATATTGAATGTCGGGGGAGAACGGGTATTTGCACGCGCTCCCTATCTCCCTGCTAGCCCACTCGGAATATTCAAAATAAGAAAAACCTTTGCCGGCGAAGGCTTTTCTTATTTTGAATATTCCGAGTGGGCTAGCAGGGGGATAGGGAGCGCTTGCAGCCGCCCGTTCTCCCCCGACATTCAATATCACCTTCGCCGGCCCCGCCTCTCCTCCAAACCCCCTTGCTGAGAGCCCGGGGCGAAAGTGCTCTCGCAAAGGTGAGGCGGGGCAGGGCGTGCGCGCGTCATCGCTGAGAAGAATGGAGAGAGAACGAGAGTGAGTGAGAGCAACAGACAGCAAGATAGAGAGAAAGTGAGAAAGAGAGAGTGAGAAAGGGGGGGGAGAGAAAGAGATAGCAAGAGAGAGAACAAGAGAGAGAAAGAGCGTGAGAAAGAAAACAAGAAAGAGTGAGAGAGAGAGAAAGCAAAAGAGACAGAAAGAAAACAAGAGAGAGAAAGTGAGAAGAAGAGAGAGAAAGAGGGGGAGAGAGAGAGAAAGAGAGAGTGGGGAGAGAGAGAAAGAGAGGGAGAGGGAGAAAGAGAGAGGGAGAGGGGGGAGAGATAGCAAGAGAGGGAGAGAGGGAAAGGGGGAGAGAGGGGGAGAGAAAGAGAGAGGGAGAGAGAGAGGAGATAAAGGAAGAGGAGAGAGAGAAAGGAAGAGAAAGAAAGAAAGAGGGATAGAAAGAGAGAGAGAGTGAGAGATGCTCAGTGAGCCTTTCTTTGAAGTTGCCTTTCTTTCTTTCTCTTTCTTGCTTTCTTTCTTGCTCTTTTTCTTTCTCTCTTTTACCTTCCCTTCCTCTATTTCTTCTTTTCTTTCTCCTTCCTACCTTCTTCCCTTACTCTCCCCTTTCATAAGTTTCCTTGCTTCCTTCCTCTGTTCCTGTCCCTTCCCCCTTTCTTTCTTTCTTTCTTTCTTTCCTTTCCTCCCTCCATTTCTTGCTTTCCTTTTCCTTCCTCCCTTCCTTCCTCCCTCATTCCCTTCTTTCACTCCTTCCTCTCTTACTCTCCCCTTTCACACCTTTCCTTGCTTCCTTTGCACCCTTCTTTTGTTCCTGTCCCTTCCCTCTTTCCTTCCTTCCTTCCCACCCTCCGTCCATTCATTCACCCATTCCTCTCTTGATCGCGCCTTTTACGGCGCCGCTGACAGCTAGCTCTCCCCCCCCCCCCTCCCACCGGGCCATGGAAAACTGGTCTAGCTTAAAGCCGGTCCCTGGTGCAAAAAAGGTTGGGGACCTCTGGTCTAGTGCTTCCAGATCCTATCTGACATTAACTGCTTATTGGGATGACATTAAAAAGAAGGAAAATAAAATGTGTTTTTTTCATTCTCTATATATGGCTAATGACCATGTAATTTGTAACCTTTTTCTTTATACAATGACTAATTAAATTCTTTAAGGCAATTTGCAAAAGTCTCTAAGCATCAGTATTTCCAAAAGTTGACTTTAATCTTCCCGTGCCCATATATTTAACCTTTGAAAGACAGAGCTGATCTATTATTATGCACTACTGCCAATATGCTACATTAGGCTGTACCAAGCTGGCATGTGCCCCAATATCCTACCATCACTTCACCCAGAATTCCCAGCTGTCCTGGCTGGAAGTTCTGCAAGCTGTAGTCCCAATCTTTTGGAGGCACCAGACTGAGGGGAATTGTATTTTTTGGAGTATAAGACACACCTTTTTACCCCCCAAAAGAGGTTGAAAACTTGGGTGCATCTTATGCATCAAATGTAGCCCTACTCAGCCACCCCCCCCCTTTGGCCTCTGCCTCCCAACAATTTACCTCCTTGTAGGAAACAGCTCAGAGCCTGATTAGCACAAGTAACTGATTATTGGCCTCCCGACCAGCAGTTGATTGGAATTACAGGCAGGCCCAGTGCTAAAATAAAAGTGAAACTAAGGCTGCAAGGAAGCAAATTTCTGGGAGGCAGAGGCTGAATTTTATTTTCTTGTGCTAATCAGTTGTTGAAACTGGATGCAAGTCAAAAACTTTAAAGTCTATAGAATGTTGAAATTGTTAGACTTATTTTTTTAAAGACTGCTTTATTATAGTTTTAGACAATTTAACAAAATAAAGAAGCCTTTTAAAATAAATGCTTGAGCTGAACAGCCCCAGTGCTATAGTATCTTCTGTTAAATAGCAGAGAATATATGTTTCAAGAAAGCCACATAAATTTTAACAGCATCTGTACAAGTATAATCTGAAATATAATAGTGTCCAATTAGTATTAAGATAAGTCAGCTGAGTTAAACCCTGACTTAGTCATATTTGGAGTAGATCTATTTAAATAATTGGGAGGAGTTAGTGTGACTACAGTTAATAAAACCTTCTGGCATTAATATGCTGTCATAATGTAATTTATCCAGTTCTTTGCTATTTCTATGGGTCAGACACACATGCACAGAAATACACTGCAAACAGTGTATATCATCTGTACTGTTTGCTGTTTGATGGGAGGCAAATTGCTGGGAGGCAAATTCCTTTGTTTTCCTTCCCCAAAACTGAGTGAGTCTTATACTCTGGTACATCTTATACTCCAAAAATATGGTAATTCATGAATCTTGCCATTTATTTTGGTTGCCCTTCAATTTTCCAAGTCAAATTTAGCATAATATTTGTACTTGATGTACTATTGTCAGCTCAACAATCTTCTCTTTGTGCAATGGTTTCCCACATGCTAAAGGAATATAAATCCAGGTGTATACGTGATGTGCTTAGCTTGCATTCCTATTATCCTTTTTTGAAGGCCAATATGATTCCTCTATAAATCATTAAGGCTATGTTGTCTTCCTAAAATGGTTATTCCTAACTTTTTGGGATTGGAGGGCAATCCAAAATTCCAAATTTGGGGATTTTAAGATCAATGATAGATATTTCTGCAAAATAGTTGCTATGATGGATATGTCCCCAGGATATTCACTATTATCCCAGTTAACATTTGATATTTGTTTTCTGGCTAAAAGATAGTGCAGGGCCTATCATTTTATTTCCCAGAAATGTGCTAAGTGGCATTCATGGGAAATGTATGTCATGTTTAAGGCTTGTGGTTTACTTTAGGGCCTGCTAATTTTCTATCTACGTTTTAAATGAAAAGAAGAATTTAGAAAAAAGATGAACCAGGACGAGTAAGAGAGACCTTATTACACTGAAGATATAGATTCCAAATGCAGAACTTAATAAATCCCCATAATTAACCTTGCAGCTCAGCAATTCAGTATGTGTTTGTTTTTGAATTATGCTAAGAAATTATAGAAGACCTAGTGATTCTTTAAAACCTCTTATTTATTTTTTTAAAAAAATAAGTAGTATCACATAGCTTTCTGTATTCTCACTTGTAGTTCTAAAGCTGCCAGTTATATTTGTTACAAAATTCTTTGCAGCTGAAATTAAAGAAGAGGAAAGAATCATGTAAGGTCTGCAGTTAAAGTTGCTATTAAAATACAAATAAGAAAGCAGAAACCTAAACTCTGAAAACTAGCTAATTCAGAGGAGCAATAGCAATAGCACTTAGACTTATATACCGCTTCACAGTGCTCTTACAGCTCTCTCTGAATGGTTTAAAAAATCAGCCTGTTGTCCCAACAATCCAGGTCCTCATTTTACCAACCTTGGAAGGATGGAAGGCTGAGTTAACCTTGAGCCTGGTGAGATTCAATCTGCCAAATTATAGGCAGCTGGTTTTCAGCAGAATTAGCCTGCAGTACTACAGTATGACCACTGTGTCACCCTGGCTCTGAGCAATGATCAACCATTCCCATAATAGTCTTTGGCCCCAAATCACTCTCCTGGATACACTGTCTCCTGGGTTTCTTGCATGTTAATAAAAATAACAGTATCTAGAAATGCAAAATACAATGTCATGGTCAGATTTCCAAAACCAGATGAAGTATAACAAACCAGATATAATGGATTTTGCAGGAATCATTAGGTGTCATTAGTTTAAGACGAGCTCTGCACAATTGTGAATTCAGCTCATATATAATACTGAGTCTATAGACAATGGTCATTTTATAGCAGTGATGAAACACAATTGATTGATGTCACAGACCAGGAGATTTGGATTCTGAAAATAAAAACACAAAGGTAAAAATACAAGATCAGGGTACAATGTGAGCTTAAATCTTTGCCAAAATCCTCAGCGGTTGGAGGGTTCTTGCCTCGTGATGCTTTGATTATTGATATAGAAACATAGAAACATAGAAGTCTGACGGCAGAAAAAGACCTCATGGTCCATCTAGTCTGCCCTTATACTATTTTCTGTATTTTATCTTAGGATGGATATATGTTTATCCCAGGCATGTTTAAATTCAGTTACTGTGGATTTATCTACCACGTCTGCTGGAAGTTTGTTCCAAGGATCTACTACTCTTTCAGTAAAATAATATTTTCTCATGTTGCTTTTGGTCTTTCCCCCAACTAACTTCAGATTGTGTCCCCTTGTTCTTGTGTTCACTTTCCTATTAAAAACACTTCCCTCCTGGACCTTATTTAACCCTTTAATATATTTAAATGTTTCGATCATGTCCCCCCTTTTCCTTCTGTCCTCCTGACTATACAGATTGAGTTCATTAAGTCTTTCCTGATACGTTTTATGCTTAAGACCTTCCACCATTCTTGTAGCCCGTCTTTGGACCCGTTCAATTTTGTCAATATCTTTTTGTAGGTGAGGTCTCCAGAACTGAACACAGTATTCTGAATGTGGTCTCACCAGCATTCTATATAGTGGGATCATAATCTCCCTCTTCCTGCTTGTTATACCTCTAGCTATGCAGCCAAGCATCCTACTTGCTTTCCCTACCGCCTGACTGCACTGTTCACCCATTTTGAGACTGTCAGAAATCACTACCCCTAAATCCTTTTCTTTTGAAGTATTTGCCAACACAGAACTGCCAATACAATACTCAGATTGTTGTTGTCTGTTTTGTTTTTCTTTTTTGTTTTCTATGAAACTGTGTAAGATTTAAGTTATGACATTTGGTATCTCTACTCTATAATGGTCCCCACTCTGAGTCGTTGTACAAAACAACAACAACACTAAACTGCAGTTGTTCAGAGAGTAAAATAAAATAAAACAAAAAACAGCAGAACTTTTACTTTTCTTCCATTAAACACATCTCCCTTAAAGGAGCTTCTGATGATTTTGGAAGAGATAATGTAAAAGAAGATTTTGGGTACTCAATCGTATCCTATTCGTCCTTTTTCTGCAAATGCATCTGTGACCTACTATTTTGCCAATATATGCTAGTGTATATTAGATCAAACCAATCTACTACTACTACCAATATTTATTTATTTATTATTTATTACTTAGATTTGTATGCCGCCCCTCTCCGAAGACTCGGGGCGGCTCACAACATGTAAAAAACAAATCATAAGCAATCAGATAAATTTAAAATATTTAAATATTTAAAAAACCCCATATGCTAACAGTCACACACACAGACATACCATGCATAAATTAAACGTGCCCAGGGGGAGATGTTTCAGTTCCCCCATGCCTGACGGCAAAGGTGGGTTCTAAGGAGTTTACGGAAGGCAGGAAGAGTAGGGGCAGTCCTAATCTCCGGGGGGAGTTGGTTCCAGAGGGCCGGGGCCGCCACAGAGAAGGCTCTTCCCCTGGGGCCCGCCAACCGACATTGTTTAGTTGACGGGACCCGGAGAAGGCCCACTCTGTGGGACCTAATCGGTCGCTGGGATTCGTGCGGCAGGAGGCGGTCTCGGAGATATTCTGGTCCGATGCCATGAAGGGCTTTAAAGGTCATAACCAACACTTTGAATTGTTACCGGAAATTGATCGGCAACCAATGCAGACTGCGGAGTGATGGTGAAACATGGGCATACCTAGGTAGGCCCATGACTGCTCTCGCAGCTGCATTTTGCACGATCTGAAGTTTCCGAACACTTTTCAAAGGTAGCCCCATGTAGAGAGCATTACAGTAGTCGAACCTCGAGGTGATGAGGGCATGAGTGACTGTGAGCAATGAGTCCCGGTCCAGATAGGGCCGCAACTGGTGCACCAGGCGAACCTGGGCAAACGCCCCCCTCGCCACAGCTGAAAGATGTTGTTCTAATGTGAGCTGTGGATCGAGGAGGACGCCCAAGTTGCGGACCCTCTCCGAGGGGGTCAATAATTCCCCCCCCAGGGTGATGGACGGACAGATGGGATTGTCCTTGGGAGGCAGAACCCACAGCCACTCCGTCTTATCCGGGTTGAGCTTGAGTCTGTTGACACCCATCCAGGCCCCAACAGCCTCCAGGCACCGGCACATCACTTCCACCGCTTCGTTGACTGGGCATGGGGTGGAGATGTAAAGCTGGGTATCATCCGCATATTGATGATACCTCACCCCATGTCCTTGGATGATCTCGCCCAGCGGTTTCATGTAGATGTTGAATAGCAGGGGGGAGAGGACCGACCCCTGAGGTACCCCACAAGGGAGAAACCTAGGAGTCGACCTCTGGCCCCCCACTAACACCGACTGCGACCGGCCAGAGAGGTAGGAAGAGAACCACTGAAGGACAGTGCCTCCCACTCCCAACCCCTCCAGCCGGTGCAGAAGGATACCATGGTCGATGGTATCGAAAGCCGCTGAGAGGTCGAGGAGCACCAGGACAGAGGATAAAGTATGTTCTTTTTCATACTTCTGCATGCATTTCTGAAAATGAGCTATTTTCTCTCCCCTCCCCTCTCTCATATATCTCAATATAATCTATTCTTTTTCTAATACAGATCTAAAGGAAAGAATATATACAGACAGCATATATGTATAAACAGTGAAGGGCTACCAATTTTTTTATTACTACACTGTGGGCATGTCTTATGCAGGACAGCCTGCATTTTCTTTCAACATCTTTCAGTGCAAATTGAGTGCTCTGGGGTGGAGCTCCATTTTTGCAACCCCACTGCATCTCCCCCTTCCGGGCAGTAGCCCACCCCTGTGTGTAAATATACTATCTGTATACACATCAGCAGTGAAACCTGCTTACCTTCCTTATCAGTTTGAAAGCACATGCTTGGTGTTTTGCGTGTGCTTTGCATTTTGCATGCATGTTGTGCATTTTGCGTATGTGTTTTGCATTTTGCACTTGTGCAAAGCAGGTGCCACCGTTGTGCGCACCTTTCACCTTCTGCACATGCACAGAAGACTTTGCGCAAAGGGTTTAAAAAGAAAATGGCGATGTCCAGGTGGGGGGGAGCCTCACACTGTCCCCTCTATCAGTTCTCCAAACCCTGGACAGCCGCCACTACCTGTACTGGCTGAACTGTAGCATTTCACCCTTGATACACACACATACACACATTTCAATATTGGTATAATTCCAAAGTTATGCGGATGGATTAAGAAAAAGGGATTAAAACTCTGATTTAAGGAGGTTTTAAAATAGCAATATTAAGGCCAGAAAGCAATTGTTTTTTCCAAGTTTTTGACTTTACCTCTTTTATTAGGAAGGCAAGGTGACAGCTGGAAATGAGAGACTGAACAGGATAGTTCAGTGCTGGGAACATTTTCTCAGGAAGCAGGCTAGGCTACTGAAGTCAGTTTAAATCTTAAATATTTTCCCCCACAAAAATTATTATTATACTCAGTTCAGAAGCTTCAATCAGCTAGAATTCAAGTTTTATTTCAGGTATTTGATCTAAATGAGCATTTTAGTTTAATGAGGAATTTGTGAACTATTTTTAACAACATTATAAAGAAGGAGAGAGGAATGACTGGAGAAGAAAACATAACGTTTATCATTTGTCACTCTGGTAGGAAAGTTTAGCCTTGTTCTCAGAGCAATATTTCAGACTAGAAACATCTGCTGCATACTGATCTATTGGGACTATGCCTATAAAGTAATGAGTTGATTACTCCAACTGGCAGGAGTCCTATCATTTACTGGAAGAGCCCTTATTGTCTATCTGTTGCACGTATATAACATGGAGGTTCCTGCTATAAAAAGGGGCTTGTATTCACTGGAGATTTCTAATAGCTTTTTCCAAACCATTGTGAATCCTTGTGGGAACTAAAGGACCAAGGAAGATCCAAAGTGAGTTGTTTTTTTAGCCAGTGAACATCATAGGCAGGGGTTTAGGTTAGAAACTCTTGTGGCCAAATGGTTTGAGAATTAGCAGCAAATCTGCTTGTGACTCTTTTAGGCAATGACAGTTTTCCAAAGTGATCTGAAATGAACCGCAATCAAGTACCCCAAAACATTATCAAGGATATAAGAAGTACCTACAGCTAATACATATAGAAATGAAGAAATCTTTCCTACTGAAAAAACAACAACAGCAACCAAACCCTGTATGTACATCAGCAATCTTGCTGATTGTACAACTGGCAGTCTCTGCAAATGCTTTGTCACAATCAATAGCAAGAAGAAAGCACTGAGTGTGCATGATCTGGTGCCTATTAAAACACCAGCAGCAGGGCAGGCTGCGTGTAAGCAACAGCCTGTCGGGTGTGAGATAATTTCCTAGCTGGGATAACAATATTTCCTTAGCAAAGGATTATCTTTGCTGGTCAATGATGAGCAGGAGTGTTCTGTAGTAATAGGTTGTTGCTGGTCCTTCAGGATAAAGCCTCCTGCCCTGATTTGTGTTAGCCTTGGCTTCAGTGTTTCCCTACCCTGTTTCCCCGAAAATAAGATGTACCCCGAAAGTAAGGCATGTCAGAGGTTTTGCAGAATTTGCTAATATAAGGCACCCCCCCGAAAATAAGGCGTAGTCAAGTTTACATATGGTACGGTGGAAAAACATACGGTACCATTCAAAGCTGTTCATAGCGGTACCGTAATAATGTGGCGTCCCCTGATGGCCCCTTCCATCGCTTTGTACCATCCAGTACAGTAGACACAGTCTGCTGCTGTCTCACCGCCGTTACAGTCTCCACTACAGTGCGTAGACTGTAGTTCCTCTGGTGGCCGGAAGCTGCAATAGCGGGAGTATACTGTTGTACCATATAAGTGCCGTCGTTTGTGTGTGGGGGGGTGCCATACTGACAGGTACCATACCGTAATCAGTGTACCGTATGGTACACTTTCTTTGGGGTGTCAGCTTTTCTGCTTGTGAATTTGTCTTATCTGAGAAATATAAGGCACCCCCCTAAAATAAGACGTAGCACAACTTTTGGAGCAAAAATTAATATAAAACAGTGTCTTATTTTTGGGGAAACACGGTAGTTGAGCTGTATCAGGGATAGATTGCTACTGGTGTGGTAGGCGGCTGCGCACAGTAGCAGCCGCCAGATTGTCCAATTTGTGCGTGACCACTTCAGTGCCAGTCCTTTGGGCGCCGCCATATTTTTTTTCTTTAATTTTTGTTATTTTTTGCTTCCTGTGCATGCACAGAAGCAAAATCTCATGAGGAGATGCTCGCACGTGAAAGACTTTGGAAATTTTTTGTTTCCACACATGTGCAGAAGCAAAATCACTCTAAGAGTGCATGTGTGCACATGAAACGATTCAAGCTGTGTGCACAGCGCACCAGTAGCAGCAGGTAAGAGCAATCCAACCCTGAGCTGTATGCATTCTTTTGTAATTACAGTACAGTATCAAGTAATCAGCAGAATACATATTGAGCAAGGGGGAGAAATGTTTACTGTCTTATAGTAAGCATAGTAAAATCAACTTCTACATAACAGCAACACCAGAGAGGTTATGGATTGTGTTGATTGGGCTTGACATCCAAGCTTGGAAAGTCTATTTGTCCAATGTAATTCAATGTCGGAAGTAATGGCAAAACAACCTGGTTGTGACAGAGATGTGAAATGATCAAGCATACCTAGGGATAATGATAGTTTTGGGATGTGTGTGCATGCTCTTCTAGCGAAAGGCAAAAGGCAAATAACGGTGTATAACCTGCTCATGAGTTTGACAGCAGAAAGTAGATCGGGGTTTCTTGGTGTTGTGGTTAGCTCTGGCCCAGCTCCTGCCCCAAGCAATGTGGAGGTGGATGTGGGGGAGGCATCCACATGCCGCAGGCCTGTTTTGCTTCCAGTAGAATCTGTCTCCTCTGACCAAGGAAGCGTGAGTGACAGGGAAGAGGGGAGTTTGGCAGACAGCCCAGGAGGAGATCAATCATCTGTATCATCCCTGGATTCTGAACAAGAATTAATGACACATCCATGCATGCGTACAGTGATGCATAGGAGACAACAACTGAAGGATTATTACAAGAGAAAATGAGGCCACCTGTGGTTGGGTGGGTCTGCTGTAATTAGTGCTACAGATAAAAGTGCAGCCTGGTGTGTTAGCCTCATGGCAGTTTATCTGATTCATTGTTTCGTCAAGATCGTGGTTTTTTGCTGTTCAGGATTGTGTGTGTAGACTCTCTGGACTTTAGAATTGGACTCAATTTCCCAGTTATTGGGTGAGCAATTGGATTGCATTTCACCTGTGCCTTGTGTGTACCAGAAAATGCCTTTGACATTTAAATAGGGAGCTGTTTCTGTTTTTCTGTTGATAAAAACTTTTGGGTTTTCCTTTTATTGTGTGGTGTGTGTCTTCCTGGACTAATTACCCTGTAATTACGGGCAGTTGAAACACACCGGCAGAACACTTAATAGGTTTCTGAATGATCTAGAATACATTATGAGAATAGAACAACAAGAAGTAAACTCAATTTTTTTTAAAAAAGTATTAAGGATGATTGATATTTTTATATTTATTTCTTAGTTTCATTATTGCTTATATGCAGTGGCTTGCAACAGCCAGTGTGCCCAGGTGCACAGCTCTGCTAGGTCTGGAGCTGTGCATGCGCACAAACGGCGATATATCAGTGATTTCCAAAGGTTTTTTGGCTTCCCCCCATGTGCAGAAGCAAAGAAATAGGGGAAAATTGCCCAAATGTCGCAAAAAATTGCCAAAAATCTCACACAAGCATCCTTGCGTGAGTGAGATTTGGGTGAAAATCGCAGATTTTTTGCTTCCGCACATGCACAGAAGCAAAAAAGCACAATTTCTCCAAAATCTTGTTCTCGCAAGGATGCTCACATGAGATTGCTATGTATGCACGCTGGATGCACACGTGCATGGAATGCCCCATCCGCGTCAGCAATTAGCAGCCCATCACAGCTTATGTGTAATTTTATATTTGTTTGTTTGTTTGTTTGTTTGTTTGTTTGTTTGTTTGTTTGTTTGTTTGTTTGTTTGTTGATGGATGGATTTGGATTTGGATTTGGATTTGGATTTGGATTTGGATTTGGATTTGGATTTGGATTTGGATTTGGATGCCGCCCCTCTCCAAGGACTTGGGACGGCACACAGCATATATAGTAAACATAACAATACAATAAATCCAATTAATACAATTGAAAAAAAATTTAAAATTCTAAAATATTTTTTAAAACATTCATTAACATTCACCCAATAAATTATGCTAAAAACACTTGTTGGTCAGTGGGAAGAGCTAATTACCCCAGGCCTGGCGACAAAGATGAGTTTTTAAACTCTTTCGGAAGGCAAGAAGGTTGGGGGCAGTGCCAATCTCCGGGGGAGCTGATTCCAGAGGGCTGGGGCTCCCACAGAGAAGGCTCTTCCCCTAGGTCCCGCCAATCAGCATTGTTTGGTTGATGGGACCCTGAGGAGACTAACCCTGTCTCCTCCTCTGTCTCCTCAGAGGAGACAATTTTTGAGTATTTGACAGTATTTGAGTATTTGAGCACTAAAACTGAATTGCTCATTGAGGATTTTTGTGTTGGACTTTGAAGTTTACAGAACATCCGATATAGATTTGTACTGCTCATGTAAGTTCTTCTAGTGCATAGAAGGGGGCTTGCTGGAAGTCATTGGTTCTACTCCAACCCCTATTTGCATCTGCCACTGTCTCTGTGGCTACTCTTACATACTTGACTCTGTTGATGGAGCTTTATGTTCTATGGGAAATAAAACAGATCCCACAAGCCTGAAGCCAGCCCATTCCTGTTTTACTGCATCAGTCTAATTGCCTATTTGATCCACTATACAATCTCCAATGCTGGGCAAGGGAAGCCGCTGGGAAACTTACAATCTGGGCATAGCGGAGACAGCTATCCCATCCTGTTACATTCAAGAGTTTGGCATCTTGTTTTGAAAAGCCTGAGCTTTGGCTGCTGTCAGATTGAACTAGAGAGTCTATGGGCTTAATCCAAACTGGCAGCTTTGATGGGAAAAGCAAGACTAAAAATGAAAAACAGACAGGAATAGAAAACAGGATATATCAAATACATGGAAGTAATTTAGAAAAGCATAGTAGGTTTCATTAACAGAGATAAGGCAGGAATACAGGGAGAGATAACAATATCAAAAGGCAAATGTAATAAAATATTTACTTTTGTTTGGGCAGAATTCAAGTGAGCAAAAAACTATAGCCCAAGTATTTTTTTTTTCAGGTTAATTAAGATTAAATTTGTTGTAAAATTCTTGGTGTTGCCTTGTGGGACATACTTTGATTTTACAAGTTGGTAATCATGTGTCTCTAAGCCAGTCTTCCCCACTATGGTACCTCCAAATATTTTGGGACAATAATTTCCAGCTTTCTGAAAATTACGGTAACTGTAAGATAACGCCTAGTATCTGGAGACACAAGGTTGAGCAAGGCTGACTTAAATCATTTTACCCCTGCTACTCCACTACTATCATGTTCTATCTGAACTGCTATGATTATTCATTACCTTTAGAGACTGTATTGTAAGGGTATTTCAAAGAGAATATATATTCAATCATATGACGACCCTCTTAAGTGTTCCATTGCCAGACATTCTACTGAAAGGAATGAAGCATATGGTCTTTTATGGTTTTTCAACTATAGAAGACGAAATGTCTTCTGGAACAGTTCTTTAATAGCATAGCTCCCACAAGCTCCTGCGTTTTAAATTAAATGCAGCAAGTATCTGTTAATGAACACACAGCGTTGACCCTATCTGAGCAAACATTTAAAAAGCTTTAAATTCACCTGGGTTTTGGAATTATCCCGACATTTGTCTCAAAGTAATCTGCTTGGTTTTAATGCAGCTGAGAGCTGCTTTGGACCTAAAGAGTTGAGAAGCAAGCTGTATGTTCAAATGTTTTGCATCAGCTATAATCCTGTATCTCTCTGTCATCCAGAATTGACATCCTGCCACTCACCTTTTTCCTCCCACTCCAAGAGAAAAAAACCAAACTTTCAATATGGAACTTGCTTATTTATCTACTCCCTGCCCCCACAGGGAAATTCTTTCAGAAATATAAGACCAACACATTTCCTTCTGCAGCACTTCCCTTAAAATCAATTTCGCTGCTCTTGAGAGTTGCAATAATAGAACAATAAAAGACTGGGACTGACTTCTTGAACATGTTTTCATGATGTGAAACAACTGCCACATAAAGGCCACTAAGAACAGCATCTTAATGGCAACTGCTCCCTGAGCAGGCCGTCCAGGAAGATAGTTTTTAGATGAATTGATCACCATATGGAAATAATTTTATATAGCTTCTGGAGCATCCATTTCCTGTGAGTAGGGACTATAATGGGCAGCAAATTCAATATTGTTGTATATCCAGCCAAGCAGGCGTTGTGGTTAGCTCTGGCCCAGCTCCTGCCCCAAGGACTGTGGATGTGGGGGAGACATCCACATGCCGCAGGCCTGTTTTGCTTTTGGTGGAATCTGCTGAGGAAGGCTCCTCTGACCAAGAAGACATGAGTGACAGGGAGGAGGAGAGTGTGGCAGACAGCTCAGAAGGAGATCAATTATCTAGCTCCTCCTTGGATTCGGAACAAGATTTAATGATACAGCCACGCATGCGGAGAGCGATGCATAGGCAGCAACAAGTGAGAGATTATTATCAAAGAAAATGAGGCCACCTGTGGTTGGGTTGGTCAGTGGTAATTAGTGAGGCTGCTATAAATAGCAGCCTGTGGGTTTGGCCATTGTGGAGGATTATTTGATCATTTTGTGTTTTGTGCCTGCCTTGCTGACTTTGACTTTTGTGTACTGATTTTCCCCGCTTTGAAACTAAACCAGAGCAAAGTGTGTATCACTTTGTGAAAGAAGAAGGACTGTGAATTGCCTCACAGCTGCAAGCTAAGTATCTCAGAACTGATAAGGGACTTGTACAAATTACCAGTTTGTTTGGAGACGAGTGCTCTTTGCTATACAAAAAGAGTTCTTAGTTTATTTGGATTTTCGGTATAAAGAACATTGTTTTGAATTTTCAAACGTGTGTGTGTGTCTGACATTTGTATCTGTGAATTTTCGGGAGGATTCTACCAGAGACCTCGACAGAACAGCAGGTTTGGGAAGATCAGAATTTGGAAATATGTTGTGGGGAAAATAAATAAATCTTGGGCACTGGAGATAAGCTTTTAATATAAACAAAATAGATATATTGCTCTTGAGTTAAAATGGTATATATAAAATATGCCCCCATTTTGGTGGAGGGCTGTGAATGTTGTCTGGTGGTGGGCACAAATCACTCAGCACTTGTTGTATGTTGTGTGTGTGTTTTATATTTTAAAATCAATTTTTAAAAATTACAAAAAAAAGCTTTTAATATAAATCTGTTTACTTTTCAACTGCTGGTTGATAGAAATAATAGTCAGCAAAGCTAATTTCCCGTCTGGATTGAGAAAGTGAATGCACATGTTAGGACAGTTTTCCTTTAGAAGTAGGATTTATGGTTTTCCTGAATTACAGGCTGACCGGTGAATTATTCAAGAATAATTGCAAGGTAATGTAGCCGAAACAAACTTTCGGCTTGGAAATAACAATCCTGAAAGCAGTGATCTCTGAACCCCCGGGGGATAAAACAAGCCCTGTATCTTTCTGGCGGCTCTCTACATCTCTTAATTAGACTCCCCCCTCCTGAATTAGACTTCAAATGACCACGTCACCTAAAGGGGACCTGGGTGATTTGCAGCCCGGTTGGGGCAGAGTCATTCCAAGGTCAAAGGCAGAATGATTGGGCAGAGCATCCTGCTGCTAATCGGGTAACTTGATTCCCATTCCACCACCACCCCTCTTGACTGCAGCTGATGGGAGGGAGTCTAGCTTCCCGAGGGGAGCAGAGGGCAGGACTTGGCACCATCTCAACCCAGAGGACTTCTCTCTTTTTTTTTTTGTATCCAGACAGCTGATTCCATTTATTTTTAATGAGCTCCCTTAGTCTGTGCTGTGAGAAGCAGAGTGCAGCACAAACAGCGGTTCCTCTTAAGCCAGCGACAGGCAGGAGAGACAGCACAGAGGCAACGCTATTCAGCTCTCCTGTCTGAAGGAGGTTTCCCTCTAATAGGCCCTATGACCTTCCCCTACAGTGGGGGACTTTCTTAAATGAAGCTTGAACGTAAAATGCAGTCGAGCACAGAGGAGGACAGCCGGATTGAGGATCAGTGGGAGAAATGGTAGGCGATCATCCGGTTGTTGGAGGGCCTGTGGGATGGGGGAGTCAAGATATTTCATATAACTGGGTGTATAGCATTTAAAAAGTAATTTGGCTTCCTTTCTATCCCAGTGCAGAGGTCTTCATTGGAATCCTATAAGGCAAGTTTGATTTGTTGTTGGCCCTTAGCCCATGTGTAAATTTGATTGCAAACTTTATATGTAATATTAAAAACTAAAATGCTGCTGTCCGGATTGAGCAAGGAGAAGGGATTCATTTAAAGTGCTATTAGTCCCCTCTTCCTCGTGAATGGCTATGCTCCAGAAAGGATTTCCTTATTTGCAAAATGAAAACAATTATCTGTCAATATAGTTCTTCCTTGATGCTCAAAGATGAATTGCAAGATATGCATGAAGGAGCCTTGTGCTAGAGACAAGGCATAAATAGATAAACCACCTTGTCAATTGCAGGGATGCAGTAACTCAGCAACCTCAAATAATCCCTTAAGTATTTTTTTTAATGATGCAGCATGTAGTTCCTAAGCACCCCAGAGGTAAACATATGGGATATTTTGAAATAATGATCTCTACTTTTTTCTGTTACAAGCAAGGAAGAATATGGGGTAACCATATGTTTGAAAGATTTAACATAATTAATATTACTGCTAGGGTTTGAAAGGCTGTTCTGACAGGCTTTTAAAAACTTGGCTTGCCCGTTCATGGAAAATATGACTATTGTAAAATCATGTCGTAAAATCTTGACTATTAATGGAAGAAATCTATCGAATCTTGTGATTTCTCTGATGTGGAAGATGGAATCAATATTTGAGGCAGAAATGGGTTGCTACCAGTTCGGACTAGTTTGCTCTAACTGGTGGCGGAAATTTGCCCCTGCTCGTTGAACCGGTAGCGATGGTTGGCCATGCCCCCCGAACCGGTCCTTTGGTTGCTGCTTCTTGAAAGTGGCTGGCAAAGAACCCTCTGCGTATCCACAGAGGCTCATTTTTGTGTTGTGATGCAGGTGAACACACACTTCTAATGCGATGCGAACCTGTAGGGAAGGTAAATAGAACTCAACCTGATTTGAGGATAATTGCATATATTCTCCATTGTTCCCCAGCTTTTCTTGTCTTTGTTGTTACCTGTTTAGGTATACTGTACTCTCCTTGAGATGAATAAGTTACATGTGATACCCTCCTTTTCTTAGTTATCTAAGGAAACATTGTTTGATTACAACTTCAATAATTATTTGCATGCACATTACTCATGGTATAAGGAATTTGTTGGCGAAGTAAAAAATCCCATCAAGTAAAAAAAGTGCTGAGGAAAGGTTTAGCTGGAGCCTACTGTGAAAGCTGCTTGGTGCATTAGTTCTGTTTCATCAAATATGTTCCTGTATATAAAAAACTGCCCACGTTTCCCAATGGGCAGGTTTTCTACACATTGATTTAGCAAAAGTGTTAAAGGACTTTAAAAAGCAATTGGGTGTAATCAGAGGAAGAAACTGATGAGATATGGTTGTAGCCTATGAATGGATGACCAGTGTACCCCTTTTAAATCTCCACCGAGGAGCAGAAACAATTGGACATGGCATTTCTAGTTCTCAATTTTGTATTTTGCTATTAGAATGCAGGCATTTTTCCTTAGGAAGAAAAAGGAAGAAGGTACAAGAAGAATAATTGTAAAAATATCTTTTAGAAAAATATTGGTACTTCCCTAGTATCTGGATGTAATATAAGGGGGGACTCTCTTTCTTGCAATGTACAGTATTTGTGTGTTTTCCCCTGCTTCTGTTTCTCTTCCCTGACACCTGACTTTAGCAAGGAAAGCAATTGTTCTGCAATGTCACACTTCCCATTCTCTTTTTAACTTAATAGCCCTTTTTTTAACTACTTAGGAAAAGTGCTAGTTGTTTCTGTACTTAGTAAGAATTCATTTGGGACGGGAATTCAGTTTGTTACCTCTGATATCCATACGAGTCAAGTAGATCTCACCAGAAGTGATAGACCAGTGATATTATTTTTCAAAATGCTATTTAAAATAAGTGACATTTCTCAAATCAAAAAGTGCATAGAGGACATTTGAACACGACTGCATCTTGTTCTGTTAGCTAATCTAAAAGCCACAGTAAAGGAAGAAGAATTGGAAAGAAACTTTTATTGATTCGTAGAACAATTATTCTAAGTATCCTGGCTCTATAATGCAGTTGGAGAAAGAAGCTCTACCCCTCTCTCGGTTTTTCTTTCCAGGTTTGCTGTTAGAACCTCACCAACCTATTGCTTTGTCTCCTAAATCCCTATGCAGACATGTTCAATCTTGTTTCTTTTAGATTATTTACAATACAACTCCCATCATCCCCTGTCAAAATAGAAAATGATTTTAATTCATCATTTATTATCTTGACAAGCATTTAATAAGAGCGGGAATTATTAAACTGTACACTTTTCAGGCCTGCGTCTTGCTTAGGGATAACTAGAATATTTATGTTATGCTGTTTGAATCAGAATATGAGAATTTGTGAGCATGGGAAAAAGAAACCTGCTTTCATTTCAGATATCAAATCAGGTTACAGTTTCCTCAGTGATAGAAAGCAAAGCGATGGGTTTTGCATCTATTTTGTTTTGTTTGACTTGCATGTCGCTTGCCATCTTTTTCTTCCCTTTATGGGTAATACAAGTAATGGGCAGCCAAAATTTTTACTGCCACACTGTGGGTGTGGCTTATTTTGTGGGTGTGGCTTGATGGTCATGTGACTGTGTGGGAGTGGCTTGCCGGCTGTGTGACCAGGTGGGAGTGGCTTGAACGATCACAATCGTTCAAGTTTACTGTTAAGTCCTCGACTTACAACCTCACCAGTGTCGCTCTCTGGGGTGACAATTTGCTTCGTGTTTCCCACGCTCTACTTCCTGGGTCTCCCCCCACCTCAGGCTGGGTATCTAGGCAAATGGGTGCCGATCGGCTGTTGAGAAAAGAAGGGGGAGGAAATGGGACCCCTGCAACTCCTGCTGGTTCTGATCTCCCTGCCGCTTTCCGAGAAGGAGGAAGAGGATAGGGGGGGGGGATAGTCAGCTGGAGTTGGGCACACAGCTTCATTTCCACCAGTGGAACTGCATTCCACCCCGTCCTGCCTGCTGCCCAACCCCTGGTAATATACATGTGCCATCACTGGACTAGAGTGTGATGGTCACAGCTGCAACCTCCTCTGGATTGATTATCTATCTATCTATCTATCTATCTATCTATCTATCTATCTATCTATCTATCTATCTATTTATTGTTAGAGTTGAAAGGGACCATGAAGGCCATCAAGTCCAACCCCCTGCCCAAGCAGGAACCTTATAGCACACCAGTGCTATAAGTGGCAGTTCAATGTTCTCTTAAAAATATCCAGAGTGTTGGAGTTCACAACGTCCTCTGGTAGGTTGTTCCATTGGTTGATCGCTCTGACCGTCAGGAAGTCCCTCCTTATCTCCATGTTGAATCTCTCCTTGGTCAGCTTCCAGCCGTTGTTCCTTGTCCGGTCCTCTGGTGCCCTGGAGAATAAATAATGGTCTCAGCCATTATTTATAATGAAAAGTTTTACAGTAGAACCCCGACTTACGAGACTCATTGGTTCCGGAAGGAGGCTCGTAAGTCGGAACGCTCGTATGACGAAACATTGTTTCCCATAGGAAACAATGTAAAGTCAATTAATCCGTGCAACAACAAAAAAAACCGCTGCCGCCGAACGCGGAAGTTAGCGTTCAGAGACAGCTGCGAAGCAGCGCGCGTGTTTTAAAAGGTTGCAGCTGGCCTGGGGGGCTCGGGGGGAAGCCCCCGAGCCCCTCAGGCCGGCTGTGACGTTTTAAAACACGCGCGCCGCTTCGCAGCTGTCTTCTGCATCCGGAACGCTAACTTCCGCGTTCGGATTCAGCAGAGAGCTGCGAAGCAGCGCGCGTGTTTTAAAACGTGGCAGCCAGCCTGGGGGGCTCGGGGGGAAGCCCCCGAGCCCCCCAGGCCAGCTGTGACGTTTTAAAACACGCGCGCTGCTTCGCAGCTCTCTGCTGAATCCGGAACGCTAACTTCCGCGTTCGGATTCAGCAGACAGCTGCGAAGCAGCGCGCGTGTGTTAAAAGGTTGCAGCCAGCCTGGGGGGCTCGGGGGGAAGCCCCCGAGCCCCCCAGGCCGGCTGTGACGTTTTAAAACACGCGCGCTGCTTCGCAGCTGTCTGCTGAATCCGAACGCGAAAGTTAGCGTTCCGGATTCAGCAGAGAGCTGCGAAGCGGCACGCGTGTTTTAAAAGGTTGCAGCCGGCCTGGGGGGCTTGCCAGCACCCCCCCCCGAGCCCCCCAGGCCAGCTGCAACCTTTTAAAACACGCGGGATACGAGCGCCAAGGAGCTGTCTCCTGAAGCCGAAAGCGGAAGTTAGTGTTCGGCTTCAGGAGACAGCTCCTTGGCGTTCGTATCCCGAATGTGAGCTCGGGAGGCGAACAAAAATGTCGCTCCCCTCCCAGCTCTTATCTCGAGTAGCTCGTAAGTAGAGCTGTTCGTATGTCGAGGTTCCACTGTACTTGTTTTGTACAATATTTATAAAATAATTATTTTAAATACAGAAGTAGAGGAAAATATGCTAAACCATTCCATGTAGATTAGGAATAGTGGCATTTTGTAGTCACATATTCAGATTGTACCAATTTGCTCTGAACTACAGTTTCTCGTTATAATAATGAGTCTTTTAAAGCACTTTAACCCCATCCCCATCTTTGGTTTTAATGTGAAGCTTAAAAGCTTTTGCTTGAATTTTAGATTAAATGAACTCAGTTGCTGTATATCCAAGCAATATGTCAGATTCAGTCTCATTTCTGAATTTGGCTCCTTTCAATAATTATAGATAAATGTAACCACAGCTTGTCCAGTTTGAGTGTCACACCGGGGTTGATGATAATCCAAAATGGAAACTTGTGATCTCTCTCTCACACCTTAGATGAGGGGAACACAACAAAAGTCACAACAGTTCACTCTTAAAATAATAATAATAATAATAATAATAATAATAATAATAATAATAATAATAATTTATTAGACTTGTATGCCACCCCTCTCCGAAGACTTGGAGCGGCTCATAACAAAATACAAAGCACAAATCTAATATTAAAAACAATTATAAAAAAACCCATTATAAAAAACAGTCATACCATCCAATTAAACCATACATAAAATGAAACAGCTAAGGGTCAGTTATGTCCCCCAAGCCTGGTGACATAGGTGGGTTTTCAGTAATTTGCAAAGGGCAAGGAGAGTGGGGGGAGTCCCGATCTCCGAGGGGAGTTGATTCCAGAGGGCCGGGGCCACCACAGAGAAGCTCTTTTCCTGAGGCCTGCCAGACGACATTGTTTCGCCAAGGAACCCGGAGAAGGCCAACTCTGTGGGACATAATCGGTCGCTGGGATTCGTGCGGCAGAAGGAGGTCCCAAAGGTATTCTGGTCCGATGCCATGTAGGGCTTTATAGGTCATAACCAACACTTTGAATTGTGACCGGAAACTGATTAGCAGCCAATGCAGGCCATGGAGTGTTGTAGAAACGTGGGCGAATCTGGGAAGCCGCACGATGGCTCTCGTGGCCGCATTCTGCACGATCTGAAGTTTCCGAACACTTTTCAAAGGTAGCTCCATGTAGAGAGCATTACAATAGTCGAATCTCGAGGTGATATGGGTATGAGTGACGGTGAGCCGTGACTCCCTGTCCAAATAGGGCCACAACTGGTGCACCAGGCGAACATGGACAAACGCCCTCCTCGCCACTAAATCCCACTTTACAAATCTGTATGAATTATCTTTTCCCAGTTTTAAGAAAAATAGATTCATTCCTCAAAAATAAATGGGTTAATTTATTTAAATTGGACCATTCTAGAACCAGGAGCAACTGGTAAATCAAGATCTTTGATTTACTTGACTATTGTCTTTTGGCAATAATTGCATATATTCACCTTAAATATTTTAATTAAAGTTCATGTTTGACTAAAAGATAGGCTGTTGCTCATGTTAACACTATATTTCTCTGTTCATGGGGGTGCAGTGCAGCAGAGCTAGAAAAGCTACAGCATTTCAGGTATTTCTGAGTTCTGGCAATTTAATGCTAATATGGCTCAAAACACAGATTAACTATAAGCCTTATGGCTCAGTTGCATCTGGAGGAATGCAGCTTGCTCAGAGATGGGGACAGCTTAAGACCAAAAATAGCTACACAAATTTAAATGGTACAGGGGTACCTCTGTTTACAAACTTAATTCATTCTGTGACCAGGTTCTTAGGTAGCAAGTTTGTAAGAAGAAGGAATCCATGTAAAAGTAAATAATGCGTGTGACTGGGAGGGTGGAGGCCCTGTTTCCTCCCAGAAGATTCCTAGAGAGGCCCCACAGAAGCTTCTCCCCACCTTTTCTGGCCCTGTTTCTTCCCAGGAGATTCGTAGAGAGGGACCACAGAGGCTTCTCCCTGCCTTTTCCAGCCCTGTTTCCTCCCAGGCGATTCCTAGAGAGGGCCCACAGAGGCCTCTCACTGCCTTTTCCGGCCCTGTTTCCTCCAGGAGATTCCCAGAGAGGCCCCACAGAAGCTTCTCTCCACCTTTTCTAGCCCTGTTTCTTCCCAGGAGATTCGTAGAGAGGGCCCACGGAGGCTTCTCCCTGCCTTTTTCGGCCCTATTTCCTCCCAGGAGATTCCTAGAGAGGCCCCACAGAGGCTTCTCCCTGCCTTTTCTGGCCCTGTTTCCTCCCAGGAGATTCATAGAGAGGCCCCACAGAGGCTTCTCACTGCCTTTTCCGGCCCTCTTTCCTCCCAGGAGATTCCTAGAATGGCCCCATGGAGGCTTCTCCCTGCCTTTTCGGTTACAGTTTTGGAGGCTCGGGTCTGTAAGTGGAAAATGGTTCTTGAGAAGAGGCAAAAAAACCTCAAACACCCGGTTCTTATCTAGAAAAGTTTGTAAGTAGAGGCGTTTGTAGGTAGAGGTACCACTGTACTTTATATAGCAGTGAGTCCTATGTGGACCTTCACTCGTAAAACACAAAACATCACAAGAAGCCTGACTTCTAAAGTTATTTCTTCTCATACATTTGATTGTTTTCCTTGATTGCTGTTGTGGCTATTCATTTGGACAATTGAAGCTTCCTTAAATTAAGGGTTTTCAATCTTTTTTGGGTTGTAGAAAGCAGCTAGAAAGATAGAGAGGTAGAGATAGAAATGGGTGAGAGAGGGAAATTTATGTATATAATTTCTTGTCAATTTCATAAGACGTTGTTAAAAAAACCTTGCCCTACACTACTGAGTACAGTGTTCTTATACATTGCAGTACTATCAATTTCCTCTTATAGTTACTGCTGAGGGAGGTATTACATTATAGAGCTAAAGTAGAAAAAATGAATGCAGATACTTTTCTATAGATAGTGTGAAACTGATTGATGTCTACTTAAATGGACTGAAGCCTGTGGTTATAGGGAAGATAGGAGAATGGGACTACCTCTGCTTTCTAGAAGTGATTGTTGATCAGGAAGGATTGTTTACTTTCAAAAACTCCGAAATCAAATATTGTATGTAGGAATGAAGAAACTCTGTTTTGATCCTATTGATCCTGACTGAGAGGAAATTGGGCTAAATAATGAAGCTATACCACAATAACCAAAAAATATATCTATGATACTACTAGGGATCCCAAAATGCAATGGCCTTTCAGCATTGTTGGAAGAAATGTCCATCTGAGTTCAGTTCCAAGTGGAAAGAAAGATTTTTGAAAAATTGTGGCTTATTGGAAAGATGGATTTTAATGGTGGACAAGACCAAGGTCCTGGGCCAAAAAGCACGTGGAGCACCGGTGGTGATGGTGGTAGAGAGGACCTCTGTTCAGCTTTGAATTTGAGCTTGCATTCTGATTAATTGTCAGACTCCCATAGGGCTATGTAGGCGTAACTTTGTAGAAGCTTTTAAGTCCCAAGCTTGGTTGAATCTTGCTGGGTGATGTAATCCCCCCTGGTGCCATGTGGTGATTTCTGTTGCTAAATGGGGAGAGGGCTAATCCTGTCCTGAGGGCCCTGTCTTAATCCCATTACCTTGGTGTTGGAGGGGGGGCAGGGAACTGTATGGAGCTTGTATTTAAAAGATTTAAGAGATTTAAGATTTATTAGATATGTATGCCGCCCCTCTCCGAAGATGTTTCTTTGTTTCCCACTCACAGAAATATAATATTCTGCCTTTTTAATATTTCCTAAAACATTTCATTCTCCTAGGACGGGGTGGGTGCTAATTTTCTTCAGCATGTGCTGCTTCTTTTATAATTACAAAATGTGTATCTTCTGCACATATTATAAATTGAGCAGGTAAATTCTATACAGCAATTTATGTTTAAGAAATAAGTACCTTTGCTGCTTCTTAGAGGCCTCAGGCATCCTGTTTTGATGGCATCACAGATACTGTATTTCATCACCTAGAACTGCCTCTCCATCCATGGCCCTTTGATCTCATGAAGTTGTCCCTGAGTGTTTCAATAGTTGAGACAGTTTATTTCTGGCTCTGCTGTGGTATTCATTTGATACCACTGCAAGGCAACATTGCTTAAAAAGGATCTATGAGTGAGCTATTTCCTTTGTTGCAGATATTCTTGCCTCATTCCTCCTCCTGGTTCCAAGTCCAACTGCATTAGCAGTTTTTTCAAGCAAAGAAAATGGCTTGATGGCTGTTTGAACACATACATACAGTCTAGAACCTCTTGAGATTTTTTGTAGACCCTGTAAATTAATTCTATATGAAGGATTATTTTCCCCTTCTTACTGAACTTCATCAGTTCTTATATATTTGTTTTCTCTGATGGATAATTGTGTCCTATTTTGTGTTGTCTAGGCTCACCCATGACATCAGTCTAGAAGAGTTTGAAGATGAAGATCTTTCTGAAATCACTGATGAGTGTGGAATCAGCCTGCACTGTAAGGACAATTTGGCCTTACGGGTAAGAGCATCGCCGTTACCCTATTTATTCCTGGTGATATAATTGGGGATGTGCAACCCACAATCCTGCCCTTTCTCAATTCCGAAACCTGGATAAGAAGGAAGTACTGTGTTTTTGGAGTATAAGATGCACCTTTTTCTTTCCTAAAAGAGGATGAAAATACATGTGCATCTTATACTCTGAATGTAGCTTTTTTTGAAGTTTTTCTTCCAGCCCTAACTAGCTGCTAACGATCTTCCCAGCTCTTACTTTGCAAGCTCTTTCATTGTTTCTCTCTGCAAAGAATGTTTTCCAACCTTGACTTTTTAGAGTTTTCTTTCATTCTCTATTTGCTTTGAATGTTTCTTTCCAGCCTTAGCCAGGTGCTAACGATTTTCCCAGCTCTTAATGGCTTGCAAGCTCTTTCATTGTTACTCTCTCCAAATAAGGTTTTTTTAAAAAGCTCTAACCAGAGGATAAAATAATGTGCTGAAGCTGACCAAACTAAGGATACTAGCCAGATGAATACCTGGTAGGCAGATTCTTTTCCACATTTTCCTCCCCAAAAACTAAGGTGTGTCTTATACTCCGAAAAATACGGTCCGTTATTTTAATCCCAGGGGGAAATTATATCAATATCTTCCTTGAGTAACTCATTTTTCATTTCAATTTTTTTTAAAAAAAGAGTATCAGTAGATCAGCCTCTCCCTCCCCCTCCACCTGGTGTCCTTGGTCAGGTTGTTTGGGAATGTAGCAGTTGAAATCCAACACATCTGGTAGATCTCAGGCTGGGATTACTTAGGATGAAACCAAAGTCTGAATTTCCTTGCCTGTTATCTCTGTGTGATTCCTTATACTGCCGTTGAGGCCTGTGTCACCCTGGGGCACCATTACTGCAATGCACTCTGCCTCGACTGCATCTGGAAGAATTCGGGCATGAAGCAAATGCAGGTACTATGCTTGCTTTTATGAAGTCAAATTTTAGGCACGGCGGCTCTAGTCTGGGACTCATTCCCAGATGCAGATGGAGGATATAGCCTTGATCTGTGCGGTTTTTCATCCTCAGAGAAATTGCCCTCTGTCAGATCCAAAGCTACTCTGCCTCGTGAATGTATAACGAACAGTAAGTCACAATGCAGTTGGTTTGTTTTCATCCAAGATTTAAATTAAGAACTTCTTATATGAAGGAAGAAGAGAGATGTTTGCTTAATGAACTAAGATCAGTAATATCCTTATAAATATATCCCCCCAGATATCAGAGTTGCCCCCACCCTCCTTGCCTTTCGCAAGCTCCTTAAAACTCACCTCTGTCGTCAGGCATGGGGGAATTGAAATTTCCCTTCCCCCTAGGCTTACAGAATTTATACATGGCATGCTTGTATGTATGAGTGGTTCTTTAAATTGGGGTTTTTTAGATTGTTTTTAATATTAGATTTGTTTACATTGTCTTTTTATATTGTTGTTAGCCGCCCCGAGTCTTCGGAGAGGGGCGGCATACAAATCTAATAAATAAAATAAAATAAAAATAAATAAATAGGTAATGCCTTATTTTTTTTCAAGTTGAAAACATATTTATTTTATTTATTGTTAGAGTTGGAAGGGACCATGCGGGTCATCAAGTCCAACTCCCTGCCTAAGCAGGAACCCTATAGCATCCCAGCCAAATGGCAGTCCAATTTCCTCTTTAAAATGTCCAGAGTATTGGAGTTCACAACGTCCGCTGGTAGGTTGCTCCACTGGTTGATCGTTCTGACCGTCAGGAAGTTCTTCCTTATTTCCAGGTTGAATCTCTCTTTAGTCAGCTTCCAGCCATTGTTCCTCGCCCTCCGGTGCCCTGGAGAATAAAGTGATCCCCTCCTCTCTGTGGCAACCCCTCGTATACCTGTAGACTGCTATCATGTCCGCTCTGGCCCTCCTTTTCTCTAGGCTATCCATGCCCAGTTCCCATAGTCTTTCTTCATAAGTCTTGGTTTCTAGTCCCCTGATCATTTTGGTTGCTCTTTTCTGCACCTTCTCCAGAGTTTCAATGTCTTGACCAGTGTGGTGACCAGAACTGAACACAGTACTTCAGGTATGGTCTGACCAGGGCATATGATTTAAAGCATACATTATGTTAAGTTATGATTTAACTTGCTGCAAGCAAGAACTAAACCATATTATAACTATTTCCCTCGGTATGGCTTGTTAGCTGTGGCTTCCCAAAGAAGGACTGTCAACGCAATTGAGAGCTGCCAGCTGCCATGATGACATATGATTCCTTTCTTTCAGACAAGTACTTAGAATCAATGGTGGGCTTCTGCCTGTACAGCTAATTGTGCGCAGCTCCGTTGCTCTGGTGCTCAAATGTGGGATCCAATGCAATTTTGCTTCCCACACCGATGCATGAGTGTGTGCGTTTTGGCTTTTTTTAAATATATATTTTTAATTGATTTTTAACAATTTTAAAATACACATAACATAAATGTGTTCATTTTGGCAAGTTTTTTTGCTTCCTCGCCTGCACGGAAGCAAAAAAACTTGCCAAAATATGTGCGCGCATGTGAGATATTGCTTCTTGCACAGGTGCGAGAAGCAAAATTGTGCTCGATTCCCCATTCACACGCCAGAGCCGCAGAGCTGCACACAATTAGTGGAACTCACCACTGGTTAGGATATGTGTCTCACATGTTTTTCATATCTATGCTTCATGTTGCTAGAGAACATAGAAGTGATGACCATTGCCAATACCAGACCAGCAAGGATTCAAGCCAGATTAACAGCCAATATGTTTTTTAAAAAGAGTTCTCCCTAATATCACCTATCTGATGTTATTATTTATAGCTGGTAATAATGGGTGGGAGGGAAGCTGAAGGGGGGCAAATCTACTAATCACTGCCTTTGTATTGTCCTTAAGTACTGTAAAGCCATGAAGAATTTATTTGCAAGCCTTATTGTTTAGGCAGATTAGATCTCAGCTGTCAGGGTAGAACAAATTATACTGGTTATCTCTTCTGCTGACTCAAAAACTAGAGAGAGGCACACATTAGCATACCATGAAAAAGAGTGGCATTGAAACAAGGTTGTCTCATGTAAACCAGAGTGCAGTCCAAGTAAGGCATTTGTACATTAGCGTTCCATCAAGCCCTTACGAAGAAGGAATTCTATAGTATAGGAAACTCTAAAGTACACCAAAGAGGAATTTTGGTTCCTCCTGCACTGTGTAAGTGCGCCACGCGCACAGTGCCCAAAACTTTTTTGGGGGGTAGCCGAAAATAAGGTGGCAAATACACGCACAGTGCCAAAAACTCAGCTTCTGTGCATGCTCAGAAGAAAAATTAAAAAATATATATTTTAAAAGATGGTGATGGACCAGCACCAACTGAACTGGATCCATGACATCATCATGACATCACCTGCGGATTGCTACTGGTTCAGATGAACTGGACTGAACTGGGAGGAACCTACCCCTGGATCTCACCCATTTTAATTGGCCTTACTGGTACCAGAACATTCAGATTTCAAAATATGAATGTGACTCGCAGTAAAGAAATTTTAGAAGGGAAAATGTGTGAATTTTCTGGTATCTCCTTATTGTCAAATGAAGCTCAGCCTAAATGTTTTATTTAGAAAGTACTGAAGAACTAAATAAAAGTTTCAAAGTTCTTCTATTGTCAAGAAAGCGTGTGGTTTTATAAATGATACAGTGAATATTTCAAGTCACATGAGAAAATAGTGAACTTCCAGTTAACACATTTGAATTTCACTATTAGCAACACAATAGCTATTTACTTAATTTCAGTAGCTGCCTGTCTCAATCCAATTCACTCTGGGCACAGAACAATAATGAAAAAGCTATATTGTTTTGAGACCAAGCATTAAAAAGATACCCAGAGAAGAATAAAGGCATATTTTCTAGAAGTCATTCAAAAAGTGATTTCAGTAGCAATGTCTTTTAATGAGAGAACCTGAACATCAAACAAAAAATATATTTGAAGTAAACCCAGAGACAGGGTTAGGTGAGAACGGTTCCTTTATTTCAGCTCAGTAGGTAGACCGTCTGCTCTACCTGGGAGAAACCGCTTCTTTTATACATTTGCGGTTCCCGCCAGAGAGAGAGCAGCCGCGTCTGAGCCAATCAGGAGCGACTTCCTGATTCTCGCTCAGACAGCGTTTCCACACGGAACCAAACTATTTACAAGGATACAACACCTCTCCCTCCTTAGTCAGGATACATCAATCACGAAAGCCACGTGACGAAGTCCTCCAATCTGCTGGGTTTTCGCGAGGCTCGCTCCGACCTGCGCAGTTCAATTGAGTCCTCGCTGCCGATGGTGGAGGTCAGTTCGTTTGCGCTTTCCCGGTGCGTCTGGGGCCTGGTTTGGGCTCCGGCCTGCTGGGTTGATCTGACCGGCACAAGACCGACCTCGGAGGATGAAGATGGTTCGGCGTCGCTGGAGGATCCTTCCTGACCCGATAAGTCCATTTGCCAGTCTATTAAATCGGGTTGCGCGTTACAGTCTGTTAAAGTGGGAGAATCTGTTTCAGCGGGTTGTTCCGATGAGTTTCCCATGCGCTTACGTACATGGTCAATGTGCCGCTTCCACATTCGACCATCCTCTAACTTAACAATGTATGTTTTTGGAGCGGTCTGTTGCACAATTTTTCCTTTCATCCAATTTACACCCCCATCAAAATTCTTTACAAACACATTTTGCCCCAAATACATTTGTCTCTCAGGGTTCACATACATAGGATTTTTGGTACAAAACCTTGGGTGTAACCTATCCAGGGGGGACCTCAGTTTCCTTCCCATCAGTATCTCAGCAGGGCTTATCTGCGTGTGAGAGTTTGGGGTAATATGCTGGGTTAACAAAAACTGGTCCAAATTTTGTTGTACATCTCCAGGGCCTGATCTGCGTAAAGCTTCCTTTGCCACCCGAACATAACGTTCTGCCAAACCATTAGCCCAGGGTGAGTAAGGTGAGATGAGCGCATGTCTGATTCCTAAATTATCTAAGAACAATTCAAATTGCCTGGCTGTCAATTGGGGCCCATTGTCAGACACTAAGATATCAGGACAACCATGGGTGGCAAACAAACGGCGCAGTACCTTAATGGTGGCACTTGTAGTTATATTGTTCATTGCTATGATTTCCACCCACTTGGAAAATGCATCAACTACTATTAGAAAGTATTGTGACCCCACTGGCCCTGCAAAATCAATATGGACCCTGGACCACGGCCCTGCCGGTTGTTCCCACTCTGCTGGAGTTGTTTTGGGGGGGTTAGGCCGTGACTCTTGGCATGGATCACATTTGGCTACCCAGTTTTCAATATCAGTGTCCAAACCTGGCCACCATAAGTGCCCCCTAGCTAGGCCCTTCATCCTGACAATCCCAGGATGGCCCACATGTAACATTTTGAGTACTTTGGTCTTTAGAGTTCCAGGGATGATTACTCTATCACCCCACAACAGGCAACCTTTCACATATGACAATTCTAGTCTTTTGGTTTTGAAATCACACAATTCAGGTTCCACAGAGTCGTTTTACCACCCCTTAAGTACACAGTTTACCACCTTTTTTAGGATTGGGTCTTGCTGCGTGTGTGCAGCCACTTCCCTTGCAGTGGTTAGTGGGTTGTCTTCAAGTTCTATCATTAGGACATCAGCAGACAGGGCAGGGTCCTCTACTAACTCTGCCATGGGGCACCTACTGAGATCATCTGCGTGGTTGATGGTTTTACCCCCTTTATGAATGAGCTCGTACTGGTATCCTGAGAGGAAAAGGGCCCATCTGATTAACCTTGGGGACATAAATGGGGGAGTAGGTTTGTTGGGGGCTAAGAGGCCTAGTAAGGGCTTGTGGTCTGTAACCAATTCAAAACTCTTGCCAAAGAGGTAATTATGGAACTTCTTCACTCCTGCCACTAAAGCTAGAGCCTCCTTATCGAGTTGGCTGTAATTCCTCTCAGTATTGGTCATTGTTCTCGAAAAGAAGGCAATTGGGGCCTCTGTATTATTTGGCAAAACGTGTGCCAAGACCCCTCCCATGCCATATGGGGAAACATCGCACGTAAGCCTGATGGGTAGCGAAGTACTATATTGGACTACCACACTTTTAGAAGTTAGCAACTGTTTAATTTGTATAAAGGCTTCGTGTTCAGTTCTCCCCCATGTCCAAGGGGTTTCTTTCTGGAGCAAACGGTGTAGAGGCTCTGCTGCTGTTGCCTTCTGTTTTAAAAAGACGGAGTAAAAGTTAAGAAGGCCTAAAAAAGCTTGCAATTCTGTCTTATTTTGTGGTTCTGGGGCTTCTCTAATGGCTCTCAATTTTTCAGTAGTGGGGTGGATACCTTCCCCATCGATTTTATAACCTAGGAATTCTACACTGTTGGTTCCCCACACACATTTGTCAGGTTTGATTCTTAGCCCTTTGTCCTGCAGTCTCTGAAGTACTTCCCTTATTCTTTTGTTGAGCTGCTCTTGGTTTTCCCCTGCAATTAAGATGTCATCAAAATAGGGAATGGCCCCTTTAATCCCTGATAACAACCGTTCCATTATGCTTTGGAATATCCCTGGGGCTATGCTTACTCCAAACTGTAATCTGGTACATTTAAAGGCACCCCTGTGGGTTACAATTGTCTGTGCGCGTGCTGTCGGTTCATCGACAGGGAGCTGCTGGTAAGCTTGCGCTAAATCGATTTTTGCGAACCTTTTCCCTTCCCCCAGGGAGTGAAGGAGCTGTTGTACCACAGGAATGGGGTAAGGGTGATGTTGGAGGGCTTTGTTGAGCGTAGATTTATAGTCAGCGCAAACCCTTAAGGAGCCATCAGGTTTCAGAGGCGTGACTATGGGTGTTTCCCATGGCCCCTGCTCTACAGGAATTAAAATGCCTTGGCTTATGAGCTTATCCAGCTATAGGTCTAGTTTGGGGAGGAGCGGAAGGGGTACCCTGCAAGGTTTGAACCGTACAGGCGGGACCTTGGGGTCAATAGAAAACGAGATAGGGGGCCCTTTATACGATCCCAAGGTGGGGCTAAACACTTCTGGGAATTCTTGTAAAAAGTTAGGCATGCTATCAGAGTTAACAGTACAAATACCAGAAATTTCAATTCCCAAAGGTTCCATCCAAGCCAACCCCAGGAGGGAGTGTTTAGCCCCTGTAATAACAATAATTGGTAGGGTACATTTAACATTTTTAAACACGATAGGTACATTCACTTGGCCTAAAACATGAATTATTCCCCCTTGAAAATCTCTAATTACCAACGAGGTTTGTACTAGCTCAGATTTGGAGAGGTTAGGCATATATAGTTTAAGCTTTTCCCACGGCATAATGGTGTATTTAGACCCCGTATCAAGTTCCATAGAACATGGTTTGTTATTCAAAAGCAGGGAAATTACAATTTTGCCCCCATTTTTTGTTGCCGTGTTATTCACGGAAAATTGATTGTTACCTCTTGAGTAGTCGCGGTTAGCGGTTGGGTAGTTCTTGCGGCCGGAAAACCGGAAGGACCGGTTTTCGCGCGGTTGAGGTGTTTGATTCTGGAAACGCTGAGGACGCGGGGTGGAGAAGGCTTCTTCAGGCACAGCTGCTCTGCAGGCTTCGGCAATATGGCCACGTCGGTTGCAGCGGCGGCAAATGGCGTCCCGGAAAGGGCATCGTTGGCGCGGATGGTTTCCTCGGCAGCCGGCGCAGGGGGCGACGGGGCGAGGGTGCCTGGGATGTCTTGGCTGGTCTTGTTGCAGCAGGAAACAGCTGTCCTCGTTGAGAGCTGGTGGGCTGAGGTCGTCTGGGGCCTCGGCGCGGGAAAGCGAGGAGTCGATCTTGGCGATGACCTCCCGCTTGTCGTGCTCCTTCAGTTCCTTGGCAGCAGCGTCAGCGACCTCTGCGGTTTGAGCCAGCTTTATTACTGCCTGTAGGGTCGGCTCGTCTTTGGTGAGGAGTTTGTTCCTGACCGTGGCATTTCTCATGCCGAAGATTAAGGCATCGATGAGGCGAGCTTCCGGGTTATCAAACTTGCATTTTGCAAGCACCGTTCGAAGTCGCGTTGCGAATTGATTGATGGATTCCGATTCGAGCTGAGCCATTCTGGAAAATTGGTGCCAGAAAACGACGGCTGGTTTCGTTGGCTTGAAATGGCTCGCGAGCTTGGCTTGCAGGACGTCCCAAGCGAAGGATTTGGCTGGCAGCGGGTCGGTGAGTGTCTGGGCGAGGTCGAAGATTTCTGGACCGCAGTAGTTTAGGAAGATGGCCCGCTTTCATTCGGCGTCGGCGTCCCTTATTCCCGCTGCCTCGAGGAAGATCTCGAACTTGACTATGTAGGCGTCCCAGGAGGATTTCTCCGGGTCGAAGAACTCGGGAGCCCGGCTGATCTGTAGGTTGTTCATTCTGCACGCGTGGTTCTTCCGTCTGTCGTCGCCAGTGAAGTAAACCCAGAGACAGGGTTAGGTGAGAACGGTTCCTTTATTTCAGCTCAGTAGGATAAGTGACTTCAGCGGAGACCGTCTGCTCTACCTGGGAGAAACCGCTTCTTTTATACATTTGAGGTTCCCGCCAGAGAGAGAGCAGCCGCGTCTGAGCCAATCAGGAGCGACTTCCTGATTCTCGCTCAGACAGCGTTTCCACACGGAACCAAACTATTTACAAGGATACAACAATATTAATCACCAAAGTTGCAAAAAATCTATTAAAATTGTGCTTAAAAAATGATGAGAAAGAACTACGTGAACACATTAAAAATCTTTATAATATAAAAGAAAAATATTAACATATAATTAATGCCTTTTCTTGTAAAGAAGGAAAAAATTGCCTTGAAGGAGCTCACATAATATGTTAGAGTTGGGAATTTTTTTAAAAAAAAAAGCTACAAATAATCTATAGTCATTAAATACAGAACTTGTTCTATACAATAAAAACTGATTTCAAATAACTTCATAAATGGTTGAAGTCCTTTATTCAAAACTGAAAGATAAGTTAGGCATCTTATTTGCTGAAAAATATGAGAAACCCGTTGGAGGTTTTATATCTTTATAGTTTATGTGAGTGGAGTTCAAATCTTTGAGATGCTGCTGCTATAGCACACATTTTCTTTTATTTAGGTGGAAGAAATAGTTGGCTATTCATACAATAAGTCCAGGATTGTTTACACTGAACTTTTAAGCTTCAGAGTTATAACATGAAATACAATGCCCTACTGTAGAATAAAAGAAAACCTGTTGGTTTCTAGGACTGTGTGACTGGAGTGGACAATACAATAGATGCATAACAATTGTAGAATTTCTCAGAGCTTTTTAAAAGAAAGTCCAATTCTTTAAATTCTTCTGGAACCTGTGAAGAGGGAGTTAGATTCTTGACGTGTATTATTGCAGACAGTGAAGTTTTGGCTATTTGTCCCCTTGTCACCAATTAATCAAGTCTTTAGTTGAACATCATGACATAGATTGCTGCTTCCTCACTGTTAATGGCAATTTTAAGCAATTAAATTGAGAGATTATCTGTGCCTGCGTTTCTGTATCTCTGAACAGGTGTTAGGTGTGGCCTGCGCAAGGACAAATGTTGTTTACCTGTTGTGGGGCCAGGGAGGCAAAGAACCACTTCAAGTGATCTTTTATCAGCTATTTTGCTAGTAAAGTAAAATTTTAGTATGGTAACATCCACTTTGCTCGAACTTACCATATTTTACAGACTATAAGATGCACTGCTGTATAAGACACACCAAGAATTCAAAGTGGTAAGAACAAAAAGGATTTTGTCCCCACAGGGCCCCCAGAGCACTCTGCAAGCTTCCCAAACCCTCCAAGCACCCCGTTTTTTGGAAAAAGGACCTATTTTTCACCCATTTTGGTGAAAACTGGGCACACAGAGGGTTTGGGAAGCCTGCAAGGTGCTCCTGAGAGCTGGGGGAAGGCAAAATCACCCCACCTCTGCAAAAATGGCCCATTTTCACCCATTCTTTGCAAATATGAGATGTACAGAGGATTTGTGAGACCTGCAGAGTGGTCCTAGGGGCTGGGGGAAGGCAAAAACACACCTGTCTTTGCAAAAAAAAGGGACATAAAAAGGGTGAAGATTGGCTATTTTTGCAAAAGATGGGTTGAATTTGCCTTCCCCCAGCCCTCCGGAGCAGGCTTCCCAAACCCTCTGAGCACCCAATTTTTGCAAAAATGGGATGCCGGGGCAGGGCTTCAGGAGACCACAAATGGCTGTATTCAGTTTATAAGATGCTCTGACATTTCCACCCTCTTTTTGGGAGTGGAAAGGTGCATCTTATACTCCAAAAATATGGTAATTAAATTAAATCTGTTTAAAGTAGAAGGTGCACAGGGACATTGTAAAGCATGTTACATGTTGTCAGGTAAGTGCCATTAATTTTTAATTTAAATTTCATTTATTTTTTAAAATAAAAAGTGCTAAGGAGGACTCCAGTCAAATAGATCAAACATTTTCAACTTGAGAAGCCAGGGATGTTCTGTAAGAGACAAGGGTGGGGGAATCATTTGAACACTTTTTAAAAGACATCGGAGCATTGCCTCTTGATCAAGGGTTGTGGGAAATGTTTATTTTAACAAAGAGATTCCCCAGACTTAAAAAATTCCTAAAGCCTCTCAACTAGACTGCTATTCATTGATATCTGGAGTTAACAAATGTATTTTTCTTTTTGATAAATGTCTTCAGAAGAGCAAACGAAAAATAATTCTCATTGAATGTATACCTGTAAATCTTGTTACAAATAGAACAACATATACACTGTAAAATTAGAACTTGTATTTGTTTATTGTGAAGAACACCCAGGTATAATGTATGTCCATATATATGTCAGAGCTAATGAAAAAGACTGAGACATTGGATAGGAATTGTAGTATAAGATAATAGAGCACTACTGGAAAAGAAATGTTTTGCAAAAATATTAGCCCAAATAGCAAGACAGTTTTGACAGTTAAATAACCATCTAGTTATTGCATTGTTTTAGTACAGACTAGGGGAGGGCTCTCCAAACTTGGCAACTTTAAGACTTGTGGACTTTAATTCCCAGAATTCCTCAGTCAGCTTAGCAAGTATCTCCAACCTTAGCAACTTTAAGACTTGTGGACTTCAATTCCCAGAATTCTTCATCCAGTTCAGCTTAGCTGGCTGAAGAATTCTGGGAGTTGAAGTCCACAAGCCTTAAAATTGCCATGGTTGGATAGCCCAGGGCTAGAGGAGGTTCATCTTCTGTGTTGTGAACCCACTCAGACTTTGTGTTTATTGGAACCGTATAAAATACTGTGAAATAAATAAATAAAATGTGCCAATGCTTGATCAAAAGGGTCCAACTGGAAATCTTCCAAATGCCCTTGTTCTTAAACAAAGCTAAGTGTTCAGGAAATATGCTTGACACAGGTAATTATTTCTACTACTATCTATTACAATATTATGTGAACAAGCAAGAAAGTGAGCTGGTAACATAATGCAAACTCAGTAGCTGCTTTATTAACAGATTAACAGAGTTGGAAGGTACCTTGCAGATCATCTAGTCCAACCCAGGGAAGTATTAATACCACTCTACTACGCCCTGGTCAGACCAAATCTGGAGTATTGCATCCAGTTCTGGTCACCACATTTCAAAAGAGACATTGAAACTCTGGAGAAGGTGCAGAAAAGAGCAACCAAAATGATTAGGGGACTTGAAACCAAGACTTATGAAGAGAGATTGCTGGAACTGGGCATGGATAGCCTAGAGAAAAGGAGGGACAGAGGGGACATGATAGCTGTATACAGGTATATGAGGGGTTGCCACAGAGAGGAGGGAGCCACTCTATTCTCCAGAGCACCAGAGGACCAGACGAGGAACAATGGCTGGAAGCTGACCAAGGAGAGATTCAACCTAGAAGTAAGGAAGAACTTCCTGACGGTCAGAGCGATCAACCAGTGGAACAACTTGCCTGCGGAGGTTGTGAACTCCCCAACTCTGGACACTTTCAAGAGGAGATTGGACTGCCATTTGGCTGGGATGCTTTAGGATTCCTGCTCAGGCAGGAGGTTGGACTTGATGACCTGCATGATCCCTTTCAACTCTAACAATAAATAAATGAACGAACAAACAAACAAACAAACAAACAAACAAACAAACCCACTGCCCAAGCAGGAGACCCTGCATCTGTCTCTACCTAGGATAGAACCTACAACCTCCTGATTGTGAGGCAAGAGCTCCATCTCTAGGCCACTGAAAACTAGAAAGGTAGAATATACTGGTGTAAATGGAATAAAGGAAAGTAGCTATTTGGCTAAGAAAGTGTTGATTTAAAATTGTCAGAATATATGATATATAAGAGATGGTCATGGATCCGATTGATTTCAGATTAATAAATTCCATGCAGTTGCAACACATAATAGACAAAACAAAAAACCACAGGGTGTTTTTACTGATAGAAAAAAGTTAATCATCCAAATTAGTTGAAAGCCAAGTCAACCCAAACAATCTACGGTAGGGCTGTGCAGGTTTTATTTCCAGAATGTGGTTTGGAGTATGTAGGAGTACACCTTAATGCAGATCACCTTTTCCTGGTATCACATAGCAGTTGTAAAAGGAAATAATCCCAGGGAAAAGTCCCAGCTACTTTAAAGCAGTGAGGTGTCATAGCCTCATTCCTGTTTACTCTGAAGTCGCTTTGGAAATACTGTAAACTCCAAAGTGCTTTGAACCTGGTCTGTAAAGTTTATGAATTTTCCAAAACTCTTCACAAAATAAAGTGAAAAGAAAGTGGAAAAAGATAGGTAGGGCAGAAGAGTTAAAAAAGAGGGAAGGGTTTCATAGTTTTAAAAAATTTGAGACTCCACTGATGCTTGATCATTCCAACAATCTAGTAATTCACTGTAGCTGGAGACTGATCATGTTCTCAGCAACCTTCCCTAAAAGCAGAAGGTTGAAAGCTGGACAAACTATTTTCCAGATCCAGCAATGATCTCTTGAGGGGGACGATGGAATCAACCCTTCCTCTCAAAGAGGCATTAACCTTCACATGGATCAGCTCACAAGCCTGCTTCCTGCATGCTTTGGGGAACTGGGATGGACAAGGGTTTAAAATAAAGGTGATTGTACCCACAACTCTGAGGATCTCCCTCCCTTTGAATTAACAGTTCAAACCATCCCAGATACCATTAAAACAGTGGTTCTCAACCTTTCTAATGCTGCGACCTCTTAATATAGTCCCTGATGTTTTGGTGACCCCCAACAATAAGTCTAGTGCCAACTCTTCCAACAGAGCTTTAAGCTAATTTGCAGGAAGGTCAGAGGGACACCCCCATTGTAAACACCTGATTGGTTGGATTGTAAAAATATGTTTCAAAGTGCCAGAATAGAAGCTTTAGTTCCTAACACCATGGGAAATTTGTCTTTTCCCATGGTCTTAGGTGACCCCTGTGAAATGGTCGTTCCACCCCCAAAGGGGTCCCAACCCCCAGGTTGAGATCCACTGCATTCTCTTTGTCACTGCCTTTGCTCCGATGAATTATTTATTTTAAAAAAGCTTCCAGCCTCATTTAGCTCAGTACATGCCAAATGTGTTGTACACAGGTGTCTGTAGACTATGTCAAAAAAATTCAGTATGTTGGCTGCATTTATCTGATCTTTGCTTTGTTCTTTATTTACATATGTTGTGAATATGTGCATGTAAAAAAGGGATGGGAACTCAGTTACACTCGAGTCCTCGGAGAGGGGTGGCATATAAATCCAATTAATAAATAATAAATAATGAATGCACAATCATATCCCAACTATGTTCCAACTCTTTTGAGTGCCTCCCCCCTCTTTTGCATTTTAGATATTGGATAAATATCAGTCAGTATTTTCCTTCCAAATGGAGGACCTGATTGAATCCTATGTGCTTCAGTCTCAGAATGTAACACTACGGAAGAGGAAGTTATGAAAGTTCAAGTCCAAAACCTGAAAATCTGGACAAGGAAGGATGATAAGACGGAGTGGCTGTGGGTTTTGCCTCCCAAGGACAACTCCATCTGTCTGTCCATTACCCTGGGGGGGGGAAATTATTGACCCCCTCGGAGACGGTCCGCAACTTGGGCGTCCTCCTCGATCCACAGCTCACATTAGAGAAACATCTTTCAGCTATGGCGTGGGGGGCATTTGCCCAGGTTCGCCTGGTGCACCAGTTGCGGCCCTATCTGGACCGGGAGTCACTGCTCACAGTCACTCATGCCCTCATCACCTCGAGGTTCGACTATTGTAAAGCTCTCTACATGGGGCTACCTTTGAAAAGTGTTCGGAAACTTCAGATCGTGCAGAAAGCAGCTGCGAGAGCAGTCATGGGCTTACCTAGGTATGCCCATGTTTCACCAACACTCCGCAGTCTGCATTGGTTGCTGATCAGTTTCCGGTCCCAATTCAAAGTGTTGGTTATGACCTATAAAGCCCTTCATGGCACTGGACCAGGATATCTGCGAGACCGCCTTCTGCCGCACGAATCCCAGCGGCCAGTTAGGTCCCACAGAGTTGGTCTTCTCCGGGTCCCATCGACTAAACAATGTCATCTGGCGGGACCCAGGGGAAGAGCCTTCTCTGTGGCGGCTCCGACCCTCTGAAATCAACTCCCCCCAGAGATTAGGAGCGCCCCCACCCTCCTTGCCTTTCGTAAACTCCTTAAAACCCACCTCTGTCGTCAGGCTTGGGGGAACTGAGACATCCCCCCCCCTTGCCTATGTAATTTTGTGCATGATATGACTGTATGTATTCTATCTATTGGGGGTTTTTTTTATTTTTAGACTTTGTAATGTAAAGCTGTTATTTTAGATTTTAATTATTTGATTTGTTACCATGTATTGTTTTTAGCACTGTTGTGAGCCGCCCCGAGTCTACGGAGTGGGGCGGCATACAAATCTAATTAATAATAATAATGATGATGATGGTAGGATTTTTCAGGATCTGAATATTCATCTAGTGAATTCTTCTACTGAAGCAACATAGATAACTGGTAAAGGTGATGCACTGAAATGATATTAATAGCATTTATCTCATTATACTAAACTCTTTAAATCTTTAATGGTGTAGAAATCAGTTACTAGGGAAGCACATATAAAGTAAATGCAAATCAGTTTTCGCATTATTAGAGTTTGTTTCTCCTCCTAGTCACCATTTTTAAATTTTATATGTATCTGTAAATAGGAATAATGTAGTTTGTATGCTTTGCATATTACTTAAGAACATACATATTATTTTAGAAATGCAGCATACTGAAAAAACTGCTTGTTGATCCAAATTTCAAATCCCCAAAGACAAGTGCTGACTAACCATGCATATGAAAATGCTAAAGTTGTAACCCGTGTCATATCAGGATGAATGAATATGGTTTGGAAACAGAACAAAAAAGAAATGATGGAGCTATGAGTTAAATAGAGTAGAGAAGGGAGTACATTTTCTACAATCCCATTACATAACTAATCACTCAAACTATTTACTCATATATATATATATATTTATGTGGGGTTAAAGAAATGTTTAAAAGAATGGAGCAACTTATCCTAAGGAAATGAAGTAGGGGTTATAAAAATATACACCAAATTGAAGTACATACTGGTAAATTAATTTTAATTCTGAAAGACATGAATGACCTATTTGTCTTACAAAACATATTGCTTTATTTTAAAAAAATAGGAGACTATCCTGTTTCTCACAGTACCAAAGATGAGCACATCCATGCAGGACAAAAAGCATTTAGAAGCAAACACATTCCTGAACACAAGCAACAAAACATATTTCTCTCACTTTCTAACTTCCAATTCTACATGGGCTATTTCATCCATTTCACTGACTATGTGCAAACTATAATAATAATAATAATAATAATAATTCATTCACTATTCATCAACTATTCATTCACAGTAATCAAATGAATCTTGGGCATTCAAAAAACCAGCATTTTATTTAGAGTCTGTTCTGTCGGGCTCTCTGGTAGAATCCTCCCAAAAATTTACAGGTACAAATTGCAGACACACACACGTTTGAAAATCCAAAACAATGTTCTTTATAATGAAAATTCACTTAAACCAAGCCCTTTTTTGGTATAGCAAAGAGCCCTCATCTCCAAACAAACTGGTAATTTGTACAAGTCCCTTATCAGTTCTGTGATACTTAGCTTGCAGCTGTGAGGCAATTCACAGTCCTCCTTCTTTCACAAAGTGAAACACACTTTGCCCTGGTTTAGTTTCAAAGCGGGGAAAAATCAGCACACAAAGATCAAAGTCAGCAAAGCAGTCACGAAACACAATGATCAGATAATCCTCCACAATGGCCAAACCCACAGGCTGCTATTTATAGCAGCCTCACGAATTTCCACAGCCCCACCCAACCACAGGTGGCCTCATTTTCTTTGATAATAATCTCTCAGTTGTTGTTGCCTATGCATTGCTCTCCGCATGCGTGGCTGTATCATTAACTCTTGTTCTGAATCCAAGGAGGAGCTAGATAATTGATCTCCTTCTGAGCTGTCTGCCCCACTCTCCTCCTCCCTGTCACTCATGTATTCTTGGTCAGAGGAGCCTTCATCAGCAGATTCCACAGGGGGGGGCAAAACAGGCCTGCAGCATGTGGATGTCTCCCCCACATCCACAGTCCTTGGGGCAGGAGCTGGGCCAGAACTAACCACAACAGAGTCTAAATGTACTTTTAAAAACTGGATGTTGCAAATACCTGAGACAATTTAAAAAAGAGATTTGGAATATCAAGTTTGGCTTAAATTTTCTTGCTCTTCTCTATGCAAGACCATTTTTAGAACTATAATAATATTGGCCAGTTATCATTGATAACTAAAGAGCATATTAGATGGCATGAAGGAATTTCTTCCATAGCAGCATATTCTTTTAACCTGAGTATCTGCATCGTCAAGATATATTTGCTTTTTGAGAACCTTTTATGATTTTCTGCAATTTGGAAAGTGCTAAGAAGGGAACCACTATAGAATATCCTTGCTTTACAAAAAAAGAAGTGTGCAGCTAAGTGTACCTTTTGGATTTGCTGAGAGTTATTGACAGTCAAACAGCATACAAACCTAATACACTCTTTGTTAAATATTATCTTTCCACCCCTGTGCTTTTAAGGATTTTGGATGGGTTTTGTCCCTTATTAGCTAAAATCTTTCTAATTCACCGTTGAAAAACATTCAGAAAAAGTTGTCATTTTTTAAAGTATCACTTAGCATGTAGTATTCATACTTCCAGAATATTTAGAGGTTTTAATTTAATTTTGCTAAGCGTTGGATTCTATATTAATGGAGTATGGGCCATTTCTCATATTCAATCTGTTTCAGCTTTAGCACTGTAAATTTAGGTTATTCATGCAATGACCTGTAGGCGGCATAAGATATCAATATCTGATTTGTATGTTAGTACTGTACAATCTTACTTGCAGGCAGTAATAAAGAGATTTAGTTCCACATGTGACATGTGACTAAATTCCTACTGGGGATAGGAGGACATTTGAGTTGTGACTGGATGATATTTTGCACATTAATATATCTTACTGCATGTGCATCTGCTGGGATTTTAAATTTGTGAAATGGTTAAATACACCCTTAAAATTCTAAACTATTGTATTTGTGTGTAACTATAAGACACCAATACAAAAATTCCTACAATTGTCATAACTTACTGGTAAGTTTATATCCAGTTACATAACCATAAGAAGATATACTTGCCAATTAAGTTTAAGTTTAAATTTAATCAGATTTGTATGCCGCCGCTCTCCGCAGACTCCGGGCGGCTCACAGCAATAGCAATACAATGTAAGACAAATCCAATATTTAAATTAATTTAAAAAACCATCACAAGTTAAAACCAATCATACACACTAGCGTACCATGCATAAATTTTATAAGCCTAGGGGGAAGGAACATGTCAATTCCCCCATGCCTGACGACAGAGGTGGGTTTTAAGGAGCTTACGAAAGGCTAGGAGGGTGGGGGCAACTCTGATATCTGGGGGGAGTTGGTTCCAAAGAGTCGGGGCCGCCACAGAGAAGGCTCTTCCCCTGGGTCCCGCCAAACGACATTGTTTAGTTGACAGGACCCGGAGAAGGCCAACTCTGTGGGACCTAACTAGTCGCTGGGATTCGTGCGGCAGAAGGCGGTCCCGGAGATATTCTGGTCCAGTGCCATGAAGGGCTTTATAGGTCATAACCAACACTTTGAATTGTGACCGGAAACTGATCGGCAACCAATGCAGACTGCGGAGTGTTGGTGTGACATGGGCAAATTTAGGAAAGCCCATGATAGCTCTCGCAGCTGCATTCTGCACGATCTGAAGTTTCCGAACACTTTTCAAAGGTAGCCCCATGTAGAGAGCATTACAGTAGTCGAGCCTCGAGGTGATGAGGGCATGAGTGACTGTGAGCAGTGACTCCCGGTCCAAATAGGGCCGCAACTGGTGCACCAGGCGAACCTGGGCAAACGCCCCCCTCGCCACAGCTGAAAGATGTTTCTCTAATGTGAGCTGTGGATCGAGGAGGACACCCAAGTTGTGAACCCTCTCTGAGGGGGTTAGTGACTCCCCCCCCCAGGGTGATGGACGGACAGATGGAATTGTCCTTGGGAGGCAAAAACCAGAGCCACTCCGTCTTATCCGGGTTGAGCTTGAGTCTGTTGACACCCATCCAGACCCCAACAGCCTCCAGGCACCGGCACATCACTTCCACTGCTTTGCCGACTGGACATATATATCTTGGTCTCATATACAGATTTTACATTTTCTATGCACTTTTCCATGTTTGGGTCATAGTGTTCCCTACCTCCTAACATTGTGCTCCTAAAAATATTACCAAATTAAAATAAAATAAATGTCTTTGTATTTCATTATAAATATTTTATTTGTTTTAACTGGACCAGGTTTTAGAAGCTCACATTCTAAATGGAAGAGTTCGACTTCCATTTAGAAATGGATATGAGGTTCTGTTTATGAGATATGGTAGTCATAATAACTGCCTTAGTATTATGTTTAGTACATACTGCAATAATTTTATTTGTTGTGGCTTTTTTCCAGATACTGCATGTTTTTTACCACACCTGTTGACTTCATGGTTTATAATTGTACAAACAAAGCAGTCATCCCAAGCAGCAAATTCAGGATGCCATGATGGGATTTCCCCCCATCCACCCTCACCCCCATAAACTATGGATTTTCCCCAGCTATTTATTAGGAAAGTTTCAGAATTAAAGTTCAAGCTTGTAAGCATATGGTAGGTAGGGGACTTGACATATTTTTCCATGGTTCATGTTACCATTCAATCTCTCTATATAGTTTATTTCTCTTACTTATGCTCGCTTCTAATACTAGGCACAAATGTAAAAGGGGGTGATTGGCCTTTGCAGATTACAGTAACTGCTCAACATGGGAACCACTGGATATGAAGAATGTTTAGGATTTATTGAAACATGGAAACATAGAAGTCTGACAGCAGAAAAAGACCTCATGGTCCATCTAGTCTGCCCTTATACTATTTCCTGTATTTTATCTTACAATGGATATATGTTTATACCAGGCATGTTTAAATTCGGTTACTGTGGATTTACCAACCACGTCTGCTGGAAGTTTGTTCCAAGGATCTACTACTCTTTCAGTAAAATAATATTTTCTCATGTTGCCTTTGATTTTCCCCCCAACTAACTTCAGATTGTGTCCTCTTGTTCTTGTGTTCACTTTCCTATTAAAAACACTTCCCTCCTGAACCCTATTTAACCCTTTAACATATGTAAATGTTTCGATCATGTCCCCCCTTTTCCTTCTGTCTTCCAGACTATACAGATTGAGTTCATTAAGTCTTTCCTGATACGTTTTATACTTAAGACCTTCCACCATTCTTGTAGCCCGTCTTTGGACCCGTTCAATTTTGTCAATATCTTTTTGTAGGTGAGGTCTCCAGAACTGAACACAGTACTCCAAATGTGGTCTCACCAGCGCTCTATATAAGGGGATCACAATCTCCCTCTTCCTGCTTGTTATACAGCCAAGTATCCTACTTGCCTTTCCTACCGCCCGACCACACTGCTCACCCATTTTGAGACTGTCAGAAATCACTACCCCTAAATCCTTCTCTCCTGAAGTTTTTGCTAACGCAGAACTGCCAATGCAATACTCAGATTGAGGATTCCTTCTCCCCAAGTGCATTATTTTACATTTGGAAACATTAAACTGCAGTTTACATTGCTTTGACCATTTATCTAGTAACGCTAAATCATTTACCATATTACAGACCCCTCCAGGAATATCAACCCTATTGCACACTTTAGAGTCATCGGCAAATAGGCAAACCTTCCCTACCAAACCTTCCCCTATGTCACTCACAAACATATTAAAAAGAATAGGACCCAGAACAGACCCTTGTGGCACACCGCTTGTAACCTGTCTCTGCTCAGAATACTCGCCATTAACAATAACTCTCTGATGTCTATGCTTCAGCCAGCTTGAAATCCACTGAACTATCCAGGGATTAAGTCCAATCTTCACTAATTTATCTATCAGCTCTTTATGTGGAACCGTATCAAAGGCTTTGCTGAAGTCCAGATAGGCAATATCCACGGCACCACCTTGATCCAACACCTTTGTGACATAGTCAAAGAACTCAATGAGATTAGTCTGACACGATTTGCCTTCAGTAAAGCCATGCTGATTTGGGTCCAATAAGTTATTGTTTTTTAGATGCTGATTTATCCTCTTTTTGAGTAGAGTCTCCATCATTTTAACTACAACTGATGTCAAGCTAACTGGCCTGTAGTTACCAGCTTCTTCTCTACTGCCCTTCTTGTGGATAGGCACAACACTGGCCATTCTCCAATCCTCAGGAACATCTCCTGTTAACAGGGATTGGTTAAACAAATCAGTCAGGGGGGTAGCAATGACAGATCTGAGTTCTTTAAGAACTCTGGGGTGGATGCCATCTGGACCCATTGCCTTATTTATCTTTAATCTTTCAAGTTCTTCTAAGACATCGGCTTCTAAGATCACTGGAGCTGAATCCGTACAGCTGGAAGCAATGCTATATCCCTCTATAGTATTATTTTGTAAGGTGTCTTTTGAGAAAACTGAACAGAAGTAGCTATTGAAATGGTCAGCGATCTCCTTATTCCCATCAATGCATGTATTATTCCCGGTACTAAGCTTTGTGATGCTGCAGTTTTTCTTCTTCCTATCACTAATATATCTGAAGAAGGTTTTATCCCCCTTCTTTACAGATTTTGCTATTTCTTCCTCTTTTGAGGCTTTAACAGCATATATTATCTGTTTCGCCTCCTTCTGTCTCATTTTATACACCTCTCTATCAGCTATACTTCCAGACTCTTTATACCTCCTATAGGCAGCCTTTTTTTCATTGACTATAGCCCTTACATCATTGCTAAACCATAGCGGTTTCTTCTTCCTTTTACCTTTAGTTACTTGCTTTACATAAAGTCTTGTGGCTTTTAAGATGGCCTTTTTTAATACAGTCCACTGGGTGCTCGCTCCTGCCATTTTATCCCTCCCCTTTAATTCATTATTTAAATATTCCCCCATTGCATTAAAATTTGTTTTTCTGAAATCCAATACTTTGGTTGCAGTATAGGATTGCTCACAATCAGTTTTTACATCAAACCACAAACATAGATGGTCACTGCAACCTAAATTTTCTCCCACCTTGACCTCTGAAACCCAATTCCCATTTGTAAAAACTAAATCTAGAATATTCTCCCCTCTAGTTGGTGTCTTAACTAGCTGTGCCAGAGCTGCTCCTGTAAAGGCCTCTACTATATTCTTACTTTTGCATCAGTGTTCCCTCTAATTTTTTTTTTTGGGGGGTGCGGAAAAGTATAGTGTCTGAGCGGCAGTCCCTTCGAGACTGGGCAGCACAGAAATAAACAAACAAACAAACAAACAAACAAACAACCCACCCTGTTTTGCCTCAGAGAATTTCAAAATAAAATACTGTACTGTGTGTCTATAACAGTGAGCTCATAATAGGGCAACTCTATCAATATCAAAATGCCACTTAAATAATTGAGCTAGTTTCAAACTAGATTTTGATTTTCTTTCTCTCTTCCTTACTCCCATTCTTTTTCTTTCTCTTTTCCTTCCTCTCTTTTTTCTATCTGTTTCTCTCTCTTCCTCTCTTCCTCTCTCTCTCTCCTTCCCTCTCACTCTTTCCCTCTCGGCTTCTGGGCAGGTTTGGAAAACTCTGAGTTGATGATGATTTTTAAGTGAGCGATTACTCACTGCTCAGCTTAGAGGGAACTGTGTTTTGCATGTAAGGGCACTGGGGATATTCCAGTCAACATCAGGCATGTTGAAATCACCCATAACCACAATATCTCCCTTTACTGCCATTAGGGTAATCTCATCCACCATCTTGTTGTCATGTTCTTCAGATTGCCCTGGAGGCCTATAGATCACCCCAATTCTAATGACAGAACCGTCTTTATTTTGCATGCAAATCCAGAGGGTCTCCAGATCTTTACATGTATTTTGAATTAGTATTGTTTTTAGACTTTCTTTAACATAAATGGCTACTCCACCTCCCCTTCTCTCTATTCTATCCTTCCTATACAGTGTATATCCTGGTATGGATATTTCCCATTCGTTAGAATCCTTAAACCATGTCTCAGTTATGGCAACCAGATCCAAATTATCTCTAGATATTATGGCCATTAACTCACAGAGCTTGTTGCTCAAGCTTCGAGCATTCGTGTACATTACCCGAAGAACATTATTTTCATTATTAGTTTGCCCCTTATCATCAACAACTACATCTATTTTATTTACAGCTCCCTTTTCATAAGCTTCCAGAAACTGATTTATCCTCATTGGTCGGGGACAGAAATTCTCCACATCTGGTACATCTCTGTCCCCTTTACCTAGTTTAAATGCCTGTCCAAAAAAGTTCTGAATTCCTCACCGAGCACCTGGGTACCTCTGTATGATGGATGCAAACCATCCCTCTTAAACAACTCCCTATTAGACCACCTACTGACATCATGACTTACATAACCAAAACCTTCAGCTTTACACCACTGCCTTAACCACACATTAAACTCTCTGATACAACTTGTTTTACCCTCCTGGCCACAAACCGGTAACACCTCTGAGAAAGTCACTGAATCAGTTATTTTACCCAGCTCCACACTTAGACATTGAAAATCTCTTTTTACTACATTAACATTTCTCTGGGACAAATCGTTTGTGCCAAGATGCACCACCACATCAACTTTATTACCTTTACTCACAGCCTTGACAATGATCCATCTAGTCTGCCCTTAAACTATTTCCTGTATTTTTATCTTAGGATGGATATATGTTTATCCCAGGCATGTTTAAATTCAGTTACTGTGGATTTACCAACCACGTCTGCTGGAAGTTTGTTCCAAGGATCTACTACACTTTCAGTAAAATAATATTTTCTCATGTTGCTTTTGATCTTTCCCCCAACTAACTTCAGATTGTGTCCCCTTGTTCTTGTGTTCACTTTCCTATTAAAAACACTTCCTTCCTGGACCTTATTTAACATATTTAAATGTTTCGATCATGTCCCCCCTTTTCCTTCTGTCCTCCAGACTATACAGATTGAGTTCATTAAGTCTTTCCTGATACGTTTTATGCTTAAGACCTTCCACCATTCTTGTAGCTCGTCTTTGGACCTGTTCAATTTTGTCAATATCTTTTTGTAAGTGAGGTCTCCAGAATTGCTTCTTATATTATTTTTTGTACTTCTAAGCCCTTACTTTTCTGCATAGATTTCTCATAATCTAACAGTAATTAATATATACTACTCAAAAAAATTATAAAGGGAACACTCAAATAACACATCCTAGATCTGAATAAATGAAATATTCTCATTGAATATTTCATTTGCACAACTATCCATTTGCATAACAGCATGTGAAATTGATTGTCAATCAGTGTTGCTTTCACAGAAGTCTGATTTACTTGGAATTATATTCTGTTGTTTAAGTGTTCCCTTTATTTTTTTTTAGCAGTGTAGTTATAGAGAAGTCAGCCCATCCTAACACCTCTCTGTGTCACATGTCTATGAGCTTACCATACACAATGTTTTCTGAGGGGAAAAACTGAGAATAGAGATATTGGTCACGCTGCTCTTTGAATTGTGTCATCATGGCGGAAGAGTAGATGACTTGATGGAACATTATGTGATCGCTTAAATGCAAGATTGCTCCTAAATCTGGGAAACTAAATCATCCTTTAGTCAGTCCTTTCTTATGGTACAATATGACATGTCTTTATTACTGAATGTTATCTCCCTTGTCTATTGGTCTGATTTTTAATAAGATGGTAAACATATCACATTCTCATGTCATGTTTTTATATTTTGAATGCCTTTCAGTCTTGATTCCTAGCAATTGCCCATACAAGTCACTGCAGTTTTATTTGACAAGTTTTCAGAGTGGTTTTGCCACTTTTGGGTCAGGGTGGAGCTTCTAGTATATAAGTCACATTAAGTTACAGAAGAAGCTGATGTATGCCAGGAGTGCTTGTTCATAAGAAATTGGAACAGGCTATTTACATTTGGGGGTGGGGGGAATCATACTATTCCTATCATAGTCATGCATAAAATGATACAATCCTTACAATTTTTAAAACATTCATAACAAAACACGCAAGCAACTAAAAAAAAGCCGCTCCTTTTCTCTGGTTCCAGGAATATTGTAGTCTTTGTGTCAAGTTTTGAGCTGTGAGAACATTACTAAAATAATAGGTAGATATGGAAACCTTCCCACCTAGTGATATAAAGTACAGTGATACCTTGTCTTACAAACTTAATTCATTCCAGGACGAGGTTCTTAAGGTGAAAAGTTTGTAAGACGAAACAATGTTTCCTATAGGAATAAATGGAAAAGCGATTAATGCGTGCAAGCCCAAAATTCAACCCTTTTGCCAGCCGAAGAGCTCATTTTTGTGCTGCTGGGATTCCCCTGAGGCTCCCCTCCATGGGAAACCCCACCTCCGGACTTCTGTGTTTTTGCGATGCTGCAGGGGAATCCAAGCAGGGGAATCCCAGCATCGAAAAAAAGAGCTGGCAATGGAAGTCTGGAGGTGGGGTTTCCCATGGAGGGGAACCTCAGTGGAATCCCAGCAGTGCAAAAACGGGCTCTTCACTGACAATGGAAGTCCGGAGGCAGAGCATCCCAGTGGCAGCGGTGGGTTTGTAAGGTGAAAATACTTCATAAGAAGAGGCAAAAAAATCTTAAACCCCGGGTTTGTATCTCGAAAAGTTTGTAAGACGAGGTATCATTGTATATTGTAATATTTCCCCACTTCTGACTTAAAATATCCTTTAATCATCAGAAAACTATAACATATCCCTGCTGTTGATCCCTGTAGTGCCTCTATTGGTCTGTTCTGATTTTGTGTGCGCAGCACTTGAACAAAGCAAATGGATTGGCACCTCTTTTTCCTTATGTACATGATATTGAAGTATGGCAAAAACACCTGTCAATTATGATACCATAGTATGAATGGGTCCATTCCGGAGGAATTGCAAGTTTTCAGATTCCTCCTTCCTTTGATCACGAAGCAATTGGTAAGGGGGAAGAAAGATTGCACCCATCCTTTCATCGCTGACTATTTCAGTCTTAAAATAGACCACAGAGGACCAGTTAACACACTCCATAATTTCTGACCGAGGTTTAGAGACTGATTTTAATGCTCTTGCATGGTTGTGATGGACCACCAGCATATAACTATCTATTCTTTTCTTTTTAACAACAAAGTATTGTTTTATGCGGCTGGTCGGGGGCTATAAGGGAAGAAAAGTGGCTGCAAAAGCTTAAAATGGCCAGTAATACTGTGTTTCCACTTGCTACTCACCAATAAATTTTTACTTTGATGAAAAGAGTGACCAAATGTATTCAATTTTGCATACTTTATAACTGCTGGATGTGGTCAAGTTAAGGCAGAAACTCCTTTTCAGCTCTGATATTTTTTTGGGGAAAAAAATTGAAATTTAAAAAGACAGTACAGAAACAAAGAAAACATAGACAAACATAAGAAAAACAATGCAAAAACAACAGTATAGTACAAATACATGGAAAACAATCATCTCCTCATTTTACATTTCTGATAAATCGAAAAGAAAAATATCTACACCTATCTATCCAACTATTAGGTTGCCAATCAATCATTATGGTCAATTTAATTAAAATTATTATTTGCAACTGCCATTTGTTTCTCTTTGTTTGTTTATTTCTTTTAATTTCTAGCCACTTGTAAAAAAAAATCGCATACGGTACAAAAGTCTCTCTTGACTATTTTGTAATTCATATGTAAGCCTAATCATTTCAGTGCAGTTGGTCAATTTATTAATTATCATGTTTTCTGACAGATTTCCATACTTCCATTTTTAACAAAATATTCTTCAGCTGTGATATTATTAATAATATTGGTAGTTCACTTCCAACTGTCTTATTTATTAAGAAAAAAATAATGCTGTCCTTCTCCTTACAACATGTTCGCAATAGCGCTTTTTAACAGAGCCACCATATTGCCCCCATAATCTGGGTCCTTATTTTACCTACCTCAGAAGGATGGAAGGCTGAGTCAACCTTGAGCCGGTGATTAGATTTGAACCGCTGACCTACAAATCTACAGTCAGCTTTAGTGGCCTGCAGTACTGCACTCTACCTGCTGCACCACCCCAGCTCATCTTTATGTATTAATTTTATTAATTGGATTTGTATGCCACCCCTCTCCGAGGATTAGGGGCAGCTCTTATTAATGGACAGGGGACAAAATGAACACAATGACATGTGGACTCAAACAACAAAGACTTACTGCCAGAAACAAAGATAGATAACTCCTTAATACCGTGCTGAGGTAGCAGTAATATGAGCAGGCCTTATAGTCTCATCCTGAAACAATGTCTTACTGCAGCCCTCATATGCCCAACTGTTTATTAAGGATCTGCCCTCATGACATAGTCTTCATTTACTGGACACCCAATTATATTGACATTGAAGGCATGTGAAGGTGGCTATGGAGAACCCTGTAACCACAACAATAGTTGGTTCATGCTATGGAATGATATCCATTGAGGGTTTGTAGTGCCTTCTAAGGCTGACCACTGTTGATCGGTCAGTATAACAGAGATGAGAACATGTTTTATGTTGCCTCCATGATGATTATTTAAAACCTATGGCCATTTCCTACTTACTGATTGATGTCTTCAGTTACCTTTTTTCATTCCTATTATATTGACATGAAGGAAGTTGTGAGAGCGGCACGAAAGTCTGGCCAGTTTCCTGCCATTCCCCCTTTAATCCCAGCCATCTCTGGCTTTTCTGGGCTGCCAGACGAGCCTTTTAGTGGCGCTTAAGGAGGCTTTGGCAGTCCAGAGTGAAGGAAGCATTTTCCTTTCTCTGGGCACTTGGAGAGGAAATAAACCTCTGCCAGCACCCAGATAAAAGAAATGTTCCCTTCACTCTGGGCAGCGACTGTCCTCCTTCTCTTCTTCCTCCTCCTCCTCCCACTCAAATTCCAAGCTTTTATTTCTTTCCTAATGGGTTTGCATGCATTATTTGCTTTTACATTGATTCCAATGGAAAAAATTGCTTCTACGTACAAACTTTTATACTTAAGAACCTGGTCACGGAACTATACCCGTGAAAATTTACGAAAACATATATATACACACACACACACACACACACTCACACATATGTATGTGTATGTGTACATGTTTTTTTGCTGAATTTTTAAAATTAAGGGAGACTAGGATGGTATCATTTCAGCCTTGTTCTGGCCTCATCAGCTAGCCACACCCTTATTGGGATTTGATCCGGCAGCTTCTGCCTTGTAAGGCAGAGAATTAACCTCTAGGCCACCAGATCTGATCCCATTCAGCTCTGTATACATACATACATACATACATACATACATACGTGTGTGTGTGCGTGTGTGTGCATTTATTTATTTATTTATTTATTTCCCCATTCCAACAGGACACACATGATTATCCCTGTTGCTAGTCTCAGTCTTTCTTCTGCTGCTTTTGTTTCAGGACACTTGTAGTCCCATCCAGGTAGCGAGTAATAAAGCTTTACAGAGTTTATACACCTCTGGTGTATTGTACCGGATAAAGGAGGAAAAAAAATGCTACTTTGTTTGATGCAGCTAAAAAGAACTTAAACCAGTCTCACTTATAAGGTGGGGCCAAGCCAATGGCAAATCACAGCTGTGCCAAAACCAAAAAAATAAAAAAATAAAATAAAGATGTTGCTAGGGCACCTGTGTGTGTGTTATAGATGGGAATGGCTTTTTTTTAAACCATCTATTGCTCCAAACGAAATATAGAACAGAATGAGCTGTAAGGGACCTTGGAGGTCTTCTAGTCCACCCCTCTGCTCAAACAGGAGAATCTATACCTATACAATTACAGATATGTGACCCTTTCAGACATTCCATTTCAGAGCAACCAGGATGACAAGGGGCCTGGAAATTAAAACATACTAAGAAAGGTTGCAGGAACTGGGCATGGCTAGTCTACCAAAGAGAAGGACCAGGGGAGACATGATAGCGGTATTCCAATACCTGAGGGGCTGCCACACAGAGGAGGGGGGTTAGGCTGTTTTCCAAAGCACCAGAGGGCCAGACAGGGAATAATGGATGGAAGCTGACCAAACAGAGATTTAACCTGGATATAAGGAGGAACTTTCTGACGGTGAGTGCGATCAACAAGGAATAGCTTACCTGCTGAGGTTGTGAGAGCTCCAACACTTAAGACTTTCAAGAGGAAATTGGACAGCCATTTGTCCCAAGTGGTGTAGGGACTCCTGCTTGAGCAGGGGGTTGGACTAGATGACCTACAAGGTCCCTTCCACCTCTAATAAAATAAATAAATAAATGTATACACTCTCTCTCTCTCTCTCTCTCTCACACACACACACACACACACACACACACAGAGAGAGAGAGAGAGAGAGAGAGAGACTAGCCCAACACAGCAAAAAAGCCTTTATATTTATGATTTTTGTAGGGAACTGATGTGCTGAAGAAGCATTTTCCTCTTAAGTGTGTGGCTCGGTCCGCATTCTAACATGCAGGTTCAGCAACTTGGCTCCCTCCTTTCCCTTGAATTGATGCCAACTGCAAACGAAGGGGATCGAACAAATGTCCGCGATGCCAAGGAGCCTTCCCAGAAGAAGCTCGGACACGGTGGGGAACGGCAGCTTCTTTCTCTTCTTCTTTCTACGCGGAGCGACGCTGTGGATCTTCCCCCCCCCCCCCGGCTGCTGCTTTTGCTCTCCCTGAATTACAGGCTGCTGCTGCTAAAACGCGGCATTAGTCGCTGACCTCTCTCTCTTTCTGCCTCCTTGCACGACTCAGTCTCATGATTCACCGTCTCTCCCTCCCTCGTTTGTATCCTGGCAGAGCCATTTGAATCTGCAGGCCAGCAGCGTCCTGGCAGTGGGCGGAGGGGAGGCGAGCCGGCTCCAGGCGGAGATGCTTCAGCTGGACCTGATTGATGCCACTGGGGAGACCCCCGCTGATGAAGGGACGGCGCCCGAGCCTATCAAGGAGCCCCAGCCGGTAACCATGGATACCTACAGACCGAAAAGGCCCACCACGCTCAATCTCTTCCCTCAGGTGCCTCGGACGCAGGTAAGAGCCTCAGCCTCCTCCCCCACCCCCGATTCCCTACTAGCCTTCATTGACACACCTCCTTCCCGCCGCCTTGTCTCTAACATTTTAACATTTTAAAAGGGGATTTTTTTTAAACCGCCCCCCTTCAAGGAAGTTGGGTTCTCCCCCTTAAAATGCTGTTCCATTTTAAGCTTCCTACTTGTTGCCTAATTTGAGGAGCAGAGGGTCCTCAAAGGGTTGCATTTTGGGGAGGGGGGAGGAAGGGAGGGAGACATTCTGGAATGAGGGTGTCTCATTTCTCTTCCCACCACGGTGAAGAATTAAATAGTTAAATAGTAGGAGAGCTTAGAGGGAAAGAAGTGGAGTGTCTGAAGAAATAGTAATCTGATTTTACAGGAAAAAAGGGTGTTTTCATGGAAGGAGGGAGGGGCAGGAGGATTGTTAGTTGCCATAAAAATGTATTCTGATTATGCTTGAAGGTCACACCTTGTGTTCTCTCCCCATTCACAGTATGTGCCTTTGATTCAAAATGTGTTTCTACCAGCTGAAAATTGGCAAGCTCTGGATGTGGATCAATTCTTAGGGATCAAAGGAGAGGGAGACCTTGCATTAGGTGGTGGGGGGGAGAGAAATAAAAGCAGGCATAGATTGAGCAAGGCTACCAATTCCCTATATGGGATTCAGTTGTAATGGATTGCTTTTTTTTTACCTGTAGTAAAATGTACAATAATGCAAGGCACAGTTCTTTTTAAAAATAGAATATGCTTGTTTGAGATGACAGCAGCTCAGCTAATGAACTGAGAATCTATTCAGAGTGTATGTGTAACACCATGTGAGCTGGAGAGAAATTAGCACAAGTTTAGGCATGTTTGGTAAAATTCCCTGTTCCTCTGACTTCAACTTAGTTTCTTATATAAAGTATTGCAGTTTAGGAGAGGATCTCATTTCTCCAGGCTTTATATAAAATATTCCATGATTGTTTAACATCCCTTATGGACTTTTCATTCTGAAGTCATAAGACAAAACTATTTCACCACCCAGAAAGCCACCTTATGAGATTAGTAACGTTATATATTGTCTACCTTGTGTATTTGTTTCATGGCTATCTTTCTTTCCTAAGGGATGGACATAAAATACTGCACAGTTGAATTTTTTTTTGCCAAGGTTATAAAGGCTAATGTAGCTATGTCCTGGAGGCCTGACCTAAGGGATTGTGAAGTATCCTTGACATATCAGAGTTATAAACAAAACCACTAGGGCCAAAGGGATCATTTATCATGGAAGGTAGATCTATTGTATCTTCTGAATTGTGCTAAAAGCCTAAGGGAGGATGCTTCTGGGAGGAAAGAAAGTGTGAATAAATAGGATTTGCTCAAATCTTAGGTCATCCGAGCTTGGCAGCAAAACTCAAAATGATCCTACATGCTTAATCCTCAAAGGAGATAGAGGAAACTGTAAATCTTTACTGCCTTGTAGAGGTCACAAGGATTTTTGAAGCCCCAGCGAGTTAGCTCTATCAAAACAAAATGATGGATGTCTGGAGAAAAACACATTACAGACAGATAGCTCTAAGAGGACGATATAATAAAAAGGGCCCTATGGCAACTTCAGTTTTCTACAACCTAATGCCTTCCAGGTAAGGCAGAACTTTTATCTTCAATAGCCAACATTGATGGCTGGAGCTGTAAGCCAAGTGTTCTAGAGGTCACTAGGTTGAGAAGGCTTCCTTAAAAATAATAGATAGTAATAGTTTCCATTGAGTAGAGCCCACTTCAAAAGACTAGAGACAGTTGCCTTAGTTGTAGATGGGAAAGTGGAGGCGGTGAACTAGTTGAAAGTATTAGAAGTACTGCTTCCCAGGAAACCTATGTAAAGGAACTGGGGATGCTCTTCAAAATGATACAAAATGTATGAATGGTGTGCTTTTTGATAAACTGTGTGGTATCAGAAAATATTTTCCCTTCTGAACTGTTATATTCTGCCTTCATCTGGAGCTGTGAGTGTTTCAGAGCCTCATATGTTAATTATTCACAAGCTGTCTATCTTTTATCTCCTTCTCTCCTTTTCATCTATGCGGCAGCGAGGAAGGTTCCACTGTGGACTATTTTTAATTTTATGCTGTTCTGGGATACAACTTTGTTTGCTAAATAAGATTTCCCCTGTGACAATTGCTATGGAAAATGCAAAGGAAAGCAGGTGTCACTCTGTGAAGCAGATGGTGATGACTGGGCTGGGTGGGTGGCAGTTGACAATGGAAGGTTTCAAAGTGTAGGCGGAAAAACTGTTGTCATATAGAAAGCAGAAATATTGCACATCAATATGTGAAATAGCTCAGGTGCTATTAATTCCAGAAAACAGTGGACTGTTTAATTCATTTTAATATTTAATGAACAGTGCAGTCAGGCGGTAGGGAAAGCGAGTAGAATGCTTGGCTGCATAGCTAGAGGTATAACAAGCAGGAAGAGGGAGATTGTGATCCCGCTGTATAGAGCGCTGGTGAGACCACATTTGGAATACTGTGTTCAGTTCTGGAGACCTCACCTACAAAAAGATATTGACAAAATTGAACGGGTCCAAAGACGGGCTACAAGAATGGTGGAAGGTCCTAAGCATAAAACTTATCAGGAAAGACTTAATGAACTCAATCTGTATAGTCTGGAGGACAGAAGGGAAAGGGGGAGACATGATCGAAACATTTAAATATGTTAAAGGGTTAAATAAAGTTCAGGAGGGAAGTGTTTTTAATAGGAAAGTGAACCCAAGAACAAAGGGGCACAATCTGAAGTTAATTGGGGGAAAGATCAGAAGTAAAGGGATAAAATATTATTTTACTGAAAGAGTAGTAGATGCTTGGAACAAACTTCCAGCAGATTTGGTTGGTAAATCCACAGTAACTGAATTTAAACATGCCTGGGATAAACATACATCCTAAGGTAAAATACAGGAAATAGTATAGGGGCAGACTAGATGGACTGTGAGGTCTTTTTCTGCCGTCAATCTTCTATGTTTTTATGTTTCTAATATTTATGTATATACACACACACACACAATCTTTTTTTTTACCAAATACAAATTTGATTTTTCTCCAACCTAGGATAAAAAACATAAGTACAAACCCTAAAATCATGCTTAAAATAAAACATATATAAATTTTTTCTTTTTCTATTAATCATTCAATGGAGGCTTATCTTTCTTCCATTAAAAAACATTCTATAAAACCTATATAAGATTATCAAATGAGAAAACCTCAAAAGAAAAGGAAAACAATCTTTTTCCTACCTTGCACTAAAAAAATTACATTACCTCAGTATAAAGAATATCGAACTCTCTATTATGCCAATCTTAGTTCAAACTTTCACTTCTACATTAGATTACTTAATCCAGTATCAATTTATCCTGTAATTACTGGAGATTATATATACATATCTAAAATACAAAAAATACTTATCATATATCACATAAACTATATTAGAAAATTCTATATGTTTAAATTCTTATCAATAAGTACATTTGTGTCATATCATTATATTGTGCTACCACCAATTCTTATCACATTACACTATCTTGAACACCCATCCACAGACAGGCACAAACAGAGGGAGACTTGCCTAGAGGAAGGCAAGTGACTGGTCATTTGCTTTTCTGGAAACGAAAGGTGAGAGGCACAGATGCCCAACAGTAACCAACCATTCAGACTGAATCCCTTGCAAGCTGTTGCAATAGTGACTCCATCTGGACAGGATTTTCTTAAACCGGCTTAGGGTCAAGATGGCATGAGACTGGACAGGAGCAGCTTACATTCCAAAAGCAGATATGCCCTTCAATTATCTTCTGGAATTATGATGACTGTGCATAGTCTCAAATGCTGTCAGTGCAAGAGGGGTGTTTTGATACTCATATCACTTCATATTGCAATGAAGGACTAAATTGCATCAAATGAGGTAACCCACGTATAGGTATACAGTGATATTTAGTCTTGCAAACGCCTCGTCATACAAACTTTTCGAGATACAAACCCGGGGTTTAAGATTATTTTGCCTCTTCTTACAAACTATTTTCACCTTACAAACCCACCGCTGCCACTGGGATGCCCCACCTCCGGACTTCCGTTGCCAGCGAAGCACCCGTTTTTGCAATGCTGGGATTCCCCTGCAGCATCGCAAAAACACAGAAGTTCGGAGGTGGGGTTTCCCATGGAGGGGAGCCTCAGGGAAGTCCCAGCAGCGCAAAAACGGGTGCTTCGGTTGGCAAAAGGGGTGAATTTGGGGCTTGCATTAATCACTTTTCCATTTATTCCTATGGGAAACATTGTTTCGTCTTACAAACTTTTCACCTTAAGAACCTCATCCCAGAACCAATTAAGTTTGTAAGACAAGGTATCACTGTATTTATAAAATAACTACTGTATCCCAATGCCATATATAAGACAGAAAAGTGAGTGTCATGCTTGAATCTTCTGATGCATTTATATTTCTTCAATTTACAATTCACCTGGCTGTAGAAAAAAAAATTGTGGAGGAGGAGACAAAAGAGAACAAAGCCATTTTAGCAAAGTCAAAGTATAGTGAAGTCAGCAGTATTACTGAATGCATTGGTTAAAGTTTGCTTCTGAGACCAATTCAAAGTGCTGGTTATGAATTCTAAACCTTTGTATGGCTTGGCTCCCAGGTACATTCGAAATATATTTATTTATACATTAAATGGCTCAGTGGCTAAGACACTGAGCTTGTTGATCAGAAAGGTTGGCAGTTCAGATCTCAAGTATAGGTCTCCTGCATGAGCAGGGGGTTGGACTAGATGACCTCCAAGGTCCCTTCCAACTCTGTTACTATTAAGTTATGTTAAGCCTGACTCGGTGGTGTGCAACCTTTCCTGCATAGTTTTTGCCCATTTGATTTTTGAAGGAAAGCATATCACTCCTACTCTACCTGAAGTGATAAAGGGGTGGACTGATGATGTAACAGTTTCTCAGTGGTAGAACCTGGCAGTCTGGCAGTGCCAGGATTGAGGCAGGAATCAACAGGATAAAGCAGCATTTATAAGTAATTCACTGAGATATGCAGTGGCCCAAGGTTGACTCAGCCTTCCATCTTTCCAATGTAGGTAAAATGAGGACCTAGATTGTTGGGGGCAATATGCTGACACTGTAAACCACTTAGAGAGGGCTTATATATATTGATGCTTGGATGTTTGGAACAAACTTCCAGCAGACGTGGTTGGTAAATCCACAATAACTGAATTTAAACATGCCTGGGATAAACATACTGTATATCCATCCTAAGATAAAATACAAGAAATAGTATAAGGGCAGACTAGATGGACCATGAGGTCTTTTTCTGCCGTCAATTTTCTATGTTTCTAAGAAGTGGTACATAAGTCTTATGTGCTATTGCTATTACTACATGAATTATTGCTACAAGACAGTTAGAAAAGTGAAGTGTATCAAAAGTGGATGAAATTGAAGGAAGAGTACAGTGAGCTTCAGTATCTCTACATTCATTCATTCATTTTACATATTATGCCACCTATCTCTCCTACAAAGTGACACTCATCAGCTATGCACCAAAGTATGACAGTAGAACTAAATATTTCTAGAATGCAAATGCCATTTCTCTCTAAAAGGCATACATACTGTATTTCACAATTCTGTGCACATTTGCTGCTTTGTTTTGTTACCACAATTTCCAGCTCATGTGATTCTTCACTCTCATAAGAAGGTAACTGTGCACTTTCCACTCTTGGTAGCAAAGATTGGCAAATGAGATAGAAGTACTGAGTGGGATGTTGTCCAGTCAACGAAGCAGTGGAAGTAATGTGCCGTTGCCTGGAGGCTGTTAGGGTCTAGCTGGGTATCAACAGACTGAAACTCAACCCTGATAAGATGGAGTGGCTGTGGGTTTTGCCTCCCAAGGACAATTCCATCTGTCCATCCATTACCCTGGGGTGGGAATTATTGACCCCCTCAGAGAGGGTCCGCAATTTGGGTGTCCTCGATCCACAGCTTACATTAGAGAACCATCTTTCAGCTGTGGCGAGGGGGTCGTTTGCCCAGGTTCACCTGGTGCACCAGTTGCGGCCCTATTTGGACCGGGAGTCACTGCTCACAGTCACTCATGCCCTCATCACCTCGAGGTTCGACTACTGTAATGCTCTCTATATGGGGCTACCTTTGAAGAGTGTTTGGAGACTTCAGATCTTGCGGAAGGCAGCTGCGAAAGCTATCATGGGGTTCCCCAGATATGCCCATGTCACACCAACACTCCGCAGTCTGCATTGATTGCCGATCAGTTTCCGGTCACAATTCAAAGTGTTGGTTATGACCTATAAAACCCTTCATAGGATTAGACCAGAATATCTCCGAGACCGCTTTCTGCCGCACAAATCCCAGCAACCGGTCAGGTCCCACAGAGTTGGCCTTCTCCGGGTCCCATCAACGAAACAATGTTGTCTGGTGGGACCCAGGGGAAGAGCCTTCTCTGTGGCGGCCCCAACCCTCCGGAATCAACTCCTTCCGGAGATTAGGATTGCCCCCACCCTCCTTGCCCACTTCTTTAAACCCACCTCTGTCGTCAGGCATGGGGAAATTGATTCCCCTGGACTGTTTCTGCTTTATGTATGGTTTATATGAGATGTATGATTGCTTTTTATATTAAGGTTTTTTAATTGTTTTAATTATTGGATTTGTATTGTTTTGCTGTTGTGAGCCACTCTGAGTCTTCGGAGAGGGGCGGCATGCAAATCTAATTAATAAATAAATAATAAATAATAAATAAATGTTGTGGCATGCCATAATGCTGATTGAAGGCCTTTTGATACAAGGATAAAATCTCTACAACAGTGGTGGTTGTGGATTCTCCATCTCCAGAAATTTCTCGTGGATGATTTAGATTAGATTAGATTAGATTTATTGGATTTATATGCCGCCCCTCTCCGCAAACTCGGGGCGGCTCACAACAAGTAATTGGTCTGCTTGAGCGTTACAGAGTTGGACTAGAGATTGTACTAAACTCCTTGTGGCCCTTCCAGCACTACAGTTGATTCAATGAGGAAATATGGAAACTAAATAATACCACAATGTTGTAGTGATGGGAGGGTGAGAGTGATGCTCAGTTAAAACAGTCTGGTTACTTTCTCTGTCGTTTTCTTCCTTTTTTTAAAAAAAAGCCCTCCAAAATACTAGCTGCACTCTGTCTTTTGACTGATAGCATTCAGAGTCCTCCATCTGGCCGCAGCCCGAATTAAATGAGAGACAACAGGGTAGGAGTTAAACATGCGTGTAATTTAGTTCCCCTTCTTAGGAACCAACCGACTGAAGAGGCCTCAGAAAGGGAAGGCTCAAGCTTCGTTGATTTCTTGTAGCCTGCTGCATCATCTCAGCTTTTCCCTTCTCTTGTTTCCATGCCTGCTACCAGGAGGCTGCAGATGCGAAGCAACAGATGGAGCGGTGGGATCCCTCTGAATAGCCCTCTTTCCTACATGCACACTGACAATAGTTCACTGGGGTGTGTGTGTGTATGTGTGTGAGAAAGAGAGGCCAGTGTAGGAGGAGAAGTGATGGGCCTCTTTGTGCCATGAGCCACTTTGCCTTGCAGATACAAGCCTTCTTTGTTCTTTCCTTCAGGACACTCTGAATAACAACTCTCTGGGGAAAAAGCACAGTTGGCAGGAACGAGTGTCTCGGTCATCATCCCCCCTGAAAACGGGTGAGTTCATCTCTCAGCACAGGCAGATTTGCTTCCCCCCCCTCCCTTCTGCCTGTTGGAACAGTCCCCAATGCTTGGACCTCCTCCTTATAATCTTCTAATGTCTTTTCACTTCAGCTGGCATCTTGCAAGGAATGCTGTAGTTTTATTAATTGACTACTTGGGCTCAAGCCATTTGAGAGCTGGCTTTTTCTGCCTTTGATTCCTTTAGGCCAGCATTCCCCGCCCTCCCCACCACCACCCATTTTTTTTAAAAAAAAACATGAGTCAAATTCACAGAACAGCACTTTCAAGGATGGGATGTGTTCAAATGAGTAGGACATGTATTGGATTTAGATTCAGATGCCTTGCCAAACTTGAAGTTGTCATTAAGCACATCAGTCTCCCGATCTAAGGCATTTCATAGTTTTTGTTGCAAGGGGAAGTTCTAAGTCATGTCTTTCTTACTTGATTAAGTGGAAGGATAAAAATGTAGAAACTTCATGGATGTTGTCTTCCAAATCAGATGGAGAGATAGAGGGGATACATATAGATGATAGATATACAGTGTTCCCTCGATTTTCGCAGGTTCAAACTTCGCGAAAAGTCTATACCACAGTTTTTCAAAAATATTAATTAAAAAATACTTCATGGTTTTTTTTCCCTATACCACGGTTTTTCCCGCCCAATGGCGTCATATGTCATTGCCAAACTTTTCTCCGCCTTTACTAAATATTTTTTTTAATAAACTTTAATAAATAACCCTGGTGAGTAATAATCTAAATGGTTGCTAAGGGAATGGGAAATTGCAATTTAGGGGTTTAAAGTGCTAAGGGATGGCTTGCGATACTATTCATAGCCAAAAATAGTGTATTTACTTCCGCATCTCTACTTCGCGGAAATTCGACTTTCGCGAGCGGTCTCGGAACGCATCCCCCACGAAAATCGAGGGAACACTGTAGATGATATAAAAAAAGGTGAACCTTTTTTTCCTCAGGTGCCAAAAGAGAATGTGTGCACGCTATTGTACTTGTGTGAGTGCCCACACCCATAATTCAATGCCTGGGGAGGGCAAAAACAACATTCCCTGCCCCCCCCGGAGGCCACCTGGAGGCCAGAAACTGCCTGTTTCCCAAATTCTGGTGGGCCCAGTAGGCTCATATTTCACCCTCCCCAGGCTCCAAAGGCTTCCCTGGAACTGGGGGAGGGTAAAATCATCCCCATCTCCCTGGAGGCACCCTGGAAGCCAAAAATGCCCTCCCAGGGATTCTGTTTGAGCCCAAAATCAGCTGGCCAGCACACACATGCACGTTGGAGCTGAGCTATGGCAACGGTTCACGTGCCAGCAGATATGGCTCCGCATGCCACCTGTGGCACCCGTGCCATAGGTTCGCCATCACTGATATAGATGATATATAGATGATATAGATATAGACATAGATATAGATATGTACACACAGTTGGCATAAGCATCTTTCAGTTCCCAGAAACAATGTGCTTATTGGCTCCAAGTATAAGGCATTGTTCCAAACACTGGCCTTTCTAAGACAAAAGATGTTATAACCATTTTGGGTTGAGCGTAGAAGCACTTAGGGTACTCAGCTGTGTTTGTTACCGACTATGATTACTCAGATAGGTCAAAGTCAAACCTGACTTGACTTTGATAGGTGGGTATTTTAATATTGGCTATTTTAATATTCAGCTGGCAACATAAGCAGGAGTTATCTCTTAATCCTCTGGGTGTACTTTGTGAAATATGTAGATACTTTGTGAAATATGTAGATACTTTGTGAAATATGTAGGTACAGCTCCAATGGTTTTACCATGCTTTGAATGAACTATGAGAAGTGTATCAAATCATTGTTATTTTATGTGTCCCTTCCCTTCTCCTTGCTTTTTAACCTGAAATATGTAGATACTTAGTGAAATATGTAGATACTTTGTGAAATATGTAGGTACAGCTCCAATGGTTTTACCATGCTTTGAATGAACTATGAGAAGTGTATCAAATCATTGTTATTTTATGTGTCCCTTCCCTTCTCCTTGCTTTTTAACCTGCCTACAGGTGAGCAGACCCCGCCCCATGACCATATTTGCCTGAGCGATGAGGTCACTCACCAAAATAGCACAGCCTCTACCAAAGACCGGGGTACATCCACAGAGAGCCCATGCCGGCGTACAGCTTCAACGCAGATTGCATCAGCCTGCATGGCCTCCTCTCGAGCATCCGACAAGCAGCAGGTTGTCAACCGCCTCCCATCCCAGAACCCAACCGTGGTAGTAGTAACAAGAGGACCTGAAGCTTACCGGGATCGTATTCGCTACCAGACTGATGTGAGATTGGAAGCTACTGAGGAGATTTACCTAACGCCAGTGCAAAAGAATTTGGACCCTCTGGAATCTGAGAAGCCATTCATGTCACAGTCCAGTGACAACCGGATGTCCATTAGCTCTGACATAGACACTTCTGGCTACCCACAAATGACAGGAAAGCCCAATTCCTCAATCAGTGAGGAGGATGAGGTGCTGGATTACTTATCTTCACCTGACAAAATGAACACACCACGGACTGTGTACAGCAGCAGCAATGGTGGCTATCGGCCTCACCATAGTTTCCAGAGGGCGTCGGTGAGCTCTGATACCAGTGCTCTCTCCTACGACTCAGTCAAGTACACACTTGTGGTGGATGAGGATGTGCAGCTCGAACTTGTTAGTCTGAAACAGTGTTACTCAGGTTACAGTGACGAGAGTGATTCAGCCACCGTCTATGACAACTGTGTCTCCTCGCCGTATGAATCAGCCATTGGGGAGGAGTATGAAGAAGATGCCCTCAAACGTGATTCTGTTTGTCTCTCTGAGGATTCCACCCCTGAGGCAGACATCCACTTCTCCAAGAAGTTCCTCAATGTCTTCATGAGTGGCCGGTCACGTTCTTCCAGTGAGTGCTGGGCAAAAGCCATTTCCCACAAGCCCTAAAAAGAAGGGAGAGGGTAGGAGGGATTGAGAGCCTCGTGTGAGACAGGTGAATCTATCACTTGCCAAGGGTTTGAATCCTGTTATGACGAGAGTTATGGCAAGGTTGTTAAATATACAAAAGAAAATTCTGCAAGTAACAGCATCCTTAACTTCCAATCTGGTTTCACAAAACCAAATGGCAATTTCATTCTATAGCGCAGTGATTTTCAACCTTTCTTGAGCCGCGGCACATTTTTTACATTTACGAAACCCTGGGGCACATTGAGCGGGGGGGGGGGGGGCTAAAAAAAGTTTGGACAAAAAAATTCCCTCTCTTCCTCCCCTTCGCTCTATTTCTTTCTCCCTCCCTATTTCTCTCCCTTCCTTCCTCTTTCTTTCTCTCTCTCTCCATCCCTCTTTCTTTCTCTTCCTTCCTTCCTCTCTTTTTTGCTCTCTTTCTCTCTCCCTCCCTACATCCCTCTATGTCTTTCTCTCTCTCTCTCTCCCTCCCTCTCTTTCTCTCTCTTTTGCTTTCTTTCTCTCTCTTTCTCGCTCTCTTTCTTTCTCTTGTTCTTTCTCTCTTGCTTTCTTTCTCTCTAGTTCTTTTTTTCTCTCTCTCGCTCTTTCTCTCTCTTGCTTTCTTTCTCTCTCTCTCTTGCTTTCTCTCTCTCTTGCTTTCTTTCTCTCTGAGCTTCGCGGCACACCTGACCATGTCTCGCGGCACACTAGTGTGCCACGGCACACTGGTTGAAAAACACTGCTATAGCGGAGGAAATAGCAAGGGTGTTTCAAGTTCTTTGACCATAAAGTATTGGTTTGCCCCAGTGCAGAATAGAATTCTAGCCATTCTTCTTAAAACTTTTTTGCTGACAATTTCTTTCCTGCATTACATTGCCTTTAAAACATCTGGACCACTTTGTGCAATTTAAAATGGTTGTTTTCAACCTTTGAGACGTGTTGCTGAAAAAGCCACAGATAGAATTAAATGGATACGTTGAGGTTTAAACACCGATCTTGTGGCGAGAGCTTGCAAGAATTGTATTCATTTTCTATAATGATAATTTTCCTAGGTCTTCAATATCCAAAGGATGAATAAATCTGATAACAAATCAGAAAGATGAGAAGAATTGAAAATGATTATTGTATATACATATAGGTGTGCCCACTTCTTCTGACCAAACAGGTTTACAGAAATTTGGAATATCACAAATAAAATACAGTAGGTTATCTGCTGGAATTAGAAAAGTCAAAACAATCACAATCCTATGATCAAAGCTGTCATTTTAGATAGATAGATAGATAGATAGATAGATAGATAGATAGATAGATAGACAGACAGACAGACAGACAGACAGACAGACAGACATCACACACAAATACAGAAGAACACAGTTTCAATCACATAGTAATGACTGCCATTTTTTGAAACATCCACCCATCCTCATGAATTTCAAGGAAAAAAATGTACTCCAATTCCAGATACATAAGCATTTTTTAAAAAAAATGTTTTCATGCGCCATCTCTTTCATTAGAAGCTATCTGTCCAGTTAATTTATTCTCTTCATTTAGATGTTCTACCTGGATCAAAATATATATGAAGGCATTTTAGTCTGTTTTTTCTCCTTTCTCTCTCCGGTGGATTCCCATTGGAAATTAGTATTCTCTACTTGTAATATTTTGTGCATTTAAAATAATAAGCGGTTCTGAATGATAGTTAACATTATGGTTTGAGGAGGAGAATGATTAGGTGCCTGTAGCATTTTCCCTCTTTTCAGGTGCTGAATCCTTTGGGCTTTTCTCTTGCATGATCAATGGGGAAGAACAGGAGCAGACTCACCGAGCTGTTTTCAGGTAAGTTTGGAGTAGATGATAGACTCTGCACACCTAACCAGTGATGCCTTTCTTATCAAGTGATCTGCAGGTATTTTCTTCACAAACTGAATGAGATAGTAGGGTGTTCTGTCTGGGTTCCCCCAGACCTCAACACCAACTGGAAAAAACAGCCAGACACTCTGGTAAAAGCAAAAGTACTTTATAGCTGGAAAAAATAAACACAGAGGAAAACCTGTTCTTCCCAACAGACAGGCTATACTACTTTACAGCAGAGTCCTGATGTCCAGACAATACAGCAAGCTTCTTGCTGGCACACCCACCCCAAGGTTTCAGTAGTCAAAGGCACAAACCAGGATTCCAAGACGCCAAAGTTCACAGCCAGGTCCCAAGACTCTCAAAGATAAAACTCCACAAGCCAGGAAGGGTGGGTCTGCCTTTTAGCCTTTCCAAAGAGCACCACACCCAAACCCAGCTGTTGCCTCTTTAACGCTGAAAGTACCTAGCCAATTGGTCCCTTCGCTGTGTAGCTCTTCTCTGTCGCAGATCAATTATGGCTTGTGCATTTTCCTCTAAGGAATCCAGGCTGCTTGCTGGGGAGAGCTCCCTCTGGGGGGACTCTGGCTGTCCTCCCTCTTCTTCAGCCTGGGATTCCTCCTCCTCGTCTGCCTGCACCTCCTGTTCCTCATCCTCTCCCTCTGAGCTGGAAACCGACAGAAGATCAGCCGTTCCCTGAGGGGCCTCAGACGGAACCACAACAGTAGGGGTTTTATTTTTCTATCCTTAACACCCACGCACACACACACACCAGTTGCTTTAAAATGCAGAAACAGAAATGTAAAAATGCACAATGACAAATGACCAAAAGTAACACACATTCAAAGATATGCATCATATAGCAATAGCATTTAGACTTACATACCGCTTCATAGTGCTTTTACAGCCCTCTCTAAGCAGTTTACAGAATCAGCATATTGCCCCCAGCAATCTGGGTCCTCATTTTACTCATCTTGGAAGGATGGAAGGCTGAGTCAACCTTATTCTCACTTTTATTTAAATATTTATATATTGCATTAATCTGCAGCCATTTCTGTTGACCCAACCACCATTCCAGCCGAGTTCTGCTAACTCTTCCGTCCTTCTCATATAATTGTTCAATTCTCATTATCCCTTTACTATCTAATTCTTTTATGATTCTGCTAAAGTTCACATCATTACCTGTATTCAATACATGTAACGTTGATAAGTTTGAGTTTCTAGTTCCCAATTTCCCCTGCCATTTAAACCATATTTCTAAAACTGCTTTCAGAGGGTCAGGCTGAGTCAACCTTGAGCCAGTGGTGAAATTTGAACTGCTGAACTACAGCTAGCAGTTAGCTGAAGTATCCTGCAATGCTGCACTCTAACCATTGTGCCATCCCGGCTCTTTATAATAGATGCGTAGAAAATATTTCAGGTTTTGAACAGTATATTAAACATGGATCACATAGAATAATGTTGGTTGAACTTCCCATAAAGAGCACTGCCTAAATGATGGCTACTTTGTCAGAATGCAAGGTTTCTGGACATTTTCTAGCATTTTGGACTTGGCTTGGTCTAGGAGGATAACAAATTAGCCATCAATTGACTCATAGACATTTACAATATCTACATACTGCACAAAAGAGACAATCGGCAAACCAAAAGGGGGAGGGAAAGACAAAAAAACACCAAAACCCAGATGGGCATAGATTAACTAACATCAGACCAGCTAAGAAGTAAAGAATACTTCAATCAAGGAGCTGCCAAACAAACTACCAGTAATAGTAAACAGCCCAACCAAGAACCACCAAAATCACTCCCACCAAGACTGACAGGACAAGCCACTAGACTATAAACTGAGGTCAAACCCCACTCTTTTCTAGCACTGATGATGTTACCTAGTTTGGGTAATGAAATGTCTTCAAAAAAACAACCAAACTCAGAGAGCACCAAGGACCCCTCAAAGTCATTTGTTTTTCCCACCACTGAAAACCATAGGACATATTTAGATGATAATATTCAGAAGGAAGCTTAAATTTGATCCTTGTTCCCCTGAGAAACTAGCCGTGGATAATCCTAGTATGGAAATTGCAGATAATTTTTGCTTATTTCGTGGGCAAAAAAAATTGGCATTAATATTGTAAATCAGCTTATAGCTAATCAATCCTTCAAAATAATTACAATACTTTGTTCCAAGAAAAGCCTGAATTGTCTAAAATAATTAATTAATTAGTTAATGAAAACATATTTTGAATAAACAGCTTGGACTGGATGCTTTAGCAGTGTCAAAATGCCACAAATTACTGTCATAATTGGATAAAGCTTTAGTTAATTCTAAATCTACAATTCATTTTACAAAAAATTGAACTGTAAGATAATCTGCAAGCAATTTGGAGTAATGAATTGGAATACTCTGAATTAATAAATAAACATGTTAAAGTTTTAAAGAATGTTAAGTATGAATTTTATAATCTGAGGATGGGATTAATGAACAAAATATGTGTGTGTTTACTGGAAATCCAAGAGGATTTTTAGCAAAGTTTAGCTAAACATTCAACTTCACTATGTTGGAAATGCAATGAGTTGGTGTATTACATTTTTACATGTTTTACATTTTGATTCAGTAATAATAATTTTATAAATGTGGTGTTGAAAAGCAAAATAATATTTCAAAATGTCAGTGGGATACTGAAATATACAAAAAATGTGGATTTATTGTGCATGTGATGTTGTCAAAAAACTGTTTGATGTTGCTATAAGAATTTGCTACAGCAGATCCATTCTGGTCACTATTAATTATATTGAACTTCAGTTCCCATTATTCCTGGTCTTATTGACCCAGTAAATCAGTAAAATGTTTTCTCTGATCCGGAATGGAATCACCAAATCTTACATTAGATTACCTTGAAAAGCATAATCAATTTTGGGTCTTTAATTTTTTTTTAAAAAAAACATAACACCAACAAATACATATATAAAACAAATATAAAACAAACAGTAGGGGATCAAATTCCCTTTGGCAACAAATCCACATCAGTATATATCAACATTTTAAATTTTCCCACTTAAATATTTAAATTTTACATTTTACTGCCTTGTTCTTAACATATTTAAGTATCTTATTCCTTGTATTTTCTATAATGTGTTACATTACATACTTATTGTAATAACTACAATTGTCAGAGTTCTAATTTCCTCACTTTTGGTTTAGCCCTAATATACATCCTTTTACTTAATCTTTCTATCCTCTAACCAAGTGGTTCTCAACCTGGGGGTTGGGACCCCTTTGTGGGGGTCAAATGACCATTTCACAGAGGTCGCCTAAGACAAATTTCCCATGGTGTTGGGAACTAAAGCTTCTATTCTGGCATCTTAGAACATATTTTTACCATCTGACCAATCAGGTGTTTACAGTGGGCGTGTCCCTCTGACTTCCTGCCAATCAGCTTAAAGCTCGGTTAGGAGACTTGCCACTAGACTTATGGTTGGGGATCACCACAACATGAGGAACTGTATTCAGGGATCGCGGCATTAGAAAGGTTGGGAACCACTGCTCTATCCATTTGTGTAGTTTATTCCATGCTAAATAATATTCGGTCTTCAATTTTGGATCTTGATCCTGAATTTAAAATCTTGAAGTAAACATTTTAATTTTCATTCCATTTAAGCACCATAAAATAAGTTGAGTATGAGCATAGGTTAATAAGAAAATGTAACTATTAATACTAACAATTTGGTCCATTGATTAAGGCACCAGTTGATTAAGGCATCACTTCCAGAAGAGGTTGTGACAGCTGTCAGCCTTGATAGCTTCAAGGCAGGATTAGACTGATTCATGGATGCCAAGTGTATCGGTAGTTATTGAAATGGATGTCTATGTAATGCCTCTATGTTGGTTGAGGCAGGCAGGATTACCTTGGGTACAATTTGTTGGGGGTCAAGGGAAAGGGAGGGTTTTGCCTTCTCTTTCTGTCCAAGATCCCCATGGACAATTGATGGGCCACCATGTGACACAGAATGCTGGACTCAATGGGCTTTGGCCTGATTCAGTATGACTTTTCTTATGTTCACCAAACTTACCGCATGAAATGCAATGCACTTTTTTTGCCTCCGCACACCCATTTTTGGAATCAGGAAGGGAATCATGGGTCTGCTGCCCAAAAACATTTCCTCCCCATTAAAAAAATGGGGTGTGTGGAGGCCAAAAAGTGCATCACGTTTCAGGCGGTGGCCAGTTCCAGCCAGAAAATGCTTTCCTCCTCTATTCCCTCGATTCCCCGATGCACATTGCAGAGCCGCGTGACCTCCTCCTCCTTCGCCGCAGACTTCTCTTTTCTCCTGGTCAGATCCACCACCTGAAACATGCTGTTCCAGGCAATGAGGATTGGCAAAAAGAAACACCGCGTTTTCGGTCTCAGCAGTGCTTAGAACCGGCTGAAAAGCACCACCCCTCATTTTCATGAGGCTGTGCAAATTGCATTGGGGAATCGAGCCAATAGGCAATGGTGGCTGGAAAGGAAGGATGTTTTATTCTCAGGACTCCCGCTTGGTTTGGTTCCCAGGCGCGGAGAGGGCTTAGGCAGTGGCGGCGGCTCCTCACATTGCTTTTTCGCCAAAGCCGCTGGACAGATCCCTCCCCCCAGACCATCCTGAAGAGGTTCATTCCTCAGGCTGTGCCCTGAGCCGCCTCCCAGTAATCTCAGTAATCTATACCCGCTTTCCCAGTCTTGTCTCTACGCACCTCTCGCCTGCTGGAGGACGATGAGGAGAGTGGCATGAAGCCCAAAGCAAGCATTGCCCTTTCAGTCTCCACAGGCTGGGAGATCATTGACGGCAGGAGTTAGTTTTCATGAGAGCACGTGAGGGCATCAGGGAAATAAATGCCTGAAAATCAGTCTCCGTGTGGAAGTGAGGATAGCCGCCATCTGGAACCACCCAAAAATGAGATGTATAGAGTGGGTGGGTTATTCAGAGTATAAGACACACCCAGTTTTTGACCCTCTTTTTGGAGTAAAAAGATGTGTCTTATACTCCAAAAACACAGTATGCTAGTAATAATATGACATAGAAATAATTTATGCAGATAAGCAGTGCTTCTAAAAAAAAGAAAAATCCAATTGCTAATCATGAAAATAGTCTGGAAATCCTCAATGCAGAATTCTTATAGCAACAAACGTCTCGTGTGAGCAAGGGCTTGTGAAATCAAGGTCTGAAAATTTACAGTCTACTATTTATGAGCCCTTTGCTATAGAATAAAAGCTCAGACAGATTTTTATGACAGATATCAGATTCCCATAGAACTTGTTAAATATAAGGCTAATGTTTTATTTTTAGAGCTTTGGCTCACAAAATATGAATGGTTTCTGCCTCAGGTTTGTGCCTCGTCATGAAGATGAATTGGAACTGGAAGTGGATGACCCTTTATTGGTGGAAGTTCAGGCAGAAGATTATTGGTATGAAGCTTATAACATGAGGACTGGTGATCGGGGGATTTTTCCTGCTTACTATGCTATTGAGGTCACCAAGGACCCAGATCATATGACAGGTATTGGTTCTGTTTAGGATTGGTACTCTGCTTCTATCTGAACAGGTCTAGCCATTATCATTCTTTGATTTGAAGGCTATACATGCTGTTGTGAGTGGTCCACAACTGGGTCAGTTAGTGACAGAGGATGATGAACCAGGCCCGTCTTGGTACCCTAGGCCAGCGTTCTTACCGACTGAATTAGAGGGTGAGAGTGAGGGAGAGTTGGAACTGGTGGAATCTAAGGAACCTCCAGAGACTGTAGAAACCCAATGATGGTAATGTCTGAGTCAGAGGAGGAGGGGAACATGGGAGACCGGGAGCCCCTATTAAATGCCCAAGTCAGAAGGTCAAGAAGCGGACAGAAATATCTTTATAGGAAAAAGAGAAGAGCCTTCTCTGTGGTGGCCCCGACCCTCTGGAGCCAGCTCCCCCCAGAGATCAGAATTGCCCCCACCCTCCTCGCCTTTTATAAGCTCCTTAAAACCCACATCTGTCGTCAGGTATGGGGGAATTGAGATATTCCTTTCCCCCTAGGCCTATATAATTTATGCATGGTATGTTTGTGTGTATGTTTGGTTTTTAATAAGGGTTTTTAGTTATTTTAAATATTAGATTTGTCATATGCTGTTTTATTGTTGTTGTTAGCCGCCCCGAGTCTACGGAGAGGGGCGGCATACAAATCAAATCAAATCAAATCAATCAATCTAAAAAATAAAATAAAATATAAAATAAAATAGTTCAGAAAGTGAGTCTAATCAGTATAGCTCTAGCCAACAGTTGGCCACACCCAGGCTGTATATAAAGGAGGACTTCTGGGTAAAGAGGCATGGAGTTTCAATATTTGTCATGGTGGAGGACTCAGATCTGGAATTCCAGAACTGCTGTGCTGAGAAACTGCTGTGGCTCCTTTAAGAGTCATGCAGAGATGCCGATGAATGAGAAAGAAAAGAAACCTGGAGATCTGTAAGGGTATGTGGGGGATTTACGACTTTATCTCAAGGAAGAATGTGCTAATTAGCTCTGCCTCTCATGCTGGCCCTTTGTTATCCCTTGGCCAATTTGAGCAGGGCCTCTGCCAAAATGAACTGATAAATCTACTCCTGTCTGTACAAAGCATCTTTAACTATATAAAAGTGTTTGAATTGAATCCTTTGTTCATGCGGGCTTCTCTGTTCCAATCCGGTAGGCCCAAAGCAGAACACATGCAGCCTATTCCGCTTGGATAATAGCAATGCACTCTACAAGATGTTTTCTGAAGAAAATGTTAATTAAACAAATATTCAGAATTAGAATGGAAGAAAAAGGGCATGGTTTTAATTTCCAATTATCCAAAGGCATTCAAAAATTCTGTCCCATCCCTATTGCAATGGACTGGAGTAAGGGCATGGCTTTAATTTAATTTTAATTTTAATTTACTGTACTGAAGATATTGGACTTTTCTCCTTCCTTCTTTCTGTAAATCGTCCCTTAATGTTACTTCTTTTTGAATCTAATTCCTCTGATCCAAATTTGTTGCCAGTCACTCAGTTTATAACTGCTTCTAGCTTTATGAAGTAGCCCTGAGCCATCACAGAAACATGTCAAATATTTTTAATGACCATGGACAGAAAATCATTCCTTTCTCAGTATATTCTTTTAAATGCTTTCTCACCAAGATAGCTTTGAGTCTGACTTTCATTCAGGACTGAAGCATAAAGGAAGCAATCATGTTGTTTCCAATGATTAAAAATAAGAGTTTTTCTGTGTTTACAATATAGACCAGGTAGATTGTAGCCAGCATTGTGATGACCAAGAACAGGTCAACAGGTGGGATTGTACCTTATTTCAGTACGGTTCTTTTTACCGTCTTTATTTTTTCAGATTCATGCAAAACCAGTGATTGGGTGGATCAATTCCGGGTGAAGTTCCTCGGCTCAGTCCAAGTTCCTTATCACAAAGGCAATGATGTATTGTGTGCAGCAATGCAGAAGGTACATTTTCTCAACTCTCCATCTCTCCTTCAACCTCCTGATCTTTTCTTTGGGTAAAGACAAATACATTTTTATTTAGGAAAAAAAACCCTACAATACAACAATATTAGAACGATGAACAGCGCCCTTCATTCCAAAACATAATTACAAGAAGTGGCAGGAAGAAGAGAATATAACAACCACTGATAACAAATGCATTTGTTAACCCCACGCACTTTATCTAAACAGAGGAGGTTTCAACTTCCATTTAAAATGGGCAAGGCTCTGAGCAGAACATACATTCAGTTTTGGTCTCACAATGTAAAAAAGATGTTGAGATGCTAGAAAGAGTGCAGAGAAGAGCAACAAAGATGATTAGGGACTGGAAGCTAAAACATATGAAGAACAGTTGCATGAACTGGGTATGTCTACTTTGATGAAAAGAAAGACTAGGGGAGACATAATAGCAATGTTCCAATATCTCAGGGGTTGCCACAAAGAAGAGCGAGTCAAGCTATTCTGCAAATCACCTGAGAGTAGGACAAGAAGCAATGGGTGGAAACTAATCAAGGAGAGAAGCAACTTAAAACTAAGGAGAAATTTCCTGACAGTTAGAACAAGTAATAAGTGGGACAACTTGCCTCAAAAAGTTGTGAATGCTCCAACAGTGGAAGTTTTTATGAAGATGTTGGATAACCATTTGTCTGAAATGATGTAGGCTTTCCTGCCTATGCAGGAAGTTGGACTAGAAGACGTCCAAGGTCCCTTCCAACTCTTATTCTATTTCTATTTTTCATCGGATAATTGGTTCTACTTTGGTTTCTCCACCAAGAAAATCATTTCACAGGATTTAATAAGCAATCATAATACCAGAAGATAAAAGAAAGGTGCTTATAGTAACAGATTTCCCCATTAATTTCCAGATTTAGACTGTTAAGAGTTTTAAAAACAAACAAGGCCATATTGAATATAGTCTAGAACCAAACTGGCAAATAATGAAACTCATGAAGGGTTAGTATTCACACCTTGGATTAAATTTTAAGGTAAAGTTCCCTTAATTTAATTTGATGTTTTTCTACTCTACAATGGCAAAACTGCCCGTGGTAAGCAATTTATTTATTTTATTTATTTATTTATTTATTTTGTCCAATACAAACATGCAAAATATTACACAGGGCAAAACCCGAACTCAGAACAATCTACATACATATACCCGTGAAAATTTACGAAAACAAATATATATATATATATATATATATATATATATATATATATATATATATATACACACACACACATATACACATAAATACATATATATATATATATACATACATATACACATACATATACATATACATACATACATACATATATATATATATATACATATATATATATGTCACATGTTTAAGCTGAATTCGAAAATTAAGGGAGACTAGGATAGATCTATTTCGGCCTTATTTTGGCCTCATCAGCTAGCCATACCCACTGGGACTTGAACCTGCAACCTTTGCCTTGTAAGGCAGAGAATTATCCTCTAGGCTACAGTATACAATCTCTTCAGCTCTGTACCAGGGAAGGGTTACATTTTGTGTCGAATCACCCTGGTATATTGAAGGAACATCACAGCTCCTTTTTTGCCTCTCGGCCCAACCCAGGGCCATTTCCAAGGCAGTTAATTTTATTGATAGCCGACAATTCTATATCATGAAAGAATAGAAGAAGAGATATAGGATATATAGGAGAGTAATAGGACAGGGGACGGAAGGCACTCTAGTGCACTTGTACTCGCCCCTTACTGACCTCTTAGGAATCTGGATAGGTCAACCGTAGATAATCTAAGGGTAAAGTGTTGGGGGTTTGGGGATGACACTATGGAGTCCGGTAATGAGTTCCACGCTTCGACAACTCTGTTACTGAAGTCATATTTTTTACAGTCAAGTTTGGAGCGGTTAATATTAAGTTTAAATCTGTTGTGTGCTCTTGGGTTGTTGTGGTTGAAGCTGAAGTAGTCGCCGACAGGCAGGACGTTGCAGCATATGATCTTGTGGGCAATACTTAGATCTTGTTTAAGGCGTCTTAGTTCTAAACTTTCTAGGCCCAGGATTGAAAGTCTAGTCCCATAGGGTATTCTATTTCGAGTGGAGGAGTGAAGGGCTCTTCTGGTGAAGTATCTTTGAACATTTTCAAGGGTGTTAATGTCTGAGATACGATATGGGTTCCAAACAGATGAGCTGTATTCGAGGATGGGTCTGGCAAAAGTTTTGTAAGCTCTAGTAAGTAGTGTGAGATTGCCAGAGCAGAAGCTACGTAGGATTAGGTTTACAACTCTTGAAGCCTTCTTGGCTATATTGTTGCAGTGGGCTTTGGCACTTAAATCTTTTGTTATTAGTATACCAAGGTCTTTAACCGAATGGGGATTATCTGTGATAATTTGATTATTCAGTTCGTATTTGGTGTTCAGATTCTTCTTCCCAATGTGTAGGACAGAGCATTTGCTAGTTGAGATTTGGAGTTGCCATGTGTTAGACCACTTTGTGTAAAAATCTTGCATTTTTTATACTTAAAAAGCAATGTGACAGTGTGAGGTAAAACATTTTAAAAGCAAATATAAAAGGATGGATCCCTAATATCTAAGATCAGATGTAAAATAGGACATCTGATAATATTTATAAATTATGAACATATTCCCATGATGATCTAAATGTGAAGTGGTAAAGGAAGAGTCACTATTGCTAGACTAACTTTTTATTAAAAAACCTGTTGATGCAGAAGATGTACCAAGACTGTACCACCTGATCTCCAGAAATATTGTTGGATCCAAGAACATGTTTAGATTGGGCCCTGTTCTTTCAGAGGAAATGTGTTTAGTCCAAAACAAGAGGAGAACATGGCAGATGTGGGGAAAGTCTCCTCTTGTCTATATTGGAGACTAATTGCTGTATAAAGCAAGAGCAGGAACTTTAAGAAACATTAATGGTTTGTGGCAGCTGATCTTTTTTCTGTTGGGTACAGATTGCCACTACACGTCGCCTCACAGTGCACTTTAACCCACCCTCCAGCTGTGTCCTGGAGATCAGCATGAGAGGAGTTAAGATTGCTGTGAAGAAGGATGACACCAAGGATCCCAGTAAAGTGAGTTTGGCTGCCTGTGAAGCTCTGGTTCCTGCACTGTTCACACATCCCTGGAGGTTCCATATTCTTCAGGGCCTCATTATCTCATTTCCTGCAGGAGTCGACTGGCTAGTGTAGTGGAGAGGGAATAGTGTTCCTGACCCTGAGTGCATAGATGGATGGTATGCTCCCTGCATGTAGATATCACAATGGAATTGAAGGCCTGCATTCTAAGCTCCAATAATTAATCTTTGCAGCTTTGCTAAATCTTTCTGCTACTATTTTAAGCAGCCTTCTGTAGATCTATTTAATAATGCTCTTTTGATTAGCTTTTCTGCATTACATTACAAGTAATTACATTACTGTAATTTACAAGGATTTTCAGAAATAAATAAAGCCATGTTGAAATAGAATTGCTTGCCAAAACCATTCATGGTCAATGAAACCGGAAGGAAGGGAGGGAGGGAGGGGATAAATCTGTTTTCAAAGTTTTGCCCAACATTTAAATGTATTTCTTTTCTTATTAACCCAAATATTAATTCCCAGTTATTTTACATCATTTTGTACACAAGTAGTTCAATTTAATATTATGCAGACATGTATCATTTCTCCAAATTAGATGTGTTTAAAACTGAAGAAAACCATATTTATTTATTCATCAGTAGATGGACTTGTATGTTGTTTACTTTATCAATCTTCATAGGGTATAACTGTATCCATGTGATAAATAAGCCAATGTCTTTATTACCACAAGGAAAAATGTACCCCTTTATTTATCCAGAAAGCAAACTGATCCTATTGACTGCAGATTTTTTTCCCCAAGCTATGATTGCAGTGAGAATCCATGTAGGATGGTTGAGGGTTAGTTAGCTAGATTAATCTCCCGCCATTTGTTTTGTATAACTCAGGAGAGGGAATATGTCAGTACCAGCACTGATGTTACCTAGTTTGGGTAGTGAAATATCTGCAAGAAAACAAGCAAGCTCAGAGATCACGAAGGATCCCTTATATCAACCCAGAGCTACAAATATTCTCATTTATTACTGACACATATTGTTCCCTACTGCTATTTTTCTTATAGTAATTACCATGTAAAGTACCAACTTCCATGCCTAAGGTGTATTAGAAACCACAGTCACTTGATTTCTGGTCTAGCTTTACAGATAAACTTGCTCACATTAATAGCCACAAACTCTTCCAGATGAATTACCATACAATGCAAAGCTAGGCTCCTATATAAATGGTACCTGGAATTATCCCATTAGTCTGCTACTACTGCTGCCTTCGTGTCACCTAAGCCTCGAATTTCCTTTTCAAATTCCCATGGCATATTGAACCTTTTAGTGAGAGCAGAAAAGTTTGGAATGCAGCTTTCTCTTTTATGGTTAGAAAGATTTCACGCAGAGCAAACAATTGCAAATAGTTATACAGTGACCATTCATTTTTTTCTAAGAAACATCCTTAATTTTTAACTTAGCATTTTAACTTAGCTCTTTTGTTTAAGAAATAAATGGCTATCACATATTTGATAACTTGGATTCATTTTTTATTTTTTTTACCTTTTGCAGGGGAATAAATGTAGCCACTTTTTCCAGTTGAAGAATATTTCATTTTGTGGATACCACCCAAAGAACAACAAGTAAGTCAATACCAAAATGTAGCCTAGCTTCCTTGTCATGCTTGGCTTTAGAGCAGTGGTTCTCAACCTGGAAGTCGGGATCCCTTTGGGGGTTGAACAACCGTTTCACAGGGGTCACCTAAGACCATGGGAAAAGACAAATTATCCATGGTGTTAGGAACTAAAGCTTCTATTCTGGCGCCTTGGAACATATGTTTACAATCCGACCAATCAGGTGTTTGCAGCAGGGGTGTCCTTCTGACCTTCCTGCCAATCAGCTTAAAGTTCTGTTGGGAAAATTGATGCTAGACTTTTGGTTGGGCGTCACCACAATATGAGGGACTGTATTAAGGGGTCGTGGCATTAGAAAGGTTGAAAACCACTGCATTAGAGCTAAGGATTCTAATGAATTTGCTTTAAAAACTCCACATAGCACATGTATCCATAGCTCCAAATGTGAGATAAACTTGGAGATTTGAAGCTTTTCTTAAGTGTTAATTGGTTATGTAAGAAATTACTACCCAGTAATCAACTTAAGCTATGTGAAATCTAATTTGAAATACTGTGGGTGGAATAGATATTGTGTTTCACACACTGAAATTATTGATCCTCCTTATTCTGAATAAGTTACCTATGCTTTTTCTGTGGTGTTCATTATCCAGCTGTGAGTCCACTCTTGTTCTCTGAATTGTTTATTGATAACAGCTTCCTTTACTGAATGGGTAAATATGTGAACACACAGTATAAAAAACCAGTGAAGTGAACATAGAGAAATTGCTATGTAGTTCTGTGATGCCGTCTCTATTAGCTCTGGTTTCTCTCACACAATCAGATGTGGACTCCAACTGAATCTTTGCATGAGTCAACAGCTTTTCCTAAAAAAATATTTCTTTACCATTAGTTTACACTTTTCTGAAGGAAGGCGTGGTGCCCGTTACCTATAATCATAGAAACATAGAAACATAGAAGATTGATGGTAGAAAAAGACCTCATGGTCCATCTAGTCTGCCCTTATACTATTTCCTGTATTTTATCTTACAATGGATATATGTTTATCCCAGGCATGTTTAAATTCAGTTACTGTGGATTTACCAACCACATCTGCTGGAAGCTTGTTCCAAGCATGTACTACTCTTTCAGTAAAATAATATTTTCTCACGTTACTTCTGATCTTTCCCCCAACTTACTTCAGATTGTGTCCCCTTGTTCTTGTGTTCACTTTCCTATTAAAAACACTTCCTTCCTGGACCTTATTTAACATATTTAAATGTTTCGATCATGTCCCCCCTTTTCCTTCTGTCCTCCAGACTATACAGATTGAGTTCATTAAGTCTTTCCTGATACGTTTTATGCTTAAGACCTTCCACCATTTTTGTAGCCCGTCTTTGGACCCGTTCAATTTTGTCAATATCTTGTGGGAGGTGAGGTCTCCAGAACTGAACACAGTATTCCAAATGTGGTCTCAGGTAGTGATTAGAGTATTCATGGAAAAGCAAAG